>NW_006159630.1:10247914-10276175 GCF_000334495.1 Tupaia belangeri chinensis
ATCCTCCCCCCCCTCCTCTTTCTCCTTCTTACTTAGTTTTTGCATTCGGCATCTCTATCTTCTTTTGTAATATAAACACTTAAACTTACATATTTCCATCTAAGCGCTCATTTAGCTATATATCAGATTTTGATATGCTGCATTTTCATAATTAGGGAAATTTACTACACCCTATGATATTTTTCTTCAGGAACTATTTAGAAGAGGAGTGTTTAAAAGTTCACAGAAAATGGATGTCATTAAAAATTTATGCATGGATTTCAAAATCTTTAACACCAAAATGAACTTGAATTCCAAGTTTCACAAACTTTTGGAAGTCCTCACATGTTTTAAAATTTGTAAATATTTGTGTATATTACAGATGTATTTCATTTTCTTTTCTTTTTTTTGAGAAGTTTTTGCTATAGGCGCGTGCGCTCGCCAGAAGACAGAGACAGAGAGATAGAAAGTGAGAAATCACCCCCAGAGGGGATGGCCACGCCACAATCCCTTCTCCTCCATTCTCCTCTTGGGATCTTGGGCATGCATGCACACGCGCCCAGCGTGAGTTTTAGCCACCGGGTCCAGGACTTGAACCACGGTCGACTACATGAGAGTCCAGCGACATAGCCATTACACTAACTGCTGGTCCCCAGATGTATTTCTTTTTGAAAGTTTATTTCTTGAAAGAGAGAAAGAGAGAGATGCACCCTCAACAGGGTGTCATGCCACATCCCCGCCCTGCCCCCAGCCTTTCCAGTCAGTTTGGATTACCGGGGCATGCACCTGGCATATGCTGGTCAACCCAGGAACTGAACGCATAGTCTTCCATATGTGTCTAGCTTCGGTTGAGCAATGTGTTGCTGCTCTGCCACTGAGTCAGCCCTTTTTTATAGAAATATTTCTATTTTTGTTTCCTCACTTAATTTTATTGTAGTTAGAGAACATACTCTGTCCAATTTCAATCCTTTTTAATCAATTGAGATTTATTTTGCAGCTAAATACATGGTCTATCTTGGTTAATGATCCATGAGAACTTGCAAAGAGTTTGTACTTTGTGGATTTGGGATATATTTTCTGTAGAAATAAATTAAGTTGCTTGAGAGTGATGTTAACCAACCAAATTTTTATCTGCATACTTTACTAATCAGCATGAGGGGAGCATTGAAATCTTGGTAATTAGGCATCAGTTTCATTCTTTTTTCTCTGACATTTTTGCTTCAGGTGTTGAAATTTATTTTTATTTATTTATTTTCTTATTTTTTAAAGAGATTTTTGCTGTAAGGTGCATGCCTTCAGTGGAGAGGCAGAGAGATAGAGAGAGAAAAATTGAAATATCTGCCCCCATCCACACCAGAGGTGAAGATGGTCATGCCACAATCCCTTCTTCTATATTCTCCTCTTGGGATTTTGGGCATGCACACACATGTGAGTTTCAAGCTGTCAAGTCTGGTACTTGAACCACAGTCAACCATGTGGGAGTCCAGAACCTCAACTGCTACATCACCAGCTGGCCCTGATAGCTGAAATTTAAACCATCACATACTTATAGGTGTTTTGAAGTTCTGAAAGAAGTCAGATAGAACATCATCTACTAGTACCAGCTGCTTCTAGAATTAAGATATAGTCCGATACAGTCCTCCTAATTGGGCGTGTGGAGTTGGGGAGGACAGGACTGCATATGGAAATGCACCAGCCAGTGGGGAGTCAGGCAGGAGGTCATCACAGAGGTTTTTTTATACTTTGCAGAAACCATTTGTGTAGAGAAAAGAATGAAAGCCCTACAAGGACTCTATGTAACACCGTAGTAGTTCTTCAGTAAAATGGAGCAAGAATCAGCATTAAGACTTTGTAGGCCCAGAAACTAGATGCTTGTAGGGCAGAAGAGATGAAAACAAAGAAAAATCTCATGACAAATGGGTCAGTGCAATGAGATGAGATGGAGAGAACAAAACCACACATGCCCAGTGTTGGTTACTGACAGCACCACGTATCACATGGAACTGAGAGCAGATGAATCTGGGTAGCAGATATGATAGAATGAGTAGGGCCCTAATTTTTGGTTTGGGCAATTTTGAGCTCAAGTCCTGTTTCTGTGACTTATTACCTTACACATAACTTGTGCTGGTTTTTTTTTTTTTTTCCTTTTTATTTTCAGGCCAAGCCTGAGACTCAAACCATGGACTTGGCTTATGTGGGATCTAGTTCCTTAATCTCCACTTCACCTTCTGGCCCAATATCTTCTACTTTCTGATTTTAGGAAAAATACTTGACCTTTCTATGCCTGTTTCTCATTTTCAAAAATGACATAATAATAATTTTGTAACGTGGTTAGATATAAAAATGACATTTGATATATAAAATAACCTGGCATGTAGTAGATTTTCTCTAAATGCTAGGTGTCTTCCTTCCTTTGTAAAGCTAGATTTAGAGTAAGTATCCAAAGGAGAACATATGTCTCTGAGGCATTAATACTGCATCATTGTAAAGAATTAAGTAACTGTGCTATTGCTTTGTCTTGTTTTTCAGGAGTCTCTAATGTCTGGTGTTTAGAAATTGACCAAAATCTTTCTGTCTTCTAAAGAAGTCAACTCTCACTGTAAAGACAGGGTGGTGTCGTTCTCAGGCAAAGTCTACCCGCTGCCCTTGGCTGATTTTCCTCTGCAGTGCTTGTTGAGGAGTGTATTAAGAGACAGTGGCTACAGACCTTCCTCCTTAGAATTTCTTTCGCTCATGACACCACTTTTTAGGGGAGGAAAAGGGAGATTGGAGAGGAATTCCTAAGTCCTCAGAGCTGTAAGAGTTCCTTGTTGTTTTCCTGATTTTTCACTTCATTCATTTTCATAGAAATTCTTATTTAGCTCTACAAAGTGATAAAAACTCTGTTGCCAGCCACGCCTGGCTATCTACATTTAATTTTCTTACAAGGACATTACGATCATCCCCGTGAATGCCATTGCACATGTCAAACACCGGTGCCGCTGCTTTCCTCCCTTGCACCTCTCTGCTCTTGTGTTCCTTATTTCTCCATCCTAATGGCCCCCGTTTCAAAGCCATCTGTTTCCAGCCATTCAAGAATGTCAGCACGTTACTGCAGCATTCCCTCCACAGTTTTCCCTCTCCTTGCACAACTGGGGTTAAATTGTCTTTATTTCAGTATTCTATTGACTGCCAAAGACGAAAGCAATCAAAACTGATAAATCCTGAAGTGCTTCCATTAACCAATCAAGGGTTGTCACTTCTGTCAAGTCTGCTCTGAGAGAGGCCATTTTTGGTAGCTTAGAATTCTCGTGTATATATCCATGGGGGATACATGCATTTAACCAGTTAAAAGGTTTTTTTTTTTAAATTTTTTTATAACTCTGCAGTTAGTTGCAGAAATCAGTTTAAGAGCTCAAAAAAGAAAAATCCTTTCTCCATCTTTCAAAATATAAATCAGGTTTGGTAATTTTCTTGTTGCTCCTTGCTTCTTCTAGAAGGTGACTATGCTTACACGTCTTAAACACAGTAAGCAAGAAACCAGCTTTGAAATTTCACACCTGGAGACGATCAAAGAGACCAGGAGAGAATTTGTAGCCATCGGAATGCGTTGAGAAACCGTTACGATGGACAGGACAGCCGTGAATGACGTGCGTTGCTGAGAAAGTCTCTGCGCTCAACAGCATCAAATTTGATGTTTAAATTGCAGGCAGCCCTGGGTCCATTCCAGGAGCTGCTCGTGGTTGAATGCAGTTCTGATCACTTGCTTGAGGGGTGCAGTGGGGGTAAAAAGAAAAAGAGAAAAATCAAATTGTTCTCGGAAATCATGTTTAATGTAGAAATCTGGTTAATATTAAAATGCAATCTGCAGTTTTCAAGTATTCTATTCCTCAAGGAAAATATTTCCTGTGCAAGGGGCAGGAGCAGTAAGCTCTCCCTTATTACATCACTTCCTATGTCAGGCCCGACTAGCATTCAAAATGTATTACCGTATTGATAATGCTAATTTCAAAATGATGCCTTCCCCCCTCCTCCCCTTTGGTTAAAGGGTCTGGGCAAAATTCCAATCATATGGATCAATTTAGCCTTAGACGGCACTGGCCAAACTGCTATTTCATGCACTATATAGAATATAGTTCTTCCACATGCTCAGGAATAGCAGCCCGTGTCTCCTTTCTACTGCCATAACATTCTATTTCCAAAAGTTTCCCAAGAGAGCAGCTATCTCATGGATTTTCGGAAGGCAATGTCTGCAGCTTCAGGAGGGAGAGACATCACATCTTTCTCTACTCACATGTAACCTCCAATCTTGGAAGGACTAGAGAGCGAGATATTGATTTCTGGAACACTGTCTGATGCCCTGTTCCAATCAACTTGGTATTTTCCCCATAGACTTGACTGGCTTTCCCTGCCGCCACTCTCATCACCAGGAAGACATGTGAATGTAACTGGTGCGCATCCTCCCTTATCCAATAGCTGTTTGTTTTGTTTTGTTTCTGCAATACTTCAAAATACTGTATCTGATGACTTATTAGAATAAAATCTTTTAAATATCAGTCCCTTACATGGATACTCAGCATTCCTTCTTCTGTATTTTTTTTAAATAAAATGATAAGTGTGGTTACCATAGAGTGTAAAGAAGGGGGCAGTAGAGGTGGGTGAGAGGGGCAAAGGGAAGAAACATATAACAGACCAAAGAATGTACAGTTCTCTGTTGAAAAAAAAAGTACAGAAACAAGCAGTTGGCATGGTGGTTAAGACACTGGACACTCCCACATGGCTGACCACGGTTCAAGTCCTGGACCTGGGGGCTTCCTTTCTCACTCTGTTTCTCTTTCTCTCTGTCTCTCTCTGGTCAAATTAAAAATAAATGAATGAATAAATAAAATTAAATAATTCTCAAAAAAAGAAAAAATGTACAAAAAAAATCTATAATTTTTATTTTATAAAAATGTTTAAAAGAGAGTCACTAACAAAGAGTCAGTATGAGAGCACCCAATACTGTAGAACAGAGGAGGCAATTTTATTTGTCTTGAGTCTCTCTATTCTTGTGGACTCCATGAGTGACCTTCTGGAGTGGAGCTGTTCATACGCCTGGTGGGGTAAGAAATCGTTTGATCATTGCCAAGCTTACTTCCATCAAAGTACTAATAATTCATCAATTCATATTTTTTTAAGGATTTCCTCCAGACAGGAAATATTCTGTTCATGTTTATTATTTTTCCATTAATAAATTCAAGGATATGAATTGAACATTTTTTTGTGTGTGCTGGCAATAAATTTAGAGTGTATAGTTTGCAAGTGTTGGAGGCTACTCAAATATAATTTTTAAACAAAACTTTATTTAAACTTATTGTAGGTTTTGAATCTATCCTAAAGTCCAAATTTTATACTGCAATTTTAGTGACATTATGGTGAATAAATTAAAATTGTGGAATTAATTACATGCCATTTCATTTACAGTTGTCTATTGACTTAAGCCTGCTGACTGACTCCAGAGAAAGTGGCTGCACAGTGCCAAAAGAGGCATGTATTTAGATACATTGGCCTTTGTGTTCTCCTTTGTTATACAAGTAGGAAATATTTAGCTATTTAGCTAGAGTCTTAGTCTGTCTATTGAGAGCTAACTAGTACTCATTTGACCTAATGACTGCTTATTTGTCTCAAAGCCATGGGCTACTTACAGTATTATGGTAGATTAATGGGTATCATAACCACCCTAATATTGTGGTAGCTTAACACAATAAGGGCTTATTTCTCAATTATGTCCAACCCCATTAAGGTTTGAAAAGGTTATCTGTTCCACAAAGTAATTCGGGGACTCAGGATCCTTTATCTAGTAGTTCCAATGTTTTCAGAAGACAACTGGATCCTCTTTACTTGTGGAGAAGAAAAGGGAGAGACTGACTTTGGCAAATACATGTCCCTGTTGCTGCTTTGGAAGGTGACACATGCCACCTCTACTCACATTCCATTGCCTCACAGTGTGCATACAAACCTAGCAGGTATAAGAGAAGCCCAGAGGTATAGGTATGCCGGTAAAGGTTTAATAACTGGGTCTACATGAAAAACAATTCCTGATCTGTGGCATTTGCCATGTTCCATTATACAAAGAACTCTAACCATGGCTGGTTTCAAGCTACCAATGGGATATAACAGATCATCTGAAAGGAAAACACAGGACCAACAAGAAAGTAACATCTTAATATTATTATAGACCATTTGAATCATGATGGTGATGATAATGATGATGATGGAACCAACTCTTTCTATGGGCCATGTTAAAGCAGAAAGAGGAAGCAGGATCTCACCATGTCGGCGTATCTAACCCAGTGTTGGATTGTATTAAGTTAATCAAATAAAAATTATCTGAGTATTTAGAATCACAAAATCTTTGTGACAACTTAAAAATCAGAATTTTAAATGGAAGGTAAAATGTTTGTACATGTTCAGAAAGAGAAGAAGGTGACATGAAAACAAAAGGACAGTGACTATTGAGGCATAAAATTATAATTTATATATATTAATATAAATTAATTTTATATGATACATTTATATATTAAATATATATAATATATATTAATATATATATTTTTAATGTATATAAATATTTATTTTGTGGATGAGGGTTTTTTGTTTGTTTTGCTATAGGGCATGTGCACTTGCCAGAGAGACAGAAAGTGAGAAATCGTCCCCTAGGGGAGATTGCCATACCTCAATCCCTTCTCCTCCATTCTCCTCCCAGAATCTTGGGTATGCAAGCACACGCATCCAACATGAGTTTTAAGCCACTGGTCCGGAACTCAGATAGTGGTAAGCTACACGTGAGTCTAGTGATATAACCATATGTAATCTGATCGTCCCAGCATCTGGATCTTCTAACCTCTGAGCAACCAGGCCAGCTCAATTACTATTTGTTTTTGAATTGCTAGAGGAAATCATGCTTGCTGGAGAGAGACAGAGAATGAGAAAGTATCCCTGGCGGGGTGTGGTCGTACTGCAATCTTTCCTCCTTCGTTCTCCTTCTGCCAGAATTTGGGGCACCCACACACTAGTTTTTGAAGAGAAGAATAATATGATATGAACTTCCAATTGGTCAGATGACCCTAGAAACAATGCAATCATGTCCTGGAAAGTAAGACTATGAAATTATGAGATTGGTGAGAAATCTCTTTAAAAAGAACAAGTAAGAAAAGGAGAAGCTATGATTTAGGGCAGTAGTTATAGGGCTTAAAGAAAAAATGAATTCATACATTCCAGAAACAGACAGCCCTGAGAAGATTAGTCAATTGATTTGGTTGCAGACAAGGTAAAAGCAGATATGAAAGAAAAAAAAAAAAGGAATACAAAAAAGCATGGAAAGTTGATCAATTTTATAACACATGAGGGGACTTCAAAAAAGTTAGTGGAAAAATTGAAGTAAAATATGAGTTTATTTGGGGACCAGCAGGTGGCGTGGTGGTTAAGGCACTGGACACTCCCAAATGGCTAACCACAGTTCAAGTCCCAGATCTGGTGGCTTGCTTTCTCACTTTCTCCCTCTTTCTCTGTGTCTCTCTCTAGTCAAATTAAAAAAAAAAAAGTGAATGGATAAATAAAATTAAATAAAAATTAAAAAATATGAGTTTATTTGATGCAGAAAAAAATGGAAATTCATGCAGTTTTCTTCATGACATGCATTTTTCTAGAGCTTTTTAAACACTCTTGTACTCAGTTTGTATGTTAGTAGGCCCTACATTTGGAAACATACTTCAGAAATGGCAGTTCATGAGTGCCAGCAGATGGTGTGGTGGTTAATGCTGGACTCCCACATGGCCAACCATGGTTTGAGTTCTGGACCTGGTGGCTTGTTTACTCACTTTATCTCTCTCTCTCTGGTCAAATAATAATAATAATAATAATAATAATAATAGGGACCAGCAATTGGTGCAATGGCTATGTTGCTGGACTCCCATGTGGTTGACCGTGGTTTTCGAGACCTGGAGCCAGTGGCTTAAGCTCATGTCGGGCGCGTGTGCGTGTGGATCCAAGATCCCGAGAGGAGAATGAAGGAGAAGAGATTGAGGCATGGCCATCTCCCCTAGTGGGGTGATTTCTTGCTTTCTGTTTCTCTGTCTCTCTCTGTCTTTCTGGTGAGTGCATGCGTCCTATAGCAAAAACCTCTCAAAAAATGCCCCTGTACAGATGAATGGATTGAAAAACTGTGGCACATATATTCTATGGAATACTATTCAGCCATACACAACAACAAAACCCTGGCTTTTGACAGAAAGTGGAAAAATATGGAAGATTTACTGCTGAATGAAGCAAGCCAGGCTATGAAGGAGAGACACTGTATGTCTCCACTTAATATATACCGAGTGTCTGCACTCTGTAACTGAAACTGATGGGCTAAAGGATGTACAAACACAAGAGATGGGTGTGAATGCCAGATGTGGTGTGTGTGGAGGAGTGGGGCCTGGGGAAAAACATTTGGAGGAGGGATACAGAGACAGCATTGTTGAGACAGGGAGGTAGTATTATTATATTTTGATCAACTGGACCCGGGAGAAATGTTCACATATTGAAATGATCACCTTGTAAGCTAAAAACTG
The DNA here is from genome assembly GCF_000334495.1 of Tupaia belangeri chinensis. NCBI lineage: Eukaryota > Metazoa > Chordata > Mammalia > Scandentia > Tupaiidae > Tupaia > Tupaia belangeri. The sequence continues at coordinate 10,256,467 of NW_006159630.1, forward strand.
TGATTGAATGTATTAAAAAAAAGTAAAATAAATAAATAAATAAATAAATAAAAGAAATAATTATTTTGAAGAAAAAAGAAAGAAATGGACATTTAGACCAAAACCATAGAGAAACCTCAGGGTGGGGGATAGGTTTGGAAATCATCACATTGGACCCAAAACTAAGAAGGTGACAGACTGAAAAGACAATGGAGAAAAAAGAGAGCAGAGGCTGCAAAATACAAATCTGACAATGATGAGAGGAAGCAGTCAGGGAAAGAAGCAGAAGATGCTACCTTCATGTCAAGTATTCTGATTTTTTAAGACTTTTTACAGAATCATTTATTTTATTTTATTTATTATTATTATTATTATTAAATTTGCTATAAGGCACAAATGCTCACAAGAGAGAGTGAAAAAGAAAATGAGAAAGCAAGTCACCAGGTCCAGGACTTGAACTGCTGTCGGCCATGTGGTAGTCCAATGCCTTAACCACCATGACTCTTGCTGGCTCCCTGATTTTCATAAATATAGAGGAGTCTTTAGTATTAGGTCAGTTAAGGAGAAGAAGCCAGTGAGATTAGAAAAAGTAGAAGAGAAAGAATTATTGACTGTCAGATCTAGGTGAGAGGTTAATAAACGAATCAAAGATTCTGGGAAAAACACAAATTGTGAAGGAGTGGGATACACTTTTTTTTTCTTTTCTTTCTTTTTTTTATAGTCAAGAGAAAATGAGGAAAAAAAGAGAGGAATAGTTCAGAGAAGTATAAAGAGGAGATTGAAAATATTTGTTATTTCTTCAGTATCAAAAGGGGAAGACAGATTGGAGATCTCTTTAGTAGGGGGTGTCCACAAAGAGGCTGCAGGTGAGATGAAGATAAAGATTATAGAAGAGAAAATCCAAGGAAACATTTTTATATGATGATTTCATACAGAGGCAATGTTGTTGGAAGAGAAGACAGTAATAAGGGAAAACGAAGAAAAGAGATGACAAAGGAAGATGAGAGTGAGAATAGGGGAAGGAAAAGAATAGGAAGAGGTGTCTACGGTAACAGGTGACAGAGAACAATCAGCACTTATTTCCCGTTCTTTTCACTGGTTTTACAATTTTGGATGATATGTTGCCTCGTCTTTTTTAAGGTGGTAGAGTAGACAGCAAATACAGGCAACCTTAATAATTATCTTTGTAGTAGCTTGTTACTAACTTGCTCTAACAGAGTCTGGTAAGAGTGAAAATATTAATATGATGCCCAGCTATTCTAAATGTATTAGATACCGGTTGGTATCATTTTATTCCCTAACACTTTACTAAACATCTGGTAGATACCAGACAATATTCTAGGTCAGTGGTTAGCAAAGTATAACCTCTTACTAAATCTAGATCGCCTCTCATTTTCATAAATAAAATGGTCTAGGAATGCAATCATGCTCTTTAATTGGCCTACTGTCTGCAGCTACTTTGCACTTGAATAGCTGCAACCATATAACATATGTCAGGTAAGAAATATCAGATGGATGTGTAAAGCATAAAATACTAAGTTGCCCTATACATTATAAATAAATATATTTGCTAAAATCTGTGCAACAAGACACACATCAATAAACACAGTGATGGGTTATACAATCACAGTGCTTTGTCTAACGAGGCATTCCTTTTCAAATGGTGATGAAAATTCTTATGTCTTTGTGCTGAGAAATTGCAAATCAAATATGATACATTGAAAGCAATATTAACCTAATTCCAAGCCAACAGGATTTGGTAGTCAAAGCTAAAAATGAAACTCTGAAGACGCGAGGTTCACCATATCTCTGTAGTATTGACAGCTATCTTATTTTCTAGATGATTTCTGTGTCCTTAGACAGCATCTTCTTTCCTTGTAAAGGTGAGACTGCTAACAGGTTTCTGGCAGCATGTGTCTTTCTAGTGCTGCTGAATAGCAGATGGTAGGATACAAGGTGTTCTTGGACGGTTCTCAAATTCTTAAGAAAGTTCCATATGGGTAGATGTACATTATTTATGTTTAAATTACACCTTAGCAAAAAGAATGTTAAATTATGGCAACTGAAAAAGAGGCAGCTAGTTGTCTTGTTTCATTAAATGCTTCCAGAGAGAAATGGAGAGAATGAAAGAGAGTTAAGCACAGGAAAGAAAGGAAAAATTCTATCTCAACATATTGGATGCTTCCAAGTTTGAATAAAGAACTAGCTCTTCTATTTGAGGGAAGTGGGGTACTAGACCAGACTGTTTTCACCTTGTACTCTTTTGGAATTAACCACAGACAGATTTTGCTTGACTTAGGCATTTTAGCTCAGAGGAGGAAAATGGTTATTACAGTCTAATACTTGAATATTGTCTCCTTTGATCAAAATCAGGCAACTAACCAGTAGCTGAAGCAGTAATCCGGGGATGGTATCCCAGCTTGAGACAAAATAACAAGAACTGTCTGCATCATGGAAAACACAATTGTACTTTCTTTCTGCTTTAACTTACTCTCTTTATCCTCGAATTTCCAAATGAATAGTTTGTTAAAATAGAAACCTCTGCTGTGTAAACCATTATTAGTGGTCATATCCAAATCGTGTCACAGTTCTCTCATGGGTTGTTTTGATTTCTGTATTTGTAGTCAAGAGGGATGTCTTTGCAGTGAAAGGTCCAGAAAGAATTTGCTAAGGAGGGCATGACGCCAGGATAGACAAAGTATGAGGTCATCAGGAAAGTCATGACATATTTTTCTCTGTTTTTCTATGCAAAATGTGTCATGACTTTCCCAATGACCTAATAGTGTAGCGATGTGTCTAACTGTTTTGAATGAATGCAAAATTTGGCTCTCTGTTGAGTTGCTTCACACAGCAACTTTGCTCCCAGTACTGGCAAATAAACAAGTTCACAAACAGATATCTAGTGTCGGTGAAGAATCGTGGTGAATGAGAAGAATGCCTGAAAATGGAATACAGGTGAGTGTTCCAAAGTTCAATGGGGGTTTTTCGAGCTACAGAACCACTTGCGTTCAGAAAAAAGACTCTAGGACTAGGTGCAAACAGAATGACTTTGAAGCTCCCAGTAGGATTAAAGAGTACTAGCAACCAACATAGCTTCACTGGAATGACTAAACACATTTCCTCCTTGACAAGTTCCTAAACTTTGATTAATAGAACAGTTTGGTAGACTTAATGCAGTTGGTCTTTATCATGATATTTAATGTCGTATGGATAATATTCCAGTTAATGAATACTGAAGTTTTATGCATGTTGGTCTGTTTAGATGTCCAATCAAAAGATACATGAGCAGATAAAGTAGACATTACTGATGGAAGTATCTATGTATTTCAGTCAAATATGTGGACAGAAAATCCACTTCGTAGCTTTTTACTTTTATTTTTTTGTCATTCTTTCACATGTGTTAATATGTGTGTTTCTAGCCTTTCCAGACATAAATGACATTGCATAAATGACAGCCTTTGTAAAGGTTTTGGCCAATGGAAAGTCAGAGAAAACTTTGTAAATTTATTGGCTTACAATATTGAAACAGCAGCTAAAGACTAGAACTTAACCCATTCCTTATGAAAACAAACACCAGTAGAAGTTGAAAATTTGATCATACTTTACATTTTATCAGTTAATAAAATCCTTATTATTCTATTTACAATTTCTCCTTCTTCTAGGGCCAAGATCAATGAGAAAATGAAAGGATTCAGTGTGAAAAATCTTAGCTGTCACAAGAGGCTAAATTTAAATGTGTGTTTATGTCAGGTTCATGTATGTGACATGAACCTCTGTATAATATAAGTCAACTTCTTACAATAATACTGAACAATGCTCACTTCAGATTTTCATGCATTTCAAGATATTAAGGATGGCCTTAGAGCAGAAATATCTATGAAGCTGTACTATGGAATATAAAATGAACACTCTGTTATATTATCTAAACACAGGTTTCATTTTCTGATGGAAATATTATAGGATTGGACAACAAAATAGCTATGTCCTAAAATTATTTTACCATCTATCACCTGTACAATTTTTTGTTTGGCTGTCACAACTCATCTTTTCTGCACAGAAGGAATGACAATAATTCTATTTTGTATAGATTCATTTAATATAAAACGTTGGCTAAAGAAATCTTTTATAAGAAAGGAAGGCATTGTAGAAAAGACCGTTTGTTAAATGATTATGATCTATCATGAAATCTAACCAACTTTATAATCAGTCTAGAATGTACTCATATTCTTTCAGCTATTATTGCACATGCATTAATTTTATTCCACATAAAACAAATGAGGGACGACAACTAGATTTTCTTTCCAGATGGTATGAAAACAGCAAGGTCAGACTTGAAGAAAGGCTGTCCCTTCTTACAGAGACCTTAAAATTTATCACCTCTCATTTAGGTTATAAAACTTGTTTTTCATATTTTTCCCTGGATTCCTTGCCTTACGATCCATGGGAAGAGAAACGGCTAGATCCTAAAAATCTGATCTGCTCTTTCTCATCTGCAATTGACGCCCTGCTTCTTCCCCTCTCTTCTCTCTTAGGTTTTTTTTTTTTTTTTTTAATTGATTTCTTTTTCTTTCATTGCAGATTAGCATAGCAATATGCTGGAATACCAAAATACACTGGCAGAAGTAGAGAGCAAGCAGCTCATTTCTCAAGGACTTTACAGTCTGTTCTCTGCCTTACTCTGCTCCAAGAGTTAGTTCTCATACAGCTTCTCAATATTTTCATAATTAGCTGTCCAGAATTTTCATAATTGGTAAACACTAAAATGGCTGTCAGACATTTAGTAAGGTAAGAGTCAGGGGTAGGGGATGGAAAAGATCAGCTTCCTGAAACCATTTCCATTTGATTTGGGGAGAAAACTGGGCTGGTGCCCACGGCAGTTAAATGGTCAGGCGCGAGACTCACAGTGATTTTTCTTGAGGTGTCACTGCCACACACAACCACCATGTGTTCTTTCTTGGCTCAGCCTGGCTGTGCTGATCTTCCAAAGCTCAGTAGTCTGTACCCCAGCCCCAGTTTTACATCCATTTTTCTTTGCCAAGGTGAAGGCGGTGAAACCACACATGTTTTTCTTTCTCCCCTCCCTGAACAGAGCTGCCTGCCTCCGGATGGACCATCTTCCACATCAGCGCGTGTTGGTATTTCGCCTGGCGCAATGGCTGGGATGGATATAGCCCTCCGAGGGGAACACACAATGGAAAGCAAGTCCTCACAGGAACACAAGTTGAAGCTGCCAGACAACAGTAACTTCCCATGTTCTGAGTCCAAGTTGCTAGCAGATGAACTGAAATTTTGAGCAAGGACATGTTGGAAAAAGCTAAGTGCAAGAGCAAAAAAGATGGTGGGGGAGGGAAACCAACTCAAAGGATCTAAAGTATGTTCTGGACTGAGTGAAAAAAAAAAAAAGAACAGAAAAAGATAGGAGAATTCTTGTTGCCATCTAGGTAGAATATGCAATTTGTTTCGTCTCTCCTAAAATTTGTATGCTAATAAAATGCTGACAAAGAAAACGCACAAATAAAACACATGGACGTGTGCTCTGTATTTTCTCTTCAAGTCTGTTCGTTCAAGTCAACATTCTGATTACTGGGTTCAAGTTAGCAAAAGTTTTTCTGATCTTGGATCAATACTGCTTTCAGCAAAGAACAGTTTACAAAATACGATGCTCAATGAATTCCTTTAATTGCTTAGTAAACTTTTATTTATTTATTTATTTCATGAGCAAGTGTCAAAAACTGTCAAAATGAGGAGAAGGATACAGAGAGACGGCACCTCTAAAAGAGTCTCGATACCATACCCAAAACACACCTAGTCTCAGCAAGCCCTGGAGCATGGGCAATCAGGTGTCCAGCATACTCAGGAAAGTCTGTAGTTGAGAAACCAGATCCTTCCCAGGCAGGTCAACCTCACAGAGCATCACAATTGAAGGCTGCACCACCTTCTGGCCCCCTGTAAATTCCATTCTATTGTATGTATCTGTAGGCAGAGAAACAATTCCACCAAAGATATACATCGCAGTGATTATATCTGGGTGGTAGGATTATGGGAGACTTTAATAATCTGCTTTTTATCTTTTCTTGAAGTTTTCTATAGTTAGCATGTCTTGCTGTTTAAGTTTAACATAAGAAATAGTTCACAATGATATGTTTCAAATGTATAAAAGAACCCAAAGTCAATTACACGTGAGTTCTACCATAACAAGGTTAAGTCACAGTTCCCAACGTCTTAAGATTCTGTGGGCATCTGCTCTGCATTTTATCGCCCTGACTGTCTGGGCCTGTGCATAAACACATGTAAGATCTGATTTTCCAAAGTGGGGCTGCCCAGAACAAGCTGTAAAATATGATAAAGGACAGCAATCACTGCCAAAATCTCAGCCAGGTTTGGAAGGAGGGGAATAAAATTCCTCCCCCCACCCCCTTCTCCCCTGTGCTTAGAGATGCGGCTGGGTCCTGATGAGTTATGATTAGGAACCAGAGGACAAGGGACTCCCTGATGCTGCAACTGAGGCTCCCAGGGCACAGAGGAAAAGAGAAGGGTACGATGTAGATCTGGAAGGACACAGAGGAAGTAGTGACACAGAAATGAGCTCGTCTTTAGCAGAGTTATCGTATTTTTGTGCAAATTCTATTTTTTTCTTGTGTCAATATTGCTAAACCACCTATTGGAGATTGATTCTCTCTCTCTCTCTCCATGTCTAGTTCTATATATTATCTCATCCCCCTCCTTTTTTATTTTTTAATTTGCCAGAGGGCATACACATTCACTGGAGAAAGACATGGAGAGAGGGGGACAGGGAGAGGCAGAGAAAGAGAAATAAAAAAGTGAGAATCCTCCCCCATAACACACACACACACACACACACACACACACACACACACACATAATTAATTTAATAGTCTATACAGTTGCTGTTTTCAGATTATTTTTATTTCTTATATCTTGCTTCTTTTATTTTCCTGAAGAATACCATATAGTGACTTAAAAAAATCATTGGAGGTATTTGCATCTGAACATATCTTTAGTTTTGCTTCTATTCTTGAAAAAAATGTAGTGTTTTCTAAGGAATCTTCTTTTCTCTGTAACACTGTCTTCCTTCTTGCACTCCTACTGCTCAGCATGACTCGTCCAGCTGACATATTCATTTGTTCTCTCCCAAAGCCAGTGTGTGCGTTTCATCCAAAGGTTCATTGATTTGATTTTCCTATTTTGGAGAGTTCTTTCCATTGTTACCATAAAAATTCTTTCTCTACTAGTCTCTAAATTTTGCTTTTAGCTCTTCTCATTTTTTTCCTACATGGTGAATAATTTCTTTTATATGTTTAATGATCTCTTTATGCTTTAGATATTATTTAATACTCCAGGTATTACTTTGTAAGTCACTAGCTATTTTTTAGAGTAGATTAAGACTAAATTTTACCCTGTGTATGAAGTTTGGTTTTATTTTATGATATTTCTCCTTTTTATGATTTTAAATTGTCCTTTTATAAACAATTATCTATTCCTGATTCAAATTTGCCTACCTTTACTTAAAAAGTTTCTTTTTTAATGAATTTTTTACAACTTCCCATGACTAATAAGACCTTAAACATATTTAATTAGAGAATTTTCTATTTTTTGCATGCTTTTAAAATATTTATTTATTTCATTTTTACTTTTATTTATTTATTTAGTCAGTCATAAGGCATATGTACTCACCAGAGAAAGGAAGCGAGAGGGAAAGTGAGAAATTACACACACACACACACACACACACACACACACAGAGGATGGCCATACCTCAATTCCTTCTCTTTCATTCTCCTACTGGAGTTTTAGGCATGCATGCACATGTGCCTGGAGTGTTTCAAGCAGCCAAGTCTGGGACTTGAACTATGGTTGGCCATAGGAGAGTCCTGTACCTTAACTACTACATCATCTTCTGGCCCCACTTTTTTTTTTTTTTTTTTAAACATGATGTGAATTCTCTTGATGATGGTATGTGTTGATTATCTTTCTTAATGTAAACTTTTCTTAAGTGTTTTAATATTTTAGTCTGTACACATAGTTTAATTAGTAGGTTATCTCTAAATTTCCTCTTCCTATCTAGCAGTTCTGAGAATGACTTCCTCTGTCTCTTGAAGGCTTACTCTGATGATTCTACTACTGATAAGGGGATATTGCTGAGTTAGTCACTGAGGTAGTAAATAGGTGAATCTAGGGTCTCGTCATTTATGTGTGCTCCTACTCATGTTTCCAGACAGCTTCACACAAGCTGCAGCCCCAGGAAGCAATCGGGTCCTTTCCACAGATGGCAATCTCCCACAGCAGCCCCTGGCTTTGTGCGATGAGTCTGGTACCAGTTCTCCATTAGCTGAAGGATTCCTAGCATCTCTGTTAAGCTACAGTAACTGAACTTCAACACAAGACTTCCATTTTTACTCTGGGGCTTAGTGGTAGTAGCTATTTATCCTCTGCTTACTGCAGTGCTTCTGTTCTATTTCCAGTCCATAGAAATGTTCACCTAGCAAGTGCACCTCCCTGACTTTCCTATTTTTCTTTAATACTGCTGTCAATCATTGTTATGTGTTTGGAAATCATGGTCATTGTGCTAGAGGACAGAAAATCAAAGCACATCTTTTTTTCATTGTTATAAACATGTGTGGATTGGGTAATGAGCTCACCTATGCTTCAGTGGAGTTTCAGCTAAATAGTGGGATCAGAAAGCAAACTATGATCTCCTTCTTTGACCCCTGTCCAAAGATTCTGTTCTCTCTGCTGATACCATTATGGGTTGCCCATGACTGCAGTATTTGCCAGACTGTAACATGAATCTCTACATCCATGGCTGTCTCCAGCATTAGTCTATGAACAGTTCAAGACCAACCGTGTATGTTTCCGACCTTTGGCAGAGTACCTGGAATAACAGACAATGATAATGATGGAATCTACTAACAGATGAAGAAAGAGATGAGGAATTAGTGGAGTAAAGGGATGGGAGAGTGAATGAACCCATATTGTTTCATTTTTCTCACATCTCATTGTTTATTTCCTTTTTGAAACTCTCTTTCTTCCCATGATCCAGAGCATTCTACAGTTTTCTAACGATTCCTCAATATTTCTTAGCTCAAACAAGAGAATGAATCTACTTTCTATTAGATCTATACATATTATTCTCAAATCAGTATATTTGATTTTTGAATTTTCTCTCCAACTCTAGTCCTATTTTGCTTAAATGATTAAGCTATAGCATTGCACCCAGCAAGTCTAAAAGTTCCTTGCTCCTGAAGACAACTTCCTGCCTATGGCTTTGAAACATCTAGTGATGTCTTCTTTCTGTCAACCATGCTCAAAATATCAAAGGCATCTTGGACACCGAGTCCTGTCAAATTACTCTTCCGGATAGCTTTCACAATTATCTATTGTACTTTCACTAACATAAAACTAAATAGTAATAGTAATTATGGCAATAATACATTAACACTAATAATAGTTAAAGTTCTCTCAGTATCTTTTATGGATCAGGTGATATTCTAAGTGTTTGCATTTTAACTAAATTTAATCCACAAAACAAAAGATTTTGTTACAGATAGGACTATTAAAATCCTCATGTTACTTGGGCCAGCAGGTGCCCTATGGTTAAGGTACTGGGTTCCCTTAAGGTTAACCATAGTTCAGTTCCTAAACCTGGCAGCTTGAAAATTACACAAAAACAACAAAAAAAAATCCTCATGATAATAAAGTGAAGCACAGAAATAGAACCTTATCTTTTTATTGTAATAAAGAGCTTTATAACTGCTTTCAGCTGTAATCTTCGAAGAATCTGTCTCTATAGGGCTCCCAATACTTGTTATGTTGGTAATTTGCTATGGAAGTCCTTCAGATAAAAGGCATCCATTTGGGATCAGTGGATGGTGTAATGGTTACATTGCTAGACTCCCACCTAGTTGATCATGGTTCGAGTCCTGGGCTTGAAACTCAAGCCAGGCATGTGTGCGTGTATGACCAAAATTCCAAGAAGAGAAAGAAGAAGGGGTTATGGCATGGCCATCCCCCCGGGGGGTGATTTCTCTTTTTCTGTCTCTCTGTATCTCCAGAGAGCACACACGTCCTATAGCAAAAATTCTCTTAAAAAGAAAAAAAGGCATCCATTCATTTCTGGACTGAGAAAGAGAAACCAGACATTTTTCCAGTTTTATTCTCAAATTTACAAAATAGCCAACATTCTTTGAAGGTGTTATCATATGTATGTCTGTGTGGGTAGAGAGGAGGCTTCTCATTGCACCCAGTTTTGTTAATGCTATTGAAAGTTCACTCAGGTTTCCTTTACATCTCATCCTTTTATAATTTCATGCTAAAACATTGAGTCATTACTTCTGAGAACTGGGAGATGAGACTTGTTTTTGTCTGTATTACAGACGTTTTGCTGTGTCAAAGTTTTATTGACAAACTACACATCCTAACAAACTACATATCCAAACTACATCTTTTCCTAACACAGTCTTCATTTCCCTACAGACAAGGACCTTATGGACCTCTTCCATAAAGTATAATGTCTAGCATATCCTGGGAGATGGATTCTTTTCTCCATCACCAACATGTTAGCCTGCCCCCAGATTTTAAGAAAATCGGAATCCACTATACCTCCAGAAATTGAAGGTCAGCACAAGCCCCTACAAGAACATATCTGACTGGAAGAACTATCCAGCACATTATCAATCTTCCCCACACATAAGAGGAAGAGCCAATATCTGGGGCCCTTTAAGGCGAGCAAGATCATTCATCCGATGGCTTAAATTCGGTTTCCACTGTCCATATATGCTCTCTATTTTTCTAACACTTCCTGACACATACAGGTCCTGGTCTCTCTGCTTGTAATTCAGGAAGTCATTCCTCTGAGCCATGCTACAGAGGAAGCTCAGAACCACTGAGGGACTTTATGGCTACAGCTAAAACCTGGCTGCTGAGAAATTAGAATTCAGAGGAACAAGAATGTAAAGTTTTCTGTTGAAAATGATGTATATGGTAAATCCTTATTTTGATTGTCATATATTACACACATACTTTGAAAAACTATAGTGTATCTATAGAGATGATCAATGTTTAAATGTATACAAGGAATCATAAATAAAAAAAATTTTAAAAAAGAGAATTCAGAGGTGTGATCATGGTATGAACATTTCTCTTATCAATAGACTAAAATTTTTTTTTTTAGGGAGATGTTTGCTATAGGGCATGTGTACTCACCAGAGACATAGAGACATAGAGACAGAGAGACAGAAAGCGAGAAACCACTCCCCAGGGTGGATGGACATGCCTCAATCCCTTCTCATCCATTTTCTTCTTGGAACTTTGGACATGTATGCATACACACCCAGTGTGAGTTTTAAGCCACCAGGTCTGGGACCCAAACTGTGGTAAACTACATGGGAGTTCTAACCATTATGCTATCTGCTAGTCCCAATAGACTAAGATTTTCAACCAGACAAAAATGAAACTATCTCAGCTCCATTCCTTCTGGTAAAAGTGAACTGATGAAAGTACTGAGGTGCCTAATGATTTGGCATCCTTAATAGAGCCTTACCCATGCCCTAGGTCAGTGATTCTCAAGCCTTATTGTGCATCAAACTTTCTGGAGGGCTGATAAAAACACAGAGTGGTGGAACCCATCTCCAGTTTCTGAATCAGTAGATCTAGAGTGGGCTGTGAATTCTAGTTTCAAACTTCTGCTGCAGCTGCTACTCTGAAGACCTTGTATTGAGCACCTGATCTAGGCTACAGATAAACTTACAGTGGCCAGGACTCAATAAATATCTACAATAGCTATCCTATGTACTTTATCTCCTACTCTTTATTCACCTTCCCCTTTCCTTTCCCTTCTCTTTCTCTTCTTCTTCTTCCCCTCCTCCTCATCCTTCTCCTCTTCCTCCTTCTCATCTTCTTTCTCTTTTTCTCTCTCTTTCTTTCTTTCTTCCTTCCTTCCTTCCTTCCTTCCTTCCTTCCTTCCTTCCTTTCTTTCTTTCTTTCTTTCTTTCTTTCTTTCTTTCTTTCTTTCTTTCTTTCTTTCTTTTTTTCTCTCTCTCTCTCTTTCTTTCTTTCTTTCTTTCTTTCTTTCTTTCTTTCTTTCTTTCTTTCTTTCTTTCTTCTTTCTCGTCCTCCTCTTCCTCCTCCTCCTCTTCTTCTTCTTTTCTTCTTCTTTTTTTATCCTTCTCCTCCTCCTCCTCTTCCTCTTCTTCTTCTTCTCCTTCATGTTGTCTCATACTTTTTCCTTCCTGGCTCAGTTATTTTCAATCAAAGTTTAGTTGCCTGATCTTAATATTATCCTCTGTATCCATACTATAGTTTTTTTTATCTAAAATACCAATCTGATCATTTCCCTAATTAAAACCTTTCAGAGATGTTTCATATGCTCAAAATATAATATAAGGGCAGCCTCTTCTCTCTCTTTAGCTTCTTTTTTGTGCTTCATCTCCTAGGGTGCTCTCATCTACAAGTAAAAGCAATTGAATCAGTTAGCTTTTGATGCATAATACAGCATCCTCATACACAGTGGTTTAAAACAATAAACACTTGTTATTGCTCATGAGTCCTATGGGTCATCTAGGCAGATTTTCTAGTCTTGGCTGGGCTTGCACATGCATCGGTGGTCAGCTGGTGGTTGAGTTGGTAGCTCTACTGATCTTAGCTTGGCTCTTTCCTGGGTTTGGGTGTCGGCTAACTGCAGACCTGCCTAGGATGGCCTCAGCTGAGACAACTCGGTTTCCTTCCATGTCGTCTCATTATCTACAGACTGAGCCAGGCTGAGAGCCCTGGCAGTGGCAGGATTCCAACAGAGCACAGAACACTCAAGGTTTCTTGTGTTCTAGGCTCAGAACTGGTACATCATCACTTTTGTCACATTCTATGGCAAAAAGCACTTTTTACATTCAAAGTGGGAAGATCCTACCAAATTGCAAGGAACAAAGCACATATCCAGGGCCATCACTAATTAGGACCATCGAGGTAATTGACCTGCCATGGTAAACAAAATAATTAGCTGAAACCGTACACAAATTATTAGGCTCACATGATAAGAAGCCAAGATGCAAGGTGGACTATGTTACTGGTTGACTGAATGACTCAACATTGTAAAGGACATGGGCATTTTTTACTTTTTTTCTTAGCTATTCTCCATCTATTGGTTCACCCTCAGGCTGGATCATTTCAAAGTCTCAAAAGGGCTGTCAGTAATAATTGAAGAAATATGCCTGCAGAGTTACATTTGGTGGATTCATTTTCTTATAAGTCAAAGAAAGCTCCTGGTGTAGCATTGGTTCGAACTGGCTCATGCCTCCTGTTTCTAACCCAATCAGGTTTACAGAGTTACAAGTAATAGATTTTCATACCCAAAGTGGCTTAACAGTTGAGATAATTAATATCTCATATACAAAGATGTCTGGAGTTGTCTTTTTAAAAAAATTTTTTGCAGAGGGTCTGCCCAAACCTCTACTTCTGGCAGCGCCGTGGAGGGTGGGTCGGGGGGGGGGGGGGGGGGGTGTCTCTGTCTTCTTTCTATCTCCGTCTCACTCTCTTCTTTTCCCTTTCTCTTGAAATATATGTGTGTGTGTTTTAAAAATCTGTAAGTACTGTCTCTTGTCTCTGACTCCTTTCTCTTGCTAATTTCAGAATCCATGTGCATCTGAGGTGGGCCCAGCCCTGTACTTTCTGCTTGGCAGTTTTCTTTTTTTTGCTTTTTTAAAGTTTTTTTTTTCCTTTTTCACTGTTTTTATTTTGTTTTGCCTTTTTCATTGTTTTTATTTTGTTTTGCCTTTTTTTGTCTTTTTCCATTTTTTTTCTTTTTCTTTTACTTTTCTTACCTTGCTTCTCAGCTTCCACATATTGAGTGTCTAGACAAGTCTAGGTGCACAGTAGCGAAACATCTGAATACTTTTAGGTTCATAGAAAGTCTCAACCCCCACTTAACTGCTACAGAAAGTGAGAAACACATCTTCATAAATCTGAATTCAAATTTCTTTCTGTGGATACCATGTTATAAAAAACAGTAGTAGAGGAGAAATATGCATATAATTACCTCACACAGTAAAGTGAAGTATATGAGCTTACAGTAGCAGAAGTCTCCAACAAATTAGTCAAACATGAATATACCACCAGTGACTAAAATTCGAGAAGAGAGACTGCAAAGTGTACAGCAGGGAGAAATACGGAGCTACAGTGCGTGCGGCTCATCTCCTCCCACACACCTCTGAATTCTTAGTGAAAACCCCACAGCTCAGCCCAGGTGCACCTATTTCCTAGAAACTGTGAGGCCTTTGTAACATCCAATTCCATCGACAAAAGTGTAGGTTGCTTGATGAGGATCAGGGAAACAGAACTGCAGAAATGTTGCAAGTCATCTCCTCCCTCATGCCTCTAACACTCAGAATTAACTCCAAGAAAGTAGGAAGTAACATATAATCTGTCAGATGACTAGAAACTACTGGAGAGGCACAAAGAATATGGGAAACTAAGAAAATATCTCTCCCCCAAGAGGAAAGAACAACCTTTTATCATCCATAGACTGTACAATGGAACTCACAGAAATGGTGGATAAAGAATTTAGAATGTTCATAGTGACAAAGCTAGCAGAGATGCAAGAGAAGAGAAGCAGTGAACTCCAGAAGATGCAGGAGAAAAGAGACAATGAGTCCCAGGGGGTATGGAAGTTCTTGCATGATTTAAAAGAGGAAATACACACCATAAGAATCAAATGGAACTGTTAGAGATGAAGCATGTAATACAGGAAAATCTTTTAAAGTATTAAAAGCAGTTTAGATCATGCAGAAGATTGAATCTTAGATTTAGAAGACAGAGGGAACCAGCAGTTAGCGTAATGGCTATGTCGCTGGACTCCCACGTAGTCGACCGCGGTTCACGTCCCGGACCCGGTGGCTTAAAACTCATGCCAGGCACATGTGTGTGCGTGCCCAAGATCCCAAAAGGAGAATGGAAGAGAAGGGATTGCGGCGTGACCATCCCCCCTGGGGGGTGATTTCTCACTTTCTGTCTCTGTGTCTCTGTCTGTCTGGCGAGTGCACATGCCCTATAGTGAAAACCTCTCAAAAAAAAAAAAAAAAAAAAAGACAGAGCCTCTAACCTAGGAAAATTCACCAAAAAGACTGAGGAAAATGAAAATAATATATAAATAATACTAGATATCATTAGATACTCAAACATTTGGATAATCGGTATTCCAGAAGGTGAAGAAACTAATAAGGGCATTGATAATCTATTCCATGAAATCTCAGTAAAAACTTTCCAAACCTAGAGAGACATTCAAATATCCAGATCCAAGAAATACGAAGGACCCCACATAAAATCAACTCAAAAAGCTCTTCTGCAAGGCACATCACAGCCAGATTGACCAAAACCACAGACAGAGACAAGATACTAATAATTGGCAAGAAACGTCAAGTTACTTTCAAATGATATCTCATCAGGCTAACATCGGACCTCTTGTCAGAAACAATGCAAGCAAGGAAAGAATGGGAAAATATATTCAAAGTGTTAGAGAAAAACAATTTCAGCCAATAATATTGTACCTGGCAAGATTATCCTTCATATGGGAAGAAAAGATTAGTAAAAAAACATTCTCAGATAAACAAAACCTGAAATTATTTACCAACACGAGACCAGTGCTTTGAGAAATTCTGAAGGGAGTGCTATACCCGAAAACATAAGACAGACAGATAGAAATAACAGAACAAAAAAATGGCCAAGGAAAAGTTCAACTTAATGGTAGGGACAAGTTTGTAAATATCAGAAATAATGTTTAATGCTAACTCCCAGGATTTTAACAGAAAGATCAGACTACAGTAACACTGCAAATTCTACAGAAGAGAGATTATAAGAGATTGAACTGTTGAAATAGAGTTCTATGACTTTTGTCTAAAACATTACTGATTTTCTTCTGTGCTTTGTCTTTCAGATTTAAGGATTTTGGTTTTCTTTTTAGTGGTCAATAGGTTCATCAATTTGTTAAAAAAATATTTTTAATTAAAACAGAAAGTTTCTCCCTTCCTGACCCCTTTGCAGTTGGAAACTAGTGAGCATTCTTATTTTGTGGCAAAATGGTTATTTGCATAAGTTCAATAATAAAATAGTATCTGTTGTCTTGCATCAGAAATTGAATTCTTATGGGGCTTTGTGCAAATAACAAACCAAATCGAGATTAACTAATAAAAAAATATTTTTAATTAAAACAGAAAGTTTCTCCCTTCCTGACCCCTTTGCAGTTGGAAACTAGTGAGCATTCTTATTTTGTGGCAAAATGGTTATTTGCATAAGTTCAATAATAAAATAGTATCTGTTGTCTTGCATCAGAAATTGAATTCTTATGGGGCTTTGTGCAAATAACAAACCAAATCGAGATTAACTAATTTTTTCTTTTTTTTTTTTGCAAATAAGTTAGTTTATACCGCTCTTTAGTAAAAGGGGGAATAGAAGGAGAGGAAAAAAAAGTTTCAGAAGAAAATTACAGTGTACTTGTCACTAGATTCTAGCTTTGTCCATATTTTCAGTGTAAGATCTTTCGTGAATCAATAATATGTAAAAAAAAAAAAATAGTATGGAATGAAGGGAGGAGAAAGAGGATGGAAAAAACAAGTGAAAGAATTCTAATTGACAGAAAATGAGAAGCTATTTGCTAATTATAATATAAATAGCAATATCTTTGTCTTGACTAACATGCGTAGTATTTGTGCTAGAAAAAGAAACGTACACTGCAAAGACACATGATTAAGTGTAAATAAATTACAATTTTAAAAAATGTTAAAAAAATGTTTTACAGTAGGCACAAGCACTCACTGGAGAGATAGAGAAAGAGAGAAAAGAAAAATGAGAAGGTACCCTTATATATATATATGTGTGTGTGTGTGTGTGTGTGTATGTATGTATATATACACACACACATATATAGGAAAGAGAGAGAGAGAGAGATTTTTTGCTATAGGGTACATACACTTGTCAGAGAGACAAAGAGAGAGAAAGTGAGAAAATCACCCCCCTGGGGGATGACCACATTGCAATCTCTTCTCTGGTGATTTTGGGCACACACACACATGTCCAGTGTGAGTTTCAAGAGAATGAGTCCAGAACTTGAACCACTGTTGTCCATGTGGGAATCCAGTTCCTTAACCAATATGCTACCTGCCAGCCCCTTTTCCGGATTTGGGCATGCACATACACATGTCTGAAATGTGCCTCAAGCCTCCAAATCTGAGACCGATCCAGGCAGTCAGCCATGTGGTATCCAGCTGTCTTAACTACCACACCACAAATGGCCCGAGTTATCTCACATACAGAGATTTGCATTATGGCAGTTCTAGGATAGACTCACCAGGTTAATAATGCCATGAGGAAATCAAGTTCTTTGCATTTGTTTCTGTCCTCTTTAGTGCTGATATTCTCGCTGCTCATGCTACAACTCTAGGCATTATGTCGTTACTCAACACCCAAATGTGTAACAAAAGAGTATGGTGGCAAGAGCTAACTTCACGTCTCTGTCTCACTAAGTAAAAAATTCTCAAAACTCCTAAGGCTATTTCCCCTTACATTTAATTGGATACATTGCTACTCCTGGCTGCAAGGGAAGAGGGAAAATGAGCACCTTCAAGTGTTTTCTCTCTCATGGGAAGTAAACTGTTTCAGTATGAGTGAAAAAAATTAAACGTGGCTTGTTTAGGTGTGTATACAAGATTTTGTGTCTCACATTTCAACACATTATCCCTTAAAATAAGGGTCTATAATATCTGCACTTAGTTGGCACTCATGCATGTAAATGAACTAAGCAATTGAGTATGTGGATAATTCTTATCCTTTTTACCAGTAGACAAAAAGATGACTTCTGAAAAGCAGAAAGGAATTGGTGCACTCAGGCATTACTCATAGATTAAGATACAGATTTTATTTGGAAAAAGTTTTCAGGCTAATACTTCTATTCATTGTCAGTGACCAAGTCACGAGTCACGTATAAATGAGACTAAACACTCATGCTCTGTGAAGTCAAGCATCCAGTGAACAGTTGGCTTTAGTTACCATCTTCTGACAGACAATGCTCCATGCACAGAACTCATGTGTAGAAATATCTCATATCCTGATATCAGTGTATTACACCGCAGCCTCCCGCCACCCTGTTTTGGCACTGTAGAACAAGTCCTATATCTTTGTTGTAGTCTTCCATGTATTTCTCATTATATCTCATTGGGTTGTTTGATGTAGAATCTTCTTCTCAGGCTCCCTGTCACTTAAACACAATCATAAATGAGCTCTAAGTTTTGCAAAAGAATCGAATGAACACATTATCTTTTTCAAGTTTTCCACTGCATCTAAGCAGTCTTATACTCAATTCAAAGGACTAGACGTTTGAAGGAAAAACTCAGAGGCTTTTAAATCACTTAGCATATAAGAAGTATGAAAAACTATAAGACAGATTTGGGGGCAAAGACATCCTCACATTGCCAAGATTTCCAATTACATAGTGACTTCCACAATAGAGGGGCCAGCAGATGGTGAAGTAGCTATGTTGTTGAACTCCCACATGGCCAGCCACGGTTTGAGTCCCAGAACGGGTGGCTTGAAAATCCTACCAGGCGCGTATGTGTACATGCTCAAGATCCCGGGAGGAGAATGGAGGAGAAGGGATTGAGGTGTGACCATCCCCCCGGGGGATAATTTTTCACTTTCCCTTGCTTTGTCATTCTCTCTGTCTCTCTCTCTGGTGAGCACATGCACTCTAAGGTAAAAACCTCTAAAATACAAACAAAACAATAGATAGATTCATCAACTCCTAAACCATGTTGTAATTTACTTCCATTTGGTGCCTCTGAAAAACACAGCTAAGAGAAAATATTGAAAGCTGTCTGGTGAAGGGCATGTTACCAGGCACTCTGTCTTGCTTATTTTCCTCTAATGGAATATAAATGATGGGTTGGGAGTCACCCATCACCATTCACCAACCGAAGCACAACTACCAAGTGCCGGCTTGGAGGAATGAGAAGCACGTGGTGCAGAGAAGCAGGCCTGTCAGAGAGGCCCAGAAACAGAGGGTACCTGAAGGTCAGTAAATGCTCTCCCCTTGTTAGTTAAGCCAGAGCTTCCTTTTTGAGTGGGCTACGATTTCAGTTAGGAGCTTAGCTGAACAACAGGAATGATTGGTTCATTTCCCAGTCAGAGTTTATTGTTGCGGGAATGGTTTTAATATACCCAGAGTTTTGGCTTTGGTTTTTGATTTCAAACTCCAGCAAGTCTTGAATTGTTTATTGAATCTATGTTGAGAAACAGAACACAGAGATGAAGCTAATAATTGGCAAGAGTCCCAGTCCTTGTGTCATTGTGGCCATTAATTAGGGTACGGGTAACATTGGGGGAAGGTTGCTGATTTGAATCACTAGTAAAATACTTCATATTACAGAATCTTTGTTGCAAATTCATAGTAAAATGATGACTATTCAGCGTATTCCACTTACCTTCTTCCTAGGTAACCAGAGGGTGAGGTTATACCTTATGTGAGGATGGGTCTATTCTGTTGAAGAAGGAACAGTTTCTCAGTCTTATAAAGGGTTTGATTCATTCACAGAAAGAGAGAGAATCCTGGCACTGTGACACCCTAGCAGTTCTAGCTCTTAGAAATGTTGTATGAATTGATTGGTGAATCTTTCTTACCTTTATACACACACACACACACACACACACACACACATATATATATATATATATAT
>NW_006159630.1:10281984-10325745 GCF_000334495.1 Tupaia belangeri chinensis
GGTCTGGGACGTGAACCGTGGTCGACTACATGGGAGTCTGGCAACATAGCCATTACACCAACTGCTGGTCCCTGGATTACACATTTTTTCCTAATTTTTGGATTTAAATCTGAGCAGTCAGAGGCATGCAGGAGGAGGTATTCTGCAATCTCTCTGAAGTTCTGTTTTTCTCCCTTTGTGCAGCAGATTCAGTGGGAATTGAGGATTACTCCGACCCTAAAAGTTTTCAGATATTTTGTTACTATGCACCTAGACCTGTCTAGAAACTCAGTGTGTGGAAGCTGAGCAAGAAAGTGAGGATGGTAAAAGGAAAAGGAAAAGAAAACAAAGAAAAAAAGAAAAACAGGACAAAACTAAGAAAAACGAGAAAAATAAATTTTAAAATTTTAAGCAAAAAATGAAAACCATGCGCTGTGTAGCACGTCGTGCTAAAGGGGCCACAGAGAGCTCTAATGTAGATGGCTTGTGATTGGCCTGTCCTATGTAGGATGGAGGAAAGGTGAGAATTAGCAAGAAAAAGAATCAGAGAGCTAAGAAGTCATTTACATTAAAAATTAAAAGGAAAAATTAAAGAGAGATAGAAGGAGACAGACTACAGAGGGTGCCCTACCCTTGTAGGTCTTGAGGATGGGAGGGTGAAGTCTGAGCAGAAAATCTTCAGTTGTCCTAGTCCTTGAAAGGGGCCACTCAGAGCTCAAATGTAGATGGCTTGTGATTGGCGTGTCCTAGCTTGATCTCCGGGTTGGGAGGGTAAAGTCTGAGCAGAAAATCTTTGGTTGTCCGAGTCCCCGAAAGGAGCCACTCAAAGCTCAGATGTAGATGGTTTGTGATTCTCATTCACTCATTTAAATGGGGTTATAAGTGACATACTATGAAAGATACAGATCTTAAGTATTCAGACAAATGTTTTGATGTTTGTCAACTTGCATGAAACCATCACCTCAAACAAAAGTAGAATATTTCCATCATCCTACAAAGTTCCCCAATGTCACCTTCATACAACCCGTTTTTGACTTCTATCATGCGTTTATTTTTGTCTTTTCTAGCTATTCTAATTCATTGAATTAAATAGTGCATGTGTGTGTGTGTCTGTCTTCTTTCACTCAATGTTTCTGAGATTTATCCACGTTGCTGGATATAATTATTCCTTCATATTGAATAATGTTTCATTGGTAATATTGAGGAACCAGCAGATGGCATAATGGTTACATTGTTGGATGCCCATGTAGTTGACAGTGGTTCAAGTCCTGGACCTGGTGGCTTAAAACTCATGCCGGACTCTTGTGCATGAGTGCCCAAGATCCCAAAAGGAGAATGGAGAAGAAGGGACTGTGGCATGGTCATCCTCTTTGGGGGGTGATTTTTTTCTTTTTGTCTCTCTATCTCTCTCTGTATCTCTGTATCTCTCTATAGCAAAAGTCTCTCTAAAAATGTATACATGTAATATTGATATAACATTGATATAGTTTTCTAACCTATCAATATTATTACAGTTTTGTTGATTATTTACTCAATAGTGCCCATAATAATGTCCTTTACTTCCTCACCTGCCCAAAGACGAAATTCAGTTGGGGGTCAACTATTGCTTCTGTTGTCACTACTTTTTAGCCTCCTTTAATCTGGTACACCATCACAGTCTTTGTCTTTTACAATGTTGATATTTTTGATGAATATAGTACCTCTTCCCCTTTTTAACACAATGGTTCTTATTACAGGTTGTTCTACTGTTTCCTATCATTAGATCCACATTGTGCATTCCAGGCTAGATACTGCATAGGAGTGATTGTATCCGCACGGTAGCACATTTAGAGGCATGGTACATCCATCTGCCCTGTATTGGTGATATTAATTTGAATTGACCAGTCAAATTTTTTCCACTTTATTCACTGTAAAAATTACTATTTTTTCCCCATTATGGCTAATAAACAGTCTGCGGGGAGATAATTTAGGACTATAAAAATATACTGTTCCTTATCAAACTTTACTCCTAGCTTTAACATTGATGATTCCTGTCTGATTTAATCTTCACTAAGTTGCAGAATGATCATTTTCCAAATTGCACACTCCCCGTCATCTACTAGTTGATTCTCAACATTCAGCTTATACCCAAGAGCCCTCTCCTCTTCACTGTCATGGATTTCTCATTATAGATATGAACTCCCTGATTCTGTCGTTTCGATGACCTATAATTCATACTTATTTTAGTGCACAAATGACTCCAGATTTGGTCACGTGGAAGCTCTTTAAGATGGCTCCTGTGTTCTTGTGATAAGCCCTCATCTTTTTTCTTTCTTTTTCTTTTTCTTATTTTAATTTTTTAGCACTTCCTTATTTTCCAGCATAACCAGACATCCATCTTACACCTGTGCGGACCCATCCCTGGAATTAGCAACTTCTTTGAAACATCATCATTCCTTTTAGTGGTGATTGATATTAAAAACCAAAAGCCAGGTACCAGGTATGATTGCTACTAACAGAGTATCTTTTCTTGGCCCTTTCAGTGGACAGAACAAAGAAATGTATAAATGTCAAGGAACAACTAAAAATACACATGCATATCACATGCACACAATATACATACTTAACAAATTGGATCACACCTGACTTTCCAGTTCTTTTCTTTTCTTTTTTCTTTTTCTTTTTTCTTTTTTTTTAAGAGAGAGAGTTTTGCTATAGGGTGCGTGTGCTTGCCAGAAGGACAGAGAGACAGAGAGACAGAAAGTGAGAAATCACTCCCCAGGGAGGATGGCCACGCCACAATCCCTTCTCCTCCATTCTCCTCTCAGGATCTTGGGCACACACGCACATGTGCCCAGCATGAGTTTAACCACTGGGTCCAGGACTCAAACCATGGTCGACCACATGGGAGTTCAGTGACATAGCCATTATACCAACTGCTGGTCCCTTTCATATTTTCTAACTTACAGAAAGTTCCAAAGTTTTCTAATTATATTTGTTATGCATTTGAAAACAATGTTAGCTTATAACATTAGACTAATTGCCATCACTTAATCAGAGTCCCTGAATATGTCACAAGAGACAGAATATGGAAGTCATCTCACCAATAAAAAATATCATCAGAGCCTTGCCTGGTGGTGCAGTCAGTGATAATCTGAACTATGGTGTTGGAGGCTGCATGGCCAACCACAGGTTTGGATCCCTGAATCAGCCTGAAAACATGCTGGGAGCATGAGTGCCTAAGGTCCTGAAGAACTGAAGAGTCCTGGGGAAAAACATAGAACTGTGATGAGACCCTGCAATAGAATACCAGACCAGGGCTGATATGTCTTATTTCCATTCTAGGTGTGTCCATGGTGACACAGAGAAAGGGGAGAGCCATGTGTTGTCTTGCTGCAGATCAACAAATTTGTATTTGTTTCCAGAGTTGTCATTTTTGGGGTAAAATAGTACAACAGGAAAGTATTTCAATGGATACTAAAACACAAGACAATATAGCATGGGAATAAAAATGCCGAATTGGGGTCAGCTTAGTTGGCATAGTCTGTGTCAGTGCTAAAAACCCACAGAGCTGACTGCAAGGTCTGGTTTAAATGATATAATGACTCAAAATACAAAATTCTGCCCTTGAAGATATCTTTTTAAAGTTTATTTATTTTATTCATGATAGAGTGTGTGCATACACATGAGAAAGAAAAGAGAGAACCATTTCCAACAGGGTCTCGTCACACTGCAATCCTCTTGCCCAGTACTCTCCGGCTCATCAGGATCTTAGGCACTGGTGGTGCCAGTGTGTTTTCAGGCCAGCTAAGGGATCCAAACCCATGGCTGGCCATACAACCTTCAATGCCACATTCCAGTTTGTCACTGAATGCATGACAGGGCTGGGCCCCTAAAGATCTCTTTAATGTGTGAGAGGATGTCCATATTTTTTCTCTTATGACAAATTCAGGGAATCTGTTTTTTCCCTTTGTATTCAGATGAAATGATGGCTAGTAGCCCAAGTTCTCTGCTAGAGTCTCTGTAAGCAGTGGCCTTCATATTACCCTTCATAAGTTTTACATAGAAGTCTCAGAAGATTTTTTTTAATTGAAAATACTAGTGGATAGCAGGGTGTGGTAGTGTTGTCTAACATGCACTAATGACAATGGAGTGTGTGGGTGTAATATATGGCAAGATCCCACGGGCATCTCTCTTCAGCCACTTGAAGTGCCAGAATTGCTTACCACACCCTATCTTGGTTTGGAAACTCTTCACAGAACAGGGTATTTGTAGGCCAAAGCCTCAATGAATCCCCTTCTCTGAAGAGAAAAAGTATATGTGAAACGAAATCTACTCTCCATTTCTAGAGTCTGGCCCATTATGATATAAACAAGAAATTGGGACTCCAATGCAAAGCTTGGTTTTGTTTTTGATTTCTTTTATTTCAATTTGCTACAGGGCACATGTGCTTCCAGAGAGAGACAGAGAAAGAGAGAAGGAAAATGAAAAAGCACCTCCAGGAGGTAGGGGTTATGGCCATGGCTCAATTGCTTCTCTTCCATTCTACTCTCAGACTTCAGGCATGCATGCACAAGTGCCCAGTGTGTTCCTCAGCTGCCAGGTTTGGTACTATAACCACACAGGCGGCCATGTGGGATCCAGGTGCCCTAACCACCATACCACTGGCTGGCCCAAGTGTGTTTTCTTTGTAGATGGGATTTGCCAGAAATTAGCAAAGAAAGAAGTAAGATCTGTCTTTGGTAGGACTTCTATTATAGATCCACTTCATTCTACAGTCTTGCTCTAGAAATTGCATTCTTATTACATCTTTATATCTACATGTATAGATATGATTAAAATTTTACTGACTGGGGCTGGCAGATGGTGTGGTGATTAAGGGCACAGGACTCCCATATGACCAACAGTGGCTCAAGTCCTGGACCTGGTGGCTTTTGTTTTCTCTCTCTCTCTCTCTCTCTCTCTCTCTCTCTCTCTCGCTTGCTCACTCACTCTGCCCCCCTCTGGTCAAATTAAAATAAATAAATGGATAAAGTTAAATAAAATCATTCTTAGGGAACCAGCAGTTAGTCTAATGGTTATGTCGCTGGACTACCACGTAGTCGACCGCGGTTCGCGTCCCGGACCTGGTGGCTTAAAACTCACGCTGGGCGCGTGTGCATGTGTGCCCAAGGTCTCGAGAGGAGAATGGATGAGAAAGGATTGTGGCGTGACCATCCCCCCTGGGGGTGATTTCTCGCTTTCTGTCTCTATGTCTCTCTCTGTCTGGCGAGTGTACGCGCCCTATAGCAAAAAAAAACCTCTTAAAAAAAATTTAGTGACCTACAGTAATATCTGAGCAACTCATCTCTATCCGTGGAATTTTACTGATGATTAAAAAAAATGTGTGGGAAAAGACAGAGAACATAAAAAGAGAAAGAGGTAGAAGGATAGAGAGATTACTTGGCATAAATAAAATCTTCAGAAGGATATGTAATTACCTGCTACAAGCCAGAGTGGTCAAATTAATGACCCTTTCCTTTTCCCTTCTTCCCTTAATTAGAAGCCTATGCTTGGGAACCAGCAGTTAGCATAATGGCTATGTCGCTGGACTCCCACGTAGTTGACTGAGGTTTGCGTCCCGGACCCGGTGGCTTAAAACTCACACCAGGCGCGTGTGCGTGCGTGCCCAAGATCCCAAGAGGAGAATGGAGGAGAAGGGATTGTGGTGTGACCATCCTCCCTGGGGGGTGATTTCTTGTTTTCTGTCTCTATGTCTCTCTTACCTGTCTGGCGAGTTCATGCGCCCTATAGCAAAAATCTCTCCAAAAAAAAAAAAAAAAAAAAGAAAGAAAAAAGAAGCCTATGCTTATCTTCTTGGAGGTTTCCTTTAATTTTACAGTAGTTTGGAAGATAAAGTTGAGAAAATAAAAAAGAGGATATATTATCCTCTTCTCAGGCTTCCTTACACAAATATTCATAAATTAACTCTGAAGTTCTTCAAAAGAGTTGTCAAATAAATATATATGTGTGTGTACAAATACATACACATGTATACACACAGATTTACATGATTATGGACTTTATGTAGAAGAAAGTATTAGTTTCTGTCTTAGTCCATTTGACTGCTAGAACAAAGCACTAGAGAATGGGTGACTTATAAACAACCAAACTTTTTTCTCACTGTTCTGGAGCTGGAAGTCGGGATCAGGCTGTCAGCCTGGAGCTTGCTTTAGCTTGTATCTTCATGTGGTGGGAAGACAGTGAACTTGCATGCTGGCCTCTACAGGCATAATCCCACTCATGAGGACTTTACCCTCATGACCAAATTACTTCCCAAAGGCTCAACCTCCATATACCATCACATTGAGGATTGAATTTCAATTTGTGAGTTTGGGGGAGACATGGATATTCCATTTATAACATTTACTGTTATAAACTGTGTAAGAAAGAAATGACATTATCCACTTTTAGTGCCAGATGGTACATGCAGGTGAGAGAGAATCTCCACTGGGGGGCTGGTCATACTGTAATCCCCACCCCCTCCATTTCTCCATGCTGTTAGGATCCTGGTCATATGTGCATGTGCCTTGAGTGCTTTTTCAGCCAGGTGGGGTCCTATTTCTACTGCACAACTCTTAACCACCATGCTTCAAGGCTGACCCATATCCTTTATCCTTGAAAAACACACAATATAGCTCAGGGGAATGAATAGATCACTAGAATTCTCCACACATGCTCTCGTTGAACCCTCATGTAATTCCATAGCAAAAACAGAACATCACTAACTCATAATTCAAATCCTGACATTAATAACTCAAAAATACATCACAACTGTGTTTCCTTGCTTCTTCACCAGTGCCAACATTATCTGCTCCCTGGATGATCTAGAGTGCCCTTCCAACAGGTGTTACTCTTCATCTACCACACGGTTATCATCTAGCAGTCACTAAACGTTCACTTGCAAACATAGTATCAGATCCTTTCTCATCGCTTCTTTAAACATCCTGATGATTTTAGATTGTTCTTTAGTGATATCTAAGCTCTTTAAGTGGTCCACAGGCCCTGATGAGACCTGGTAAATGATCCCTCACTGTGCTCTGCCATTCTTTTCTTTACTGTACACTTGCCCCACAGACCCATCTTTCTTCCTGGTCCTCAGTGTGTTCCATCCCTTCTGCCTCCAAAGCTTTGCATTGGTGTCCCTTTTACATGGAATGCCCTATCCCTGCTCTTCTCACTGTCATTTCTTTCTGGTTCTTTATGTTTCATACACCATACAAGTTGGACACACTTGGTTTAGGCTGCTTAAAACCCAAGGCAGAACCAAGATCCTGACTTGTTATTGGTTCAGAAGGCTCCTACAATATATAGTCAGATGTCCATCAACAGCTGCCTAAATAGAGCAGAGCTGTTATTTGCTTTGGGGAGAACACAGAGCAGGAGAAAGAGGAAAGAAACGCTCCCATTTTGGGTCCCTTCAGTCAAAGGTTACTGACATATCTCCTTTGAAAATGCAAATGATTATGCAAGCTGGTAGAGTACTAAATATAAAAAGACATTGATATTTGGAGGAATGCCTGAATAAAATGAATCGCTTACAGTGTGACTGTATGCTTAATTTTTTAAAATGCTAGCTAAATGTGTATCTAGTCTGCTTTCAGATGAAGTAAACCATAATAGAGGTTTGGGTACAGCAGATTCTCAATAAATTTTCTTGAATGGAACATGTAAACACAGAAAGCACAGCATTTCTCTGTCGATAATATATTTCAGTTTTGTGGTGCCCTGCTTGTTACAAACAGTGAGAAGTTTATTTGCATATCCTGTCTTAAAAATCTATATTTGAGGACAGCTTGTTGGGTGTTAAGTGAAGTGATAGACAGAGAGACTTTATTACTCCCTCCCTAATTCAATATTTGTTTTTAAATTAGTGTTCTAAACAAAAAATGAGAACGTTTGAGAGAAAGGCCAATCTGAGAAAAACAAGAAAATTCCCATGAAATCAGTTACTTTTCCCCCCAATATCCTTACTTTGTTGTTATTTCTTTGTAAAGTTCATGCATTTCTTCCATGATGGAGACAGAGAGACACTCCAACAATGTACTTATGCAGTGATCCGCCCCCGGCCTCAGCCACCGTGGGACAAGGGCATGCACATGTGGCCAGCATGGACAAGAACATGAACCCAGGATCGTTTTGGTGTGAATCCAGTTGCATTGCCACTACACCATCATCTGTCTCCTTTATTTATAATTAAAAAAGAGAACAACTAGGAAGAAAATGTATCCTGTGTCCTTTATCTTACCTTACAATGTGGAAAATATTAAGTAGATTATGGACTATAAATCTGTGTTGAATATCTATGCAAAGGGGTTGAATATCTAGGCACAGGGGTTGGCAAACTGGATAAAGAGACAAAGAGTAAAGATTTTAAGTTTTGCAGACCACACAGTTGCTATCACTTTTTCTTCACCTTCCTTTCTTCTTCTTTGTATTAAAACTCTTTAAAATGTAATGTAATTATTAACTTATGAGGAGGCAGGAATCAGAGGGCCAGTGAATTGAACAACTTGATCCACTCAATTCACAAAACTCAAAATCAGTACGAAAGTGTCATCTAAAATCGTTATAAGCATGGTGAGAGCAAAGATGTAAATTTTAAATATGTGGAAGACCTTATCATCCTGAGTATATAGAAGTAAAAATTATGATATATTCTTGCATAGCAAAAGAAAAACAACATAAATATGCAGCAACTCATTTGATACAAATATTCCAAAGTTCCTTGTACTTTTTGGGTGACAGTTATAGAAATTGAACTTGCAAATGTATGGACAGGATGTCTAATTTTTGAGTTATATTGAGTTATATTATTGAATTATATTCAGAGGAAAGAAAAATATAGATGCTGCACATTATCAAAGGAAAAAAGAATGAGAGGTTATCACTCAGAGTATTTGCGGAATGTGATCAGTGGGTTGAGTTTTTACTAGTTCATGTCTATGAGTCTGTGCATGCAGACAGAGCAAGTGCTCGTCTTCACAAGCCTTGTTGCCAGTAGTATTGTGGCAGATCAGTTTAAAGTTTAGCCATTTTGAAAGTGAGAAAGGCCTCTAACAAGAACCTGATCAAATGCTGATTCACAGGGAGATCGACTTGAAGGATAGTCAGATGAAAAACCAGGGAAAGGTATTTGAAGAAATCAGGAAAATTTCTCAGGGGAAAGTGATTGACTCTGAATGACTGCAGTGAAGAAGATTCTGCACCTGCTTGTATCGTGTATTCATAAATACCAAGAACATGTTGAACTTTTTGAGATTGTTTGATGGTGCTTTGCTGTAATTAGTTACAGAATAAACTCACTTTGCAGCCCCTGCCTCCTGTTTCATTGACTGCAAGATGCAGTTGCCCAACTCACTTTGGCTAGTAACAGAAAAATGATAAATCTGCTCTCCAGAGGAAAAAAAAGTCTTTACTCATCTTCATGGTGTTAGTACTCCTGCCACGGCCCATCTCAAGCTTTCAGTGGTTTCATAATCTGCAGGCAAAATTCTTATATATGTAATAACCAGCTATTTGAGCTGGTAGCATCTGTTCCTAAGATGATATTTGTTTTTCATTCCTCACTTAAGAGAGTCTTGTTTCCTTTATTAGAATTATTTACTTGATTTTAAAAATTTCATTATTATTAATATTGTTTTTAATTTGCTATTGTGCTTGTGCACTCACCAGAGAGAGAGACAGAGAGAGAGTGAGAAAGTAAGTCATCAGGTCCAGGACTTGAACTGCAGTCAGCCATGAGGGAGTCCAGTATCTTAACCACCATGCCATTTGCTGACCCTAAAAGAGTGTTATTATATATTAGAATACTTTTTAAGTTCATTTTTTTTTTCTGTGAGAGAAAGACTGGGAAAAATAGGAACCACAAAAAGGGTTCTCATGCTTGACCCAGCCACCGCCAGCCAAGTCATGGGTATATGCATGGCCAGCATGCACAGGGAGGCCTCTGATGCAAGCCTGAGACCTTCCCATGTGATCCAGCCTCACAGAACATTGCTTTTCCACTGTGATGCAGTTGTCGGCTCTGGCCACTGTTATTAAGGAGACAATGTGAAACACTACAAGTCTTGCTAAATTATGAAAAGCATGTTCTATTTCAGTAGTAAATAGACTGCAACGTTGGATCAAATCTAGCCTCTAGCCTATTTTTGTACAGCTTATCAGTTAAGAATGTTTTTACATTTTTAAAGGGTTGTAAAGTAAAAAGAAGGGCTGATTCTATGGCCTGTTGGTTAAGGCAGCAGGATATCACATAGCTGACTTCATGGTTTGAGGCCTGGATCTGGCAGTTTGAGAAATAGGTGGACTCCTGTGCATGCATGTCCCCCAAACCCCAAATGGGGAGAAGTGGAGAAGGAATTGCAGCATGACCATTCCCCATGGAGGATAGGGGGATGCTTTCTTCTCTCTCTCTTTTTCTGGCAAGTGCACCTAATCTCTAATCTCTAGCAAAACAACAACTAAAAAGAATATTCAGCAGAGGCCATATATAGCCAGTAAAACCTAAACTATCCAGTCTTTTGCAGAGAACAAAACGAAAACAAAAACAAAACATCTACTTTTCTATTTTAGTATCACCCACATTAAGAAAAAGAAGAAGCAGCAAAAAAGCCGGCCGGGAGTGTAGTGGTTAAGGCGCTGGACTCCTACATGGCCAACCACAGTTTGAGTGCCTAACCCAGTGGCCTGAAACTCATGCCAGGTTCATGTGCATGGAGGAGAATGGAGGAGAAGGGATTGTGGTGTGACCACCACTTCCACAGGGAGTGATTTCTTGCTTTCTGTCTGTCTTTCTTTCTGTCTCTGGCAAGTGCACATGTACTATAATAAACATCTCTCAAAACAAACAAGCAAAAAATCACATGCTTCAGTCATGTATAAAAGCATGCATTTTTTAAACAGAAATTGAAATACAATAACATTTTCTGGAAGCAAGGTAAATGAAGTAAAATATAAGTATAATTAATGGTGATGGACATGATAATTTGCTTCATAGCAGAAGCCCTTTTACTATCTGTATGCAACCCTTACACAATACACAATAAACATATACAATAAAACTTGTTCTTATAAAAAACAACCAACAAGGCTAACCAAAGTTAGATTTCACATAGATATCTTCGCCATTTTAATTCCTAAGAATATAAATTTTTAAAGTTTTGCCCTTATTTGCCAAAATAACACCATTTACCAAAATGGCACAGGTGTGAAGTAACTGGGAACTCTGATTTCTTATAACATTAACTATAACTTTCTCCTTCTGCTCCTGAGGTCCAATAAGACACATTTAAGATGCTTAACACAGCTTACTTCACAAGAGCCCCCAACTGAAGAAAACTCAAACATACATCAACATGTGAATGAATAAACAAATTATGGTATCTTTTTATAATGAAATACTATTCAGCAACCATAAGGGCTGAATAGCAATTACATACAACAAATTAGATACATTAAAAAATTAATGCTGAGGAAAGAAACCAAATTCAAGACAGGACACTGTATGATTCCTGTTTTTTAATTTTATTTTTAGGTCTAAATAGTAAACATATGGCATTTTTACATAGAAAAATTTATCATGACTTTCCTGAGTACCTAGTAGTTGACTTTGTAGGCCCTATCGTCTTTGTTTTGATCACTTAGCTCTGCCATCATAGCACAAAAGCCGTCCTAGAGAGGACATATGTGAATGAGCATGGCTGTTATAATTAAACTTTATCTTGAGATACTGAAAGTTTAATTTCATAAACATTTTGTTTGTCATGAGATACTATTCTTTTTTCCCCAGTTGTTTAGCTCCGGGCCTTCTAGAAACAACTTGTGAGGACCAGGTGACGGTGCAGCAGTGCAGTGCAAGGCTCTGGAGGGCAGTCCCATGGGAAGGTTCTTAGTTTAGTCTGGAGAACTTCTGAGTACGTCAGGCACACACTTGTCCGTAAGTAGCCGGCTGAAGGCTGGGGTGGATTGCAGCGTTAGGACCTCCATTGGGTGCTATGTCTCTATCTCTCTCTCTCTGTCTCACTCATAGAAAAATAAATAAATAAACTTAAAAAGAATAAATTATGAACTATAATTTTCAAGCACTTTGTTATAGATTGAGCTATGGAAATATAAATGTCAGGAAACAGGTAAGTAGTTGCTTGAGATGAGGTAGGTGGTAATTGATTACAAAGGAACAGAAGGAAAACTTTGGTGGGTAATAGAAATGTTTGCTATTTTGATTAGAGTGTTTGTTACCAAAGAATATATATTTATTAAAGCTTGTCAATTGTACACTTAAAATAGGTCTTATTATTACATGTAAATGATACCTTAATAAAGCAATGAAATCTTTTTTGAAAAAGAAGACAGAAAAAAAGTAAACTGCAGCTAGATATAGATATATTTATTTCACCCTCTTTAAAAGCAAACACATCTTGGGACCAGCAGGTGGTGTGGTGGTTAAGGTGCTGGACATTCCCACATTGCTGACCAGGGTTCGAGTCCTGAATCTGGTGGCTTGCTTTCTCACTTCCTCTCTCTCACTCTCACCCTCTGTCTCTCTCTGGTCAAATTAAAAAATTAATGAATGAATAAATAAAAATAAAATAAATAACTATTAAAAAAATAAAACACATCTTTCATTAAAGTTTATTTCATATAATAGTGAGCCTAACTTTAGAGGTAGCAGAATTTTCTCTCTAGTGACTGACTAGAGATCAATGATTTATTTGGCAATATTTAGGGGTGGGGCAAATTAAAGACAAAGAAAATAATTTCCTGATTACTGAGCTCTTAACTAGTTAATTGTTAACAGTTCCATGATTCAATTATGCTAGTAAGATATACCACATTTAGGGACCAGCAGAGGGCATAGCAGTTACATCGCTGGATTCCTACATAGCCGATTGCAGTGTGAGTCCTGGACCAGATGGCTTCAAAATCATGCCAGGCACGTGTGTATTCATGCTCAAGATCCCGAGAGGAGAATGGAGGAGAAGGGACTGCGGCGTGACCATCCTCCCTGGGGGGTGATTTCTCGCTTTCTGTCTCTATGTCTCTCTCGTGCTGGGGAGGCCCCACCCCCAATAATAAAAAAAAAAAAAAAAAAAAAAAAAAAACCCTCTCAAGATCCCAGGAGGAGAATGGAGAAGGGATTGTTTTTTCTCACTTTCCCTCTCTCTGTATCTGTCTGTCTGTCTCTCTCTCTCTCTCTGGCAAGTGCACACATCCCTGAGGCCATAAAAACAAACCTCTAAGATAAAAAAGATATACCACATTTAGAACCTTTTAAAACTTAGCTTGATTCAGGGAACCAGCAGTTAGCATAATGGCTATGTCACTGGACTCCCACGTAGTCAACCGCGGTTTGCTTCCCGGACCTGGTGGCTTAAAACTCACGCCGGGCGCGTGTGCGTGCGTGCCCAAGATCCCGAGAGGAGAATGGAGGAGAAGGGATTGTGGCATGACCATCCCCCCTGGGGGGTGATTTCTCGCTTTCTGTCTCTATGTCTCTCTCTGTCTGTCTGGCGAGCTCACGCGCCCTACAGCGAAAATCTCTCCAAAAAACCCCAAAAAACCAAAAACAAAATGAAAATAAAACTTGTGAAATTATAAATGTACTTACAAACTAAATATTTAAAAGTATTTTAAAGTATATTGACATGAAAGATGAAGAAAAGTCACATAATATCAGCAATGTAACCTACTACTATCACTTTACCTCTCATATAAGTACTGAACTAAATATTTTACCTGTATTTTCAAATCCTCAAAACATCCTTCTGAGATTGATGCCTTTATATTCCTCATTTTCATATGGAAAAAGTCAGACTTAATGAGGTTAACCAGCATTCTCAGAGTTATACCGGTAGAAAGGGTCCGCAAAGCCAGGTTCTCTAAACGTGAAACCTTTGACTGTATAAGACTAAAAGGAGATTTCCTTACCCAGAAAACTTAATTAGAATGTCAATCAAAAAGATTAGAAATTTTGTATTTAGAATTCCAAGTGTATCTTGTTTCTAATTTTTAAAAATAAATAGAACATAGGAAATAAATAGATAAAAAGAAATTCTACATCCAAATCCTTTAGGAGATTTAAGAGTATGGGGATAAGAGTGTTGTAATTTTCAAATACCGTCTTTTGTGCCCAGCCCTTACTAAGTGTGCAAATAATGTTTGTGACATGAAAGAATCAATTTAAGACGTGTTCCAAGAATGTTTGGGTCTTAATTCCTTAGCTAATTTTTTTCTCAGAATTTTAACATGCTTACTTTTTAAGTGAGAGTTACACCACATAAAATTAACCATTTTAAAATATGGAGTTCAGTGACACTTGGTACATTCAGAACATTGTGCACCTGTCACCTTTTCTCTTTTCTTTTTTTCCTAATTGAAAAGATAAGTATAGTATAAACATTGGATTCTATGAATTATTTAATATCTTCAAACTCAGGATGAAAGTATATTTCCAACTAGAATTTTTTTTTTATTATAACTGCTGTCTTTTCCTTAGCAGTGTAAAATCTCTTTAGACTTCAAAGATTTATGATTCCAGGTGTCACCGACACGCTCTTCTTGCCACTAAATGGACACATTCGCAAGTCAAGATGATCCTTTTCAAGGTTGGCCTTTGCTGGATGTAGGAGCTGCACTGTTGATGCTAGTCCAATCACTTTTGCATTCCACTTTGATCACTCACGGCATTTGCTGACTTGCTGGGAAATGAGTAAGAGTGTTTCATTCAACCAAAACATGTCCGGGACTGGGCTACAACTCTTAGACTTCTCTTCACTGTCCTTACATAGAGATAGGGAAGCTGTAATTTGAAAGTAGTTGCATACTTTCAGGTGGTTTGGAAGTTGGAAATTGTAGACACCTGGGCTGTTATATTACTCATGGGTTTGTTTTATGGCTACGATTGATGCCAGATGAAAGTTGTTTGGGCAGGCTGGATCTTATCCAGGTAAGAGTTTATAATGGAATTCCGATAAGCAGAGAACCATTGGGCAAATCACCACTGGGCTCTGGAAGCTCACTGGATTGCTATCAACAGCAGACATCTGTTTACGTCCTTAACCTTATGACAGCTTATCAAATTCCCAGATGTGTGTGCATCAAAGAAAGGTGTGCTGCATATCTTCATTTATCCGTTGGCTATACCATTCTGTTCCTGCATAATTGATGTTTGTGTTTTCCTAGAAGTAAGATGTATCTGTTTGTATCACATTGCTTTCTTGTGATATTGTTGGGACCGACTGAAGGAGAAAATAAAAGAATAAAAAAGAAGGAAAGGAAAAGAGAGAAGAAATCATTACACAGTCAGTTCCGTCTTCCTCTCAGATCACGCACCTGTTCCTTTCAAGTTTATTTCAGGAGTAACTGAGAGAATGATTTTATTATATTTTGACCTTCGGTCTAAATGCCTCTTTATGAAGCAGTGGCATGAGATAGTGTCCAAGTACTACAAATATTACCAATGCAGTTAAACCACATATCTGGGAATAATGGCTATTTTTATGATGGAAGCAAATGTCTATGGTTAAATGACACCCTAAGAAAATGGATTAATCTCCTAAATGTTAACAATTGTCCTTAAAATCATATTGCATGCTTGTAGTGCATAAAAAGAGAGCATTGCAGTATATCTTTTTTTTTTTTTTTTTTTAGAATTACTTTATTTGTGACCAGCAGTTGGCATAATGGCTATGCCACTGGACTTCCACGTAGTTGACCGCAGCTTAAGTCCTGGACCCAGTGGCTTAAACTCATGCCGGGCGTGTGGGTGTGCATGCCCAAGATCCCAAGAGGAGAATGGAGAAGGATTGTGGCTTGACCATATCCCTCAGGGGGTTATTTCTCACTTTCGGTCTCTGTCTCTCTATCTTTCTGGTGAGCACACGTGCCCTATAGCAAAAACCTCTCAAAAAAAGAAAAAAAGACTTTATTTATTTATTTTTAATCTGTAACTTAATTTTTACTTACTTACTTATTTATTTATTTTTAATTTGACCAGAGAGGGACAGAGAGGGAGAGGGAAAGTGAGAAAGCAGACCACCAGGTCCAGGACTTGAACTGTGGTCGGTCATGTGGGAGTCCAGCACCCTTAACCACCATGCCACCTGTGATATCTTCTAAACACTGTAATTATTTTTATTTTTTCTGGTATCACTCTATTCAAGCTCTAAAACGTAGATATCCAAGTCAAGAAACATGCATAAACAGATGAGTGGTGCAATTACATCTTTATAGTGTGACTCAGCAGCTGCATTCCCTTTAAGGCAGGTTGACTCTTCCAATAATTCACTCTAATTAGCTACTCTTTTCTAATAATGGGCCCTCTTGGTGTAATTCACTCAGGAAAGCTTTGAAGTTGACTCAAGTTACCAGCAGGAAAAAAAAAACACATCCTGATGCAGCTTCGAAGGATCTGTCTCCATGGTTCTCCAGATAGTCATCTTTCTGTGATTTTTACACTTACTGTCTCCATTGGCCATTTTCCTGCAAGACGTTGAATCTCAGATGTGTTCCTCATGTTTTCTTCTGCCACCCAGAGAGTACCATCCTGTGAAATGGCATTAGAATGAAGACAGCAACTGAGCTGTATACATAGAAAATCACATCAAGCTACAATAGAAGTGACCTTTTTTATACACCCCCCCCCATTTTTAGATGACATACATGAGTTTCTCCCTTTATATGCATAATCAAGAAGTATAGGGAACCAGCAGTTAGCATAATGGCTATGTCGTTGGACTCCCACGTAGTCGACCGTGGTTCTCGTCCCGGACCCGGTGGCTTAAAACTCACGCTGGGCGCGTGTGTGTGCATGCCCAGGATCCCAGGAGGAGAATGGAGGAGAAGGGATTGCGGCGTGACCATCCCCCCTGGGGGGTGATTTCTTGCTTTCTGTCTCTATGTCTCTCTCTGTCTCGCGAGTGCACATACCCTATAGCGAAAACCTCTCAAAAGAAAAAAAAAAAAAGTATATCCAGTAAGTGGATAAGATTGTTTTATTTTGTAGTTGTTGGCCTGCTGCTTAAATTACAAGTCTAAGTATAGATGAATCTGACACATGTCTTTTTAAAAAGCAAAGGCAGTGAAGAGCTGGAAAGTCAAAATACTTTTAAGTTGGTGCAAAGTTCTGAGGGGACTTGACTTCCAGAATTCTGATAGAATAGTGATTTATTTTCTCAAAGGTTTGGTTGTCATCTCAGCAATGCCACCCACTATCATCTCTTTTAAAGTCCTAAGTTTATGCAGTCAAAACCACAGGCTCTAATATTTAATTGTTATTACCCTTGTGTTGTAATTCTAGGCTGATGAGGGGGTGGACGAGTGGTAACTGTTATCACCAAGTGTAGCATTTCATAACATCCCTGAGTAGAAGGAAATAACCTTCTTCAAAAGCATACAAGGACACTTTGATGTAGTAACATGCTGAGTTTTTGCTCTCTGGAAGTCACTTATCGTTGCAAAGACAGCTAATGACTTTCCCCAGATAGGTGTTTCTTCCTGTGTCTGTCATTCTTTAAATACCTGCCTTTTGTCACCAGCTTTTAATCATTATATCACAGGTAGAAATAGATTTAATAAAAGGCTCCAGACAGAGCAGAACATCTAATACAGCCACTCTTCACTTAAAAAGCTACCCATTTAATACTCAGGGCCACAGAACAAGTAATCCCCTTTCTCAGTCTGTGTGAATCTCAAGAATCCCAATTCTTGGTCTTGGGTTCATTCTAGTGATGGTTACTATTCACTACACAGAATGTTTGCAGTATGCAAGACTACGTATTTTGTTTATGAATTTGTATTTTATTGTGTGTTCATAGTAATATACAGAAAAAATAAAAACAATTTGCCAGATTTATATTATTGTGTTATGGTGTGCTTTGTCACATTCTGGTGCTTATCAAATGTATGGTTCTCATGTGGTTAGAATTACATTATCCAAAAAGTATAGTACAAAGCTATAATAATCAAAACAGCATGGTACTGACACGAAAATAGGCATGTATGCTAATGGAACAGAATGTAGAACCCAGGAGTAAATCTCCGAACATACAGCCAATTTATTTTTGACAAAGAGCACAAGACAATCCAGTAGGGAAAATGAAACTCTGGCAAATGGCATTGGAAAA
The DNA here is from genome assembly GCF_000334495.1 of Tupaia belangeri chinensis. Classification (NCBI taxonomy): domain Eukaryota; kingdom Metazoa; phylum Chordata; class Mammalia; order Scandentia; family Tupaiidae; genus Tupaia; species Tupaia belangeri. Next base: position 10,300,107 of record NW_006159630.1, read on the forward strand.
TACTGGATATTCAGCTGCAGAAAAGTGAAACTGGATCCTTATCTCTCACCACTAACAAAATTAACTCAAAATTGATCAACAATCCAAATGTAATACCTCAAATTTTAAAACTGGTGGAAAACATAAAGGAAATTCTTGGAGATATCAGAGTAGGAAAGGCTTTCTTAAACAAGTCCCTCAAAGCAGAGTAAATAATCTTGAAAATAGACAAAAGGGACTATATCAGGCTAAAAACTTTCTGCGCAATAAAAGAAACAATAATTAGACCGAAGAGCTAACCCTCAGAATGAGAGAATATATTTTCAAGTTATTCCTCAGATAAGGGACTGATAATCAGAATATACAGGGAACTCAAGCAACTTACCTGCAAGAACTTAAACAATCCAATTTAAAAAGGCTCAAATGAGAAGAACAGATGACTCTCCAAGGAAAACATATGAATAGCCAAAAAGCATATGAAAAAATGCTCAAATATCTTATCATAAGAGAATGCAAGTCAAAACCACAATGAGATACTGCTTAACCTTAGTCAGAATGGCTAAGATTAAAAAAAAAAAAAGAATAATTGGAACCAGCAGTTAGCGTAATAACTATGTCGCTGGACTCCCACGTAGTCGACCGTGGTTCGAGAACTGGACCCGGTGGCTTAAACTCACGCCGGGTGCGTGTGCATGTGTGCCCAAGATCCCTAGAGGAGAATGGAGGAGAAGGGATTGCGGTGGGGCCATCCCCCCTGGGGGGGGGTTTCACTTTCTGTCTCTCTGTTTCTCTCTGTCTGTCTGACGAGCACACGCGCCCTATAGCAAAAAAAACTCTCCAAAAAAAATGAAAAAAATAATAATAAGTGCCAGGAAGGCACTATGGAGAACAAGATGAAGGTTTCTCAGAAACCTAAAAATTGAAGTATCATCTAACCTCGTAATTCCACTCTTGAGTACCTACCCAAAGGATAGGAAAACACTAGATTGGAAAAACACTTGCATATCCATGTTTATTGCAGCGTTATTCACAATTGCTAGGACATGGAATTGACCCAAATATTCAAGAAAAGATGAATGGATTGAAAAAAATGTGGCACATATACCCTAGGAAATACTATTCAGCCATAAAAAAAAAAATGAGACCCTGATATTTGATACAAAGTGGATGAATATGGAAGATTTAATGCTAAGTAAAGCAAGCCAGGCTATGAAAGAAAGATATTGTATGTCCGTGCTCAATATATGCCAAATATCTGCACTCTGCAGCAGAAATTGAAAGATAAGAAAGTATAAAAGTAGGGTGGGTAACTGAAGATACTAGAGATAGTATAAGAGGGGGATAGGTTATAGGGGCTGTGAGGAAGAGGATTGGGGGAAAACAATTTAGCAAAAACAAAAATGAAAAGTTATCTGCCAATAATATTATATATGGTATTATGTATGACTTGACTTATATGCATTGCATTCATGCCAGGAAAAACTATTTTGTATGCTGTAAAGATGTATAGTAATTAAACATATATTTTAAAAATTAAATGTCAAAAAAATAAATACAAGACTAAGAAAAGGAATTATATTATACTAATGTGGTGTTACATGATATTTCTTGAAAAATACATGCCCTGTGGCACCATGATATACCACAAGACATCTATCTTCAATCTCACTTATCAACCCGTTTGCTCAACTGACCTAGTTGTAGGAGTGGAACTCATTAAGTGAGGAGTGCCAGTGTCTGAAAACTCTTATGGCTGAACACAATAGTAGGGCTAATCAAGTGCACTTGGGGTCAGTAGGTATTATAGTGGTTAAGGCAATGGACTCCTACATGGCCAAATACAGTTTGAGTCATAGACCTGGTGACTTGACACTCACACCAGGTTCTATTTTCTTAAATTAAATAATTTAACACCCCATGAGAAGGAAGGGAATAAGGGTTCAGGCAGAGTCTGGGGATGCTTATGTATCTGGGTTTCGGAAGGGGAAAAGTTATCAACCTTTTTGAAGAGGGTTTTTTTTTTTTTTTTTCCCTCTACAGGGCGTGTGCACTCGCCAGACAGAGAGAGACATAGAGACAGAAAGCGAGAAATCACCCCCCAGGGGGGATGGTCACACCACAATCCCTTCTCCTCCATTTTCCTCTCGGGATCTTGGGCATGCACGCACACGCACCCAGCATGAATTTTAAGTCCTGGGTCCGGGACGAGAACCGCGGTCGACTACGTGGGAGTCCAGTGACATAGCCATTACGCTCACTGCTGGTTCCCAAGGTTATCAACTTTTTCATGTATAGATTATATGAAATAAACTGCATCCATTATAAGTGTACATATTGATAGATTTAAAATATGTCTGTCTATGTGACCACCTCAGCAACCTAAAGATAGAATATCTATTACCCCAAAGATTGTGCCCCTTCCTGGTCTATTCCAATCTCCTAACCTCTGGCCACAGTCAGAGGTTCTGGTCCCATTTGCTCTATCAGAAAAGTTTTGACTATCACAACATAAGTACTGTTGAGGTTAATCTCCAGCATTCTTATACTTCTGAGATGCAAGATTAATATTTGGAAAGCAGAGAGTAGAACTAAAGCAGAGGCAGAATTGTTGGGATCTATGTAAGACACAAGCAGCCAGAGTCTGCTCTGCTTTGTTACCTGTGGAGCAGGGTGGAGCACATGTTGGCATGGGAATTGTTTTGCCAACTTTGGCATTGGCACATGGAACTGAAGAACAATTCCTGGAATGTAGGAGGAGATGTTGGTAGCCAGGCCAGTTTTCATTGCACTGCAACCTAGGGGTCAAAATCTAAAGCGCTAACTTCAGAAACAAACTGCTGTTGAGTAGCTGGATAGAGCCGAGAAGGACTAAGAGCAGGACAGAAACCTGTACTCTGGGGCTACTTTAGGCCACTGTCAGGGTCAGGAAAACTATCTTGGTTTTAAACACGTAGACCTTGTCTGTTCATCACAGCAGTGGGGAAAGAAGCAGAGGACTTATTTCCGTGGTCCCTGGTCTGGTGTGATTTGGAGTGAAAGTAGACAATACTGTGCGATGGCTCTTGGGGTTAGTTTGTGAGCCATATGTGATGGATTTTCTAAAGTAGTACCAAAGTATGTGAGGAAAAAAAATTTCCCTTTCTAGAAATACAAAGGCCTTAGGCACAGAGGCACTATTAACATAGCATACACCTGTTGACTGTGTCCTTAGGAATGTGCAAGACAAAGTTGCTGCAAAAATGTCTCCAGTTTCTGAAAGGGTGAGAAAATGTGGAAGATTCCTAGATGTGCCTGTTGCCAAGGATGAAAGGATGATTTTAAAAATGTTTTGCTGTGTCTTAGTTTTCTGTTACTGCCATAATAAACTATTACAACGTTAGTGTTTTATACAGGTAGGTTATTTTAGATTTTCAGAAGTCAAAAAGTCCTAAAATCAAGGTGTCTGCAGGACTACAATCCTTCTGGAGTTTCTAGGGGAGAATTCATCCCCCATTTTTTCCAGAGTCTGCCTTCATTCCTTTATCACAGCACTTTGACCTCTGCTTGTGATGTTGCATCTCCTACTTTAATTCTGGCCCTCTTGCCTCTCCTTTATAAAGACCTTTGTGATCTAGGGTACTCTCTACACGACAAGATCTTAATCACATCTATAAAGACTTCTTCTGAAACATAATTCACATTTGGGAATGATGATACAAACATATTTGGGGTACATTATTGTGCTTACTCTATGTTCCAACATACTTTGCATACTTTCCCTATTTGGAAAACGTTATAGACTGCATGTTTGTGTCCCCAAAATTCATACATTGAAATCCTAAATCTCAATGAGGTGGTGTTAGGATATGAGGGGTTTCTTTGTTTTGCTTTTAGGTTTTTGCCATAGGCTATGTACACTCATGGGAGAGAGACAGAGAGATGGTGCAAAGTATAGTGAGAAGTTACCCCCTAGGAGGGATGGCCATGCCACAATCCCTTCTCCTCCTGGGATATTGGACATGCATACACATGCACCTACTGTGAGTTTCAGGTCTTTTGATCTGGAACTGGAATATGGTCAACTATCTGGGATTTCAGCACCTCAACCACTCTGTCATCTGTTGGCCCCTCAGGATGTGAAGTTTTGAGAGGAGACTAAGTTATGAGGGTAGAACCCTTATGAGTAGTATTAGTTCCCTATTAAAAGGGTCCCCGGAGAGCTCTCTTGCTCTTATTCTCCCATCTGGAGATATGGAGATAGAAAGTGAAGTCAGTAGTCTGAATTCTAGAAGACAACCTGACTGAGAACTCACCATGCAGCCTGCCAGTCTCCTGATTGTGAGAAATAAATTTCTGTTCTTGGTATCTACCTGGTTTATGGTATTCTGCTATAGTATCCAGGACTCACCAAGATAGGACATTAGCACGTGAAGGCTATGCCTTTCTTTGGATGATCAATTGTTATCTATGACCCTTAAAATGTCTATGATGGGTTATCACCTAGGCTTCCATGTTCTTAGGTAAGATGTTAGTCTTTACAAGTTATCTCCTAGGTAACCTGGAAAATATAACTTTGCCCATTAAAACTGTACAAACCAGCTCTCACATTCTTGAATATATCCCAACACAGACCTTAAAACTGTGGGTATATAATTTATAACAATAACATTTACAATGATAATACAACTCTCTTTTAGGATATCTAGGAAGAAATTTTTCACTCCCTTCTCTGAAGCCTACCGAATACAAAAAGAGCCTGTGGTTACAGGGTGAAAAAGCTTACATTTTCAAGTGTTTCTGGCCTAGATCATGGAGTGTGTTAGGCGCCTGGTTTTAATGATTATTTTAATGGTATTTTAAGCCATGGGCTTATATTGTTTCTCACTCTTGCCAGTTCTTACTTGTCTTTTATGTCTTATAAGCCTTACTCTTCAAACCATACTGGGCAGAGACAGAAATTTCCCTTGCAAGTTGGGTGGTGCCAAGCAAATCACTGGCCTTCAGTAAATAATAATAGTTTTTGGGCTGCAATAGAAGACAGAAACTGAACATATTCTGATGCTTAATTCCCCAGTATTCCCAGGAACCCTTTCATTTTGGCATGTGCTGTGGAAGTGGAAAGTCTCTGATATTAATCAGTTTTATAATGATATCAGTAAGTGACCATTCCTTTCTATTTTGACTATAGTATGGGTACTTCATTAAAAAGTTACTAAAGCTACTGAAGATCTACTATGTGCAAATTTCTTTGTTGAGCACTGTGGGGTGAAAAATGGTAATAGAGTTTTTTTTTATTTTCTGACTCTCTGCATAGTTACATACTACATACAATTATATATTAAAGTTATATATTATTGTATATAAATCTATATTATATATAATAACATCACACACACATGCATGGACACGCAAGACATTCAAAAAGGTGTGAAAAGGAGTTAATGCGCAAGTTTTTTTTGGTGCAAAATGTTTTGAAATCCATTCATACTTCTTTTAATATGTACTTTCCATGAAATTTTTAAAGACCTCATAGTTACATATAAAGTTGCTATAGTTCTGTTGCATATGTAGAAGTTAAGTGCATATATGCATATATAGATACTTTTAAATTAGGTTAATAATTTGATTCTTTTTATTTGAAAAAAAAATTGAAAACAAAGCCTTATATCCACTGAGGAATATTTTCTTCCTTTTATTGCTTTTTTTAAATCATTTGCAACAGTTCTTAAAATACACATTACTTTGGGACCAAGAAGGATTTTTAAGCTTCATTTTGTTTTTTATTGACCATATTTAATTGTATAGATTTATCAATGTGATGTTATTGATGATATTTTGATACGTGCATATATTGCAGAATGAACAAATCAGGGTAGCTATCATATCCGGCATCTCAAATATCTATAATTTCTTTATGATGAGAACATGCTAAATCTTCTCTTTTAGCTATTCTGAAATATGTTATTACTAACTATAGTCATTTTGCTCTGCAATACAACACCAACACGTATTTCTCTTATCTAACTGTAGCTGTGTACCCATTTTCTAATGTCTCCCTCTCTCTCTTTTTTAAGAGTTTTTTGCTATAAGGTTCATGCACTTTTGGGAGAGATGAAGAGACAGAAAGCAAGAAATCATGCCCCCCAGGGGCATGGCCACACTGCAATCCCTTTTCCTCCATTCTCCTCTCAGGATTTTGGGCACACATGCACATACACCCAGTGTGAGCTTTAAGTCACAGGGTCCAGGACTTGAACTGCAATTGACTATGTGAGAATACAGTATGTCATCTGCTAGTTCCCCAGTGACTCTTTTCTAAGTACTTGTCCCTCAACCATTTCTCCACGTTTGAGCTCCTAGGACATGGAAATGACTGCATGACATTTAATTTGCATAACTATTGGAACTACTCATATTTGTTCATCGGAGAGTTGGGGGATTATCTCATATGGGGAAAATTTCTGTGCTTGCCTGTGTGTAATGACCTGAGCAAAGGGAATGCTTTACATGTGATGGCAGAGATTAGTATGGGAGTGGCTGCTCCTGACAGGTTTATACTGACTTCCCTTTACCCCAGGCTCACTTTGTTAGCAACAAAAGGTGACAGGAGATCTAAGGAAGTACCTCTGGCTACTGCTGGAGACTCCTGGGCCACATTTGACTAAGTTTCACTTATTTGGGGATAGATTATTGAAAAGTTTAAAGGAGTATTCTTACCTCTTTTCTCTCCACCCTTCCCTAGGGAAGAGCCCTAAACCATACTCCCACGCTAAAAATCCCCTTAATAATCCAGTTAAAAATTTCTTCGTGAAACTTCTTTTATTCTCAATGACTTTGATGTAAGTATAACAATTGATTCAGAAACTGTTTTGGTTGATGGAATTTGACTCTCTGGAAAGCCCCATCCTTCCCACCCTCTTTATAACATGCCCATAATGGTTGTGACAATATACGACAGCAATGTAAAGGACAAAAAAAAAAAAGAATCATCCCCCTATCAACCTTTTTAAGCTCCTCCCATTCTTTTTTTTTTTGGAGAGGTTTTCGCTATACGGCGCGTGCGCTCACCAGACAGAGAGAGACATAGAGACAGAAAGCGAGAAATCACACCCCATGGGGGATGGTCACACCACAATCCCTTCTCCTCCATTCTCCTCTCGGGATCTTGGGCACACACGCACACGTGCCCGGTGTGAGTTTAAGGCACTTGGTCCGGGATGCGAACCGCAGTCGACTACATGAGAGTCCAGCGACATAACCATTACGCTAACTGCTGGTTCCCAAGCTCCTCCCTTTCTTAACAATGTGTTAAGGATATTGCTTTGATGTCTTGCTCTAACTGTGAAGAACACTGTAATATCTTTAAGTGATGTATTTTTTCATTGTTAAAATATTTTTAAAGAGACAAAAACGTGTTTTATAAATTTATCACTTACTAGTATAACTACTCTTTCTTTTATATTCCTTTCCGCTCTTTGCCTTTCAAGTATTTGCGTTAGTTGAAAAGATGAAAGAATGGGTAACTGAACTCAATTGATTTATGGCTGCTTTCTTTTATCATCACTGCACCCTTTCCTTCCCAGCAATCTAATAAGGGCTCCTGATAAAAACTACTATGTGATTAGTAGGCTTCTGTCTACTTTATCTTTGTTTCTTCATTCACTTTAGGGAAGAAGTAGCTATTACCATGCATCTTCTTCTCTTTTGCCTCCTCTTCTCTCTCTCTCCATTTTTATCTTCTTTCTGTTCTTCTGCTTCTCCCCCATCTTCCAGATACTACCAAATATTTAATATTTCCATGAATTATCCTATATATCTTTTATTACAAACCTATTATGAAAATTCTACCCCATTTCTTGCTTTCTATCTCTCTCTTTCTGGTGAGTGCCTGTGCCCTATAGCAAAAAACAAAACAAAACAAAACAAAAAAAAACAACTCTCCAAAAAATAAATACAAAAAAATTTAAAAATGAAGCTTTAGAAAGGCAAGAAACTTGTCCAAGGTCATAAGCCAGAAGTGATTATAACAAGACTTAAACACAAGACAGTCTTTTAATAACCTCTAAATCCCTACCTATTCAGCTCATTCATTCATGATTTTAGTCATTATTTCAATCAACAAAATATATTGGTAGTACCTAATTATTTTTTAAGTACAATGCTAAGTGTTAAGTTAAACTAGGAGCCAGATAAAATATCTCAAATAGAGACCTTTGAGTTGTGCATGTGTATGTGTACATGAATGTATGTGTGTGTAGTGGGGTGCCAAACACATGTTTACACTATCACATTTACAGTGTGATTGGTGACATAGTAGAGATAGTTGCAAAGTGTTATTCAAATGATGAGCCACTCTGGAGACTCAAATAAGGATTTATAGGAAAGTGACATTTTACCTGTATTTTAAAGGATAAACTCAAGTTGACAAATGGAAAAGACGGAAAGAGCTTTCAAAGTTAGCAAGGAGCATTTTCTGTTTACAAAATTGAAAGAAATTTGGGTTCATGGGAACAATACAAGAACGGCATGGGATTATGGGAAAATATGGCAGAAAGGGTTAGGGATAGACTGTGACAGTTTTAACATTCTGTCCAACGTGCAATAGAAAATGAACAGGAAGGGTTAAGTTTATATGTATGTGTACAATAATTATTTATGATACACTTATTATTGGCAGGCATTTTGGAAAAAAGTTCATGGGTAAATTGTAAAACATGAATCACTTATTATTCAGGAAATAGACTCTTATGGGGAAAAACTATGCTGAAAAAACCAAGAAAGATGATCTGATATAAATTTTATGTGCATATGCTGCAAAGATATGGGACAGTAGAGATATGTGTGACAGAGAAGAGGAAGAGGAAAGAACCACAGAGGCATTTCCATGTCATGAAACAGTAGGTTCTTCCTAGAACAAAACTAAACATCAAGCTAGTGATTAGAAAAGAAAGAATATTTGTACCCTAGTAAGACTCATGCTTGGAAGAGTAATATCCAATACTCTGAGGATAAATAAGACCTATATTCTGTGTTCCACCATTATTTGAGGTTCCTATATGGAACTGACCGTTCTCTCTTGAGACAATCAAAATCTCCTTTAAAAAGACCAGAAAAGATTTATGTCATACATCTCTTGTCCTCTGACAACACCCAGAGGCCAATGGGGCTCCTATAAATGATCAAGGGAAAGAAAGGATGTTCTTGGGCTAACTTGAGCCTTCTACTGACAACTGGTGTACTTGGCTTAGAAAAGTCTCAAAAATGTCCTGCTGGTAAAGTCTTTAACCATGAATATTTCAAAGTCCCTGGATGTAGGTTTTTATTTTTATTTTTTGTCTATTGTAATATTCCAAGTCTACAGCTCCAGCCCTTGATCGCTGCTTCCCTAAAAAGAACCATTTTACTGTGAAAGTAAAGGTTCTTTAGATAGCCCCAAAGTGTACCAATGATGCATGTTTATGTAGAAAAATTACTCCAAAACTTTGATCTTGTGTTGTCAAAAAGCCAGGATCAGTATGCTGTAATGATGTACAGTGAATAAATGTAAAGAAATAAATTTAAGTAAAAAGAAAAAAAAAAGGCTTCTCAGATCTGGTGTGAACATGCAAGAACATGGAGAGAAAGCAGTTGAAAAGACTTACTTTTTACTTTTTTAAAATTTTTTGGAGGGATATTTAGAAGCATAGACAATTCTATTATGAATCAGTTATAGAAACACGTTTTTTCTCACCTCTGCTTCTATTTTTAGAAGAGAAATTTCTACAGTTCCAATAAATCCTGACGCAATGCCCGATGCTGCCAAGTTCTTAATAATTGAAGCAATTTGCAAGGTAAAAAACGCAGTGTCAGGACAGTAGGTGACATGGTGATTAAGGCTCTGGACTCTCATATGACCAACTGTAGTTTGAGTCCCAGACCTGGTGGCTTGAAAATCATACCAATGCATGAGCATGTGCAGGCATGCCCAAAATCCCAGGAAGAGAATGGAGAAAGGATAGCAATGTGGACATTCCCCTGAGGGGTGACTTCTCCCTTTCTCTCTCACTGTCTCTGTCTCAGTCTGGCAAACACACAGGCCCTATGGCAAACAAATCAATGAATAAAAAAGCAACAACAAAAAAAAGGCAGTGTCCAGAGGTGGTTATGTTTGTATGGGAACAGGTAAATGTGGTAATCTTGACTTTTTCAATCATTATAAAAACATTAGATTTTACCCTTCCCAGTTTTCACTCAAGGAACTTGGTTGTAAGTCCTCATCCATGGAACCTGGTTATAACCAATGAAGGGACAATGGTTCTTGCAAGTTGGCTTGTTAGCCCAATGTTTAATAACTATGCTGCCAAAAATACTTAGAATATAATTACATGTATTTCTTAGACTAATGATGAAATAGCGGTTACATCACTGGACTCCTGCATGTTTCACCATGGTTCAAGTCCTGAACCCAGAGGCTTGAAAATCATGCTGGGTGTGTGTGCATGCGTACCCAAGATCCCAAGAGGAGAATAGAAGCAAAGAGAATGCAGTGTGGCCATCCTTCCTAAGTGATTTCTCACTTTCCCTCTCACTGTCTCTGTCTGTCTCTCTCTCTGGCAAGCACACACATTCTAAGGTAAAAACTCCTTTAAAAAAAATCAGGAGTAGCAGATGGCATTATAGTTATGTCACTGGACTCTCACATAGTCTACTGTGGTTCACATCCCAGACCCAGTGACTTAAATCTCATGCCAGGCATGTGTGCACGTGTGCCCGAAGTCCTGAAAGGGGGATGAAAGAGAAGAGATTGTGCCTTGGGCAACTCCCTGTGTGTGTATGTGGGGGGAGATTTTTTACTTTTTGTCTGTGTCTCTCTGCCTATCCCATGAACACACACACCCTATAGCAAAAATCTCTCTTAAAAAAAAAATCTGCTTATTTGGTACAGAATAGGATGACCTAAAATGAAGCCAGAATGGAACTAGCTTTTAGATAGAATGATACACTTCTCCTATTTCCTCCCCAAATGGCACCCTATGGATTTGAAAGAACAAAAAGCAATATGCACTAACATACTATATCCCAGATTTCATTTTGGATCTCAACGAAAGTTCATTGATTCAGGTTTCCTTGCAACTTAGTGCTGCTCGCACCCAAAGCTGTGAGAGGTGGTGGTGTTGCACCACACCGAACAGTGGAAGGTCCAGGCAGTCATCACAGAATATTCCCTGCTAATATATTCAGTAGAGAAGCGGAGTAACTGAGTCCACCTTGAAACCGTAAAATTTGGATGAGTGACTTTACGTAGTGTATATTTTCTCTCTACCTCTGTTTCTTATTCTATTATGCAGGCATCTTAACTCCTAATTTCTCTTTCCATGGGAGCCTGCTCTGAAGAACAGAACTAATTCCCCAAGTGTAGATGCAACAAAGACCATGGGATAGTCTGAGGAAGGTGATTACCATCTTCCCCCAAGGGTTCTTTGCCATAAAATTGGGTAGTACTGAAGCTTCAGGATTTTAATAGCCACTGACAAATGTCAGAGGGACATGTTAGACTATTCCCTTAGCTACCCATACAGCTTCTCAAGTTCATGTCACGATAAAAAAGGAAAAGAAGTTTTTGAAGCAAATTCATTTTATGGAAGCAGCCAAATCATACAGTCTTCTGAACCTTTAGTAAAGCAATAATAACAGGTCAGGCAGCCAGTTCACTGCAGGGGACTCCAGAGAGTGAAAGAATTTTAAAAAATTACAAACACACACTCACACACACACGTACACACACACACACACACACACACACATACACACACACAGATATACACAAAGCTCAAACACTATTCAGGTAAGAAACTGAAGAAACATCTTGTAGGTATGGAAGGAATAGGGGGGAAAAAAGCAGGTCCAGGTGTTTCAAAAGGGAGAGACAATTATTTTTTTTAAAATTTCATGTGTTTATCTTGATTCCTTAGTTTCAATAATTATCAATGATAATGAGGTCAAAATCAAGCAAGCAAACAAAAAACTCAACGTACTTTGGTTCCATCTAAATCACTGCAAATGCTATACCTTCTCTGCCTCTGAGCAAAGTAATTATTTCCCTATCACTATAGTCTTTGCTGCCCTGTTTTCTGACATAACAGAACTCTACTGTAGTTTTCATTAGCTAAATATAAGCAAGACGTTTCAGAAAATGTCAGCTTGTCATCTCTTACAACACCTTCTGTTCATACATTATTTGGCAGTGGAACTCTAAGAATATGCAAGAAGCTAGTATTAGTGATAGGACTTGAAACAACGTTATGTTAGACTTTTTCCCATATTATTTTCTTTTTATGGTATTTCATCATTTCTGTGCCATTTTTCCAGGAAAAGTTGTAATTTCACAAACGCAGGAATTAAAACTTTATTTTCTTTACCCTAATACACTCAGGGCTCTAAACGACTAAGTTCTGGAATGATTTTGAATTAAAAAATATATAATTCATGAATTAATGACATTAGGGTTTTTAAAGCTTTGAAAACATCACAAGGGAATTTATCTCATGTATCACTATGTTCTAAAGAATTCATAGTGTAGCAGTAGGAGATGGAAAGTGAAATATTTTTGAAATGTGAAAAAGAAAACATCAAGAGTCCAGACCAGGAAGAGGTTTGTTGATTGATTGAAGGGGAAGGAAGAAAGGAAGTTGATGTAAAAGACTAAATAAAATATAATTGGAGATCTTCCAAGCTTTTATTTCATGAATTGTTCTAGGAGATATTTGTGTGGTATGTGATATTCACACTCATTTTCTCTTCTGTCTCTTCTGTGCAAAATGGTTTCTATACATGGTATTTATATTTTGAGTGAGGATAATAGTAAAGGATATGATGTAGACAACTTTCTTGAAGTGAAATGAGGTTATTAAACCTGCTCACATGTATTGCAGTTTCTCCTTTTCTCAGAGAGATCACATGCTTTTGCCCATGTTGAAGTTAAGCTATGAAAGAAGTGAGTATGCTATATATTACTTCCAGGCAGAAGCTTTATGAGCCAGGTATGCCATAGTTCCTTCCTCTACCTGGGTGTTCCTAGAAGCACATGTTGAGATGGAACATTCTTTAACCCATGTCTGTTTAACTATGATGTGCAAATCCCCCTGCCAATCATTTCTCTATATGATATATAAAATGGGCAAAAAAGGACATTTTCATTGTGTTCATCTACTGAGTGTTGGAGTTGTTTTTTACTGCAGAATAACTTAGCTTTTCCCAACTGATACAGTACTATATGTAAAATCCCCTGAACACCTCTGTGTCTCTAACATGTGTGTGGCTGGCCCATACATTTATGTTTGACTGGTTCTGAATCTCAGATGGTTCTTCCCCTACTGAAGAAAAAATACAATTGACATATGTGGCTGAAAAGTTGATGGAAATAATATGAACCTTCTCATGAACCGCATAAGAAACATAAGCTACCCCTTATAAGCACATCATGGGCCAGGAGGTGGCGTGGTGGTGAAGATGCTGGATTCCCACAAGTCTGACCATGGTTGGAGTCCTGGATCCAAAAGCTTGAAAATCACGAGGATGCCCAAAATCCTCAGAGGAAAACTGAGGTCAACTGATTGCAGTGTGGCCATTCTCCCTAGGGGAAATTTCTCACTTTTTCTGTATCTCTGGCAAGCACATGCACCCTATAACAAAAACTTAGAATAAAAAAAGAAAAAGAAAAAGAAAATAATTAGCACATTGTTTGCTTTTCAGTTTCATTGATCTATCTCCTTTGTCTCATTCACTTTCTTCCTAGAATTAGTCTAGAAAACATTGGCATCCTTCTCAATCACACTTAAAATAAGGATGAAGCAAGTGTTTGAACTTAGAAAAGCTTAGTGATGTTCAGTACTCTTTACCTCAAGACCACAGCATGATCTCTATGCATTTTTGCTAATCCCAGGGGTAATTCTCAACTGAGCCTACATCAGCAGATTCTCAGCTTTTTAACTTTTTCTTTTTAGCACGTTGGGTATGATGATTTTCCTCTTATATACTGAACTTGAGTCCATGTATGAATAATATTTTCACTCTCTGAGAGCTTTTCACATGATTTGATCTCTCTAGAAAGGGAATTTTTTTCCTTTCCTTTTTCTTTTGTATATTGTTTTTTTTTTCTAGCATACTCTTTATTGAGATAATTTTATTTCTGTCTTTTAGTATCAACATATGGTATAGAAAAGTTAAGCGTGGGGTGGAGGAAACAAAAAACAGAGCACATTTTTGTTTGATGTCATACAGCTTATGAACATATACTGTACTGGGCTATAATCCCTATAATTGACCTGGAAAATGATTAATATTTGTAATATTGTGAGTGGGTGGAAAAGGAGGGCAAAACACACTATATAAATCATGGAACCAATTAAATATGTGTGTATTTGTGTGAGTGAGTGTAAACTCACCAAGAGTAGGTGTTTCCATTATTTTTCTTTCGTCTCTTCAGATTTTAACAGTAGGAGTAGACAAGATTGAATCTCTGTGTTTTTTATTTATCTCCTTATTAAAATTGCTGGTGCTGCCTTTTGGCCCAAACTGCCATCTTCCAGTAATTCACCAAAATGACAAACACAAAGGTAAAGAGGAGAGGCACACAATATGCGTTCTCCAGGCCTTTTAGAAAGCATGGAACAGTTCCTTTAGCAATATACATGCGAATCTACAGGAAAGGTGATATTGCAGACATCAAGGGACTGGGCACTGTTCAAAAAGGAATGCCCCACAAATGTTACCATGGCAAAGCTGGAAGAGTTTGCAATGTTACCCAGCATGCTATTGGCATGGTTATAAACAAACAGGTGAAGGGCAAGATTCTTGCCAAGAGAATTAATGTGCATATTGAGCATGTTAAGCATTCTAAGAGCTGAGATAGCTTCCTAAAATTTGTGAAGGAAAATGAGACCAGAAAAAGAAGGAAACTGAAGAGAAAGGGACCTGAATTCAGCTGAAGTGCCAGCTTGCTTCACCCAGAGAAGCATACTTGGTGAGAACCAATGGAAAGGAGCCTGAGTTTCTGAAACCTATTCCCTATGAATTTATGGCACAATGGGTGTTAAAAATAAACAAACTCTGGTCTAAAAAAAATGACTGGTGCTGATGTTTCTTTCTGGGGTAACGTCATGTTTGTTTTTTGAGTAGACACATATTTTTCACAAATAACAAGCAAAAGAAGTTTGTTCAGGATGTGGTGGCCTTCTCAGTGAGCCCCTAACATGCTTCTCAAATCAAGAGCACATCACTTCTGGATTTGTCTGGCTGCCAAAAAGCCACTCGGTATTCGCTGAGCACCTTCTACACAAAACACAGAGCCTGATGTTATGTGAGAAAATAGTTCCTGTCACAAGAGAACTTACAATTTTCTACAGAAAATTGAGATTCTGAATCATGAAGAGCAATATATTCAACACTGATTTGACAAAGGGTACAAGACAATGTGGTGGAGTGAAGAAATTCTTTTCAGCAAAGGTGCTGAAAGAATGAGCTAACCACCTGTAGAAAAATGAAGCTGGACTCCTATCTCTTACCATTGGCAAGCATCAACTCAAAAGGAACCAAATAATTTATTTTTAATTCTCTTAAAAAATTAAGAAGAATCTGAGCCTTTAGTTTCACATTTGGCAAAGATGGAACTAGTCATGCCTTTTCTATTTACCATATATGTGCTCTCTAAATCACAAAAGATAGTGTAACTTTTGAAAAGTCTTTATATTTACAAATACCTACAAGATCAATGTGGAAGTGATGAGCAGAACAGATTAGAAAAAGAGAATATATCGGGGCCAGGAGCTGTGCGGTGGTTGAGGCACTGGACTCTCATATTGCTGACTGCGGTTTGAGTCTTGGACCTGGCAGCTCTCTCTCTCTCTCTCTCGTCAAATTAAAAAATAATAACAATAAAATTCTTAAAATAATTCTTATAAAAAGTAAAGGGGAATATATGGAAAGGCTACCACGATGGTTCAAAAATGAGGTGCTAATGCAATTTTAGGGTTGTGGAGACGGAATGGGCTGAAAGACATCAAAAGAGGTGATTGTGAGTTTCAAGCCAGATAGAGTTAAAGCAAAAACAAAAACAAACGAAAGGGAAATATATAGAAAGGGTACCGCAGTGGTTCAGAAATGAGGTGCTAAAATGCAATTTTAGGATTGTGGCATGGGAATAGGAGGATACAGACAAATACGTGTGACATAGTAACGATTCTGTAATTTTGGAGACTGGGTAGAGAAATTAAATAGTGAACTGTAATAGTGAGTCTAAATGACTACAAGAACTGCCCTGTCATAGTCAGTGACCTGCTGAGGAGAAGGTGCCTTGGGAGCAGTGGTGGAGATCATGAATTTAATGGTAGCTATGTCGTGCTGAAGTAGTAGAAACCTAATCAAGTTGGATAGGTTTGCAATATCATTAAAAACATCACGCATAGACTCAGAACAGAAATCCCCATGGAATGGTAAGTACTGAATGAGAGCTGTGAGGGAAAAATTATTAGAGAACACAATGTACAAGATAATGCTCCTATAATTGAAAGCTTGGGTGGAGTGCATGGTATTTAGAAGAAAAAAATGTTACCTAATTTAACCCATAAAAAGTAGAGTATGTATCTATTAATATTAAAACCATGTATATATTAATATTCAATTAAAAATTTCAATCAGAAAAAAATAATAATACTTGGGGCCAGCTGGTGGCATGGTGGTTAAGGGCACTGGTCTTCCACATAACTGACTACAGTCTGAGTCCCAGACCTGGTGTATTCCTTTCTCACTTTGCTTCTCTCTCTCTGTTTCTCACTCTGTCTTTCTCTGGTCAAATTTAAATAAATCAAGTTAAATAAAATAATTTTTAAAAAAATAATAATAATAATATTCAACATCAGCACCACTTTTCCTTTCAAATAGAACGAGGACTAGATGAATACAATAAGTCTATATAAACTCTACTACCTGCCTCAGGGGAGGTAGTAGAGTCAGTTGTAAGCCTTGAGTAATGAAGAGAAGAGGATGTTAGGGACTTAAGAGATTATGAGAAAACTCAAAGTAATCATGATGAGTGTTGTAGAGAACAAAATGTTGAATTAATAAGCAGAATAGGCAATCAACTGCAAGAGACAGTGTTCAGCATTTAAAAATTCTCAGTAAATTTTGAACAGAAACTGTAAGAAATATGATTGGAGAAGGCTGAAGAAATAGACAAGAGCAGCTGTAGAGAAAGCTAACCCCAGTTAGGATGATCTGCATTGGCAGTGCACTCAGTCTGCAGTGTGTCTTAACCTCCTTAATGGTGTTTGGAATCCTGCTAGTTTAAACAAAGGACAAAAATTAATTTTCTTGGTGAGAATTTGCATCGAAGAGAGACAAAGAGGTCATAGAGGTAATGGATTCCTTCTCCTTTTTTTTTTTTTTCTTTTGGTATAAGGTGTATGGTGTATGCACTTGCCAGAGAGAGATGGGGTGGGGGGAGGGGAAAGTGTGAGAAAAGCACTCCCTGGGGTGATGGCCATGCTGGAGTCCCTTCTCCTCCATGCTCTTCTTGGGATTTTTGTCATGCATGCACATGTACTTGATGTGTTTTCCAAGCTGCTGTGTCTGGGACTCAAACTGTACTGTTGACCATGTGCAATCAAGCTGCCTTAGCTACCATACCAGCAGCTGGTCCAAAGGTGTAATGGATTCTAAAATGGCTAGAGAAGAAAGGCATCAAAAGAGGTGATTAAGTTTCAGGCCAGATAAAGAGTTAATAGAAAAACAAACAGGATCTGAGGCAGAGAAAAATTGGAATCTAAAAAAACCATATGGGCTGGGACCTGAGATTATAATAAGAGTAGAAAACAAGCTAAGTAGTTTTATCAGATGTGGAGGAACAGGATAATTAAAGGGTAGCAACATGACAATATGAAAAACAAACAAACAAAAAACTTCAAATTTGTAATCTAAAGTGAACCTAACATAACTTTTTGCTGGAATAACCCTGAAAGCCTAGTTAGGTGAATGGTATTGTACAGCTATTTGCAAAGCATTGTTGGATTGCTATTCTGTATAGGACTGTTTGCATGCTTCTTAAATATTTCTTAACATAGAGACACTAAGTTTTATTAAATCTTTTTCTTTTTTCTTTTTTTTTAAAGAGAGGGACAGAGAGAGAGGGAGAGAGAGAGAGAGAGAGAGAGAGAGAGATTTCTAGCAGGGTCTTATGCCTGGCATGTTTAGGTTGGCCTGGGATTTGAACTGAAGCCTTCCACATGCTCAAGCAGGACTGATATCTTACTGTCTGCACCACCATGGCTAGGCCCTCCTAAGATTTTTATCCATGCCCTCAAACTGTTGTCTTTTCACTTTCTCCCTGCCCTCACCATGGTATATTCTGATGATATACATCTTATGACTTGTAGCAAAGCCTTTTTCCAAGTGGGGAGGTGATAGGAAATAGTCTTCAAAATTTAGTTCAGACCTCTTGGAATGTTACCATTATTTTGAAGTGACTTATGTAATTGCCCATTAAGTCAGAAAATGAACTAGAATCCAGGTCTTCTCAATTCTAGCTTGGGCTCCTTCTTCAGCACTACTCACTGTTCCAGGAGCCCCAGGTTCATGTAACAGTCAAGTAACAGTAAAAATGGACTTGGAAAGAATACTGAGTCTGCACTTCACTGGGTTTTCCTTTCTTGGGCATAGCTACAAATCCTGATGTGATCAGTTCTATATAGTGTTTAAAATGGAGACTTCTACACATGATCAGCAAATGAAGGTACATTTCCTGTTGGTCCAAGAGGGCATTATGGGTGGGAATGACACCATTAACTGATGGTTTATTGCTTCGGGGAAATATTTGGACATCCTGTTTGCTTGATCAGCAGTTAAACCCCAGGTTGCTGTTTTGACCTTGGTTCACCCAGAAGATTATTTCTATAAACTTGAAAACTGAAACCAAGTAAGATCACATACACAAAAGAAGTCCACAGGAAGAAAGTCAAATCTTTTGTTTATCTCTAGGGTGTGAATGCCGGCCAAAGACTATACTACTGTTCTCTCTCTGGAAACAAGGCAATTTGCATTTCTCATGGGTTTTGGCTTCTGATTAACTATGTAAATAATTTTATTCAACAATGCCTCCTTCCTCCACCCCCCTGAATTTTGACCTCTGGAGCCCCTTACTAATGTTTGTGGGAATGAAATCATGAACATTAAATATCCAAAGTTCAGAAAATATGTGAAGGTCTAGTGGGAAATGCCATATTAATGTGCAAGTAGTCTAAAATAAAGTGTTATTAACTTAGGTTCCCCTACTACTAGTCCTAAGTATCTTCTTACTTGATAAATGATATTATGAAAAGCTTTGGAGTCTACTCCTTGCAGCTCACAGCACATAAATATGAATAAGAAGAGCTATTAGCAGTACATCTCATCAGGTTCAAGTGTTGTGGTTGGGTTAGACTCTAGACCCCCTACCTGAGGATCTAATAGGAACCACTTCTCTTCGAAGAGAGCTTTATAGATTATAGAGCCCTTGACTAGGTTATGTTTTTTGTTGGCTTGTTATGTTTTGTTTCTCCAAATATCACATGAGTCAGCTAGTACAGTGCACAGCATCCCTCATATTACTCCAGTAAAGAAAAGAAGGCTTAGAATTTTGACCACAGAAGTTCGAAGCTAGTAAGTTCAGGTCTGATCTTGCATCCGAGTTTGGACTCCTCCTTTACTGCTTGCCTTATTAAATCATGCAAGTGTTGGTTCTGAGAGTCATTAGTAGTTTCATTCCCTGAGTATTTCTTTCTTGATTCAGCCAACGCCGTCCTCCATTCAAAATTCAGCAACCAGGAAGTAGCTGCTTGTAACGAAGCACTGTTATTTGCAGAGATATGCATGGACGTTTCAAAAAAAGGAAGGTAATTGTAGATTGATATGTACCCAATTCAAAGCAGAAAGCAAAGACCTGAGTTTCATAAAAGTGATTTTCTTGGGTGGCTGATACTGCTGCAGGGGTAGGAAGGTCCCTGGTCCACATCCCAGTGCCTCTCTGTGTGTGTCCGTTATCCAGGCTGGCTGAGTTGGGTTGGATGGCAGCTTGAGGAACCTGTTGGAGTTACATCTCTCTTTCTCTCTCACTCTCTTCCTGACAAAATAAATAAATAAAAACTCACAAAATTGTTGTGGGAATCAAGCAAAGCAAAGCAAGATAAAAAATAATACAAAAATAATGTAATAAGAGGAGCCAAAACAAAAACCAGTATTAACGTATCAGCATTGGCCCACCAAAAAAGAAAATAATAAAGTAGCAAAGAGACGACTGAACTTTAGGGTCCCCAGGTTTCTCTTACTCCAGTAAAGCTCGGCTAAAATAACACAAACCCTACAGCTTACTAATTTTTTAGGCCAATATTTAGGTATAATTTGTGTGCTTTATAGGCCTGGAAAACCCACAAGAGGCCACAAACTGCTGACGTAACCGTCTGAATTTAACAAAGCCCATTACCCCGTCAGTGAGGAGGATGGGTGGAAAGCTCAAGGGGGTAGGTTTTCTAGGCACCCAGAGGGGTTTTTCACTGCAGCTACTGAAATAATAAACTCCCTTGATTTTTGGCACTGACCAGAGTAGTTTTAACAGTTCACTTCTAAGCGCAGATAATTCTTTTTTTATTATGTCATTTTAGATGCTGTTATTACACATATAGCAAATGTTGCTATGTTACTGAAAACCATAAACTGCACACATGATAGCAGTCCTAACAAAAGTGAAACTGTCTGTAGTCTTGAGTTTAAAGGTGGGGGGGCATATGTGTGTTTATGTTTCAATCTGCCCACCGCTTACTTTTAGAATAGACTTTATGATGTCTGGAATCTGAACTGAACTTTCTGACTTCTCCTGTTTCAATTAAAAGAAATTAAAAGGTTGCTCATTATCTTTTCAGTAAATTTTAGTATAAATTCTGGAGTAGGGAGAACATAACCAACCAAATCGCATACTTTTCCCCTAAGTGAGGTTAAGGCCCTCTAAACTTACTTTTTCTTAGACAAGGCTCCTACTAAAGAGTGTGTGTGTGAGAGAGAGAAATAAATAAGAAATTAAACATAGAGAAAGGAAAGAAGTGAAACTAATTATCCTCAGCAATTTCTGTGGGATTTTTATTCTGCTTAGAATAACTTCAAGGGAGACAAAAGTGTTCCCTCTCATTTTGTCTTGTTTAGATTTTGCTTAACTGAATTAGGATGTGCCATTTAATTTTTAATTTTTTTCTTTCAGAATAATTTACACTCCTAGAAAAGCCTCCAGAACAAACGTAACCCTGGATACTGAGTGACCCAGATATATCAATCGTAAACGTTTGACCTCATACCCATGATCATGAGCTCATGATCTATCTATCCATCCATCGACTTTTTTCTTCTAACCGTAAAAGAGTCATGCCCCTCTACCTCTAAATTCTGAAAAGTGTGTTTCCTAAGCATAGGGATCTCTACGTTCAAAATTACGGAACGGTGGTCCCAATCAGATTTCTTAAAATGTTGATATTGTTATCTCCAAAGCTCTTTTACATTGATCAGTTATGCCAGTAAAGTCTGTACAGTATTTTTTTCCTAGTTCTGGATTAAATTCAAGATGATGTATTGTGTCATTTTTAATTATACCAAAACACTCTTACACATATGTGTGATGGCACACTTAACAGATTGATGTCATTGTGTCATTACGACACAAATATTCACCAGGTAAGATCCTAGGGTCCTTCCTATGCCATCTCCCTTTCTTTCTTAGATCTACAATAAAATAATAGTGATAGTAAACTAACAAACAAGAAATAACAAGTAAGAAATTCTGGGAAATGTCTATCTTAATGTCTTATGTGTATTTAAAATTACCTTTAAAATATGGCGCTGGTTGGCCCGATGGCCTGGGGGTTTAGCAAGCTAGATCCCGCCTAGTTAACAGCATAGTTCGAATCCCATCCTGGTTCCTTGAAAAACACACTGGATACATGTGTGTGCATGATTAAAGTCCCAACAGTTTGGAGAAATGAAGGAAAAGGGAGTTAGGGATGCATTCTCTCTCTGGCTGTCTCTCTCTAGTGAGAGCATGCACTTTCTAGCAATTAAAAAAAAAAAAAGATGATGCTTTTAGTACAAGAGATTTTAAATAAAAGATTTTTCAAGCCTTTCCACCTCAATTGATGGAGCTTCTATAGGATACATATGAAATGACAGTACATATAATCACTCTGCAGACTTGCACTGGAAAACACAGAATATTGCTATCAAGACACAAAACACAAAACACCTTACCTGGCCGAGAGCAGAACCATGGTCTGTGGGAAAAATCCAACCTTAACTTCCAGGTTTGGAGCCAAGGGGGAAATGGCAAGACCTTGAACAAGAGAAAAGGTGTCTGAATAAGCACCAAGACAAAGGAGCTAGAAAATGAAGAAAAAGATACAAACATGTATTGGCATGTAGAGTCACCAGAGAGTAAGATTTGTTAAAAAAGGAAAGAACATGCATTTTTTTTAATTTTAATTTTGTAAATATCTGATTATATTTTGGCTACACAAGATTATCTTCTGGCAGTGGCTTTAAGAATAATAAGGTAATTTTATGTTCTTTTTAATCCTCTTAAGGTTGTCTAGCAAATAACATACTTACTTTCACTATTGAACATTAATTTCATGTATAGAGAGACAGAGAATGAATGCTTACATACCTATATCTTCAAATAAGAACAAAAAACATAGTTACCAACTGAGTGCTGGGAATCAAATCTAAGACAACAGTCCTGTGCCCTTCTGATACTTCATTTACAGTCTTCAGTTTCCAACAACATAAAATTTCCTGCTCAAGTCCAGAGTCCTCCCTGCGTATGTCGGGCTCATGGTTTCCCATAATCTGGGGCTGGCTGAAGGCAGAGGGTGGATTACGGCACCAATACCATGTTAGGATGTTAGGGGAGTGTCTCTCTCTTCCATTCTTGCTCATGAAAGAAAGAAATACAATTTTTTAATTTTTCACTAATCAAATGTTGTCCGCGAGTCTATTTGAATGACCAAGAAGGCAATAGTTGACATCTGTGACATTTTTTCAGAAATCACTTCTTCCTATTTTTGCCACATGATCCCCAAATGCCACAATCCTTGAGCACACCCCATCCTTAGCACTATCTTGATTTTTTAACAGATGGAATAGATCCCTGACCTCTTTGAGCTTTCCTTTTTTTCTTCCCAACAAATTTATCTGTTTGTCTCTTCAGTCTTATATATGGATGGATACTTTAATTTATGCTAAAGTAAGAATAAACTAATGTGTTATTATCCTCACTCAGCATGTACAAGATTTGTATATAACTGAAATTTTCTACAAAGATTAAAAATAATTAATTCCATTGGATATTTCTTTCTTTCTTTTTTGTTAGAGAGAGAGATTTTTGCTATATGGCACGTGTGCTTGCCAGCCAGATAGAGAGACTGAAAGTGAGAAATCACACCTCCCCACCTCAGGGCAGATGGCCATGCCAAAATCCTTTCTCCTCCATTCTCCTCTTGGGATTTTGGACACACACGCCCAAGCACCCAGTGTGAAGTTTAAACCAGGTCTGGGGCTCCAACTACTGTGGAATATGTGGAAGTTCAGTGATGTAACCATTATGCTATCTGCTGGTCCCTACATTGGATATTTCTAATGTTGGGAACTTCATACCCTATAGCAGGTTCCAGGCATGCTATGGAGTAGATGTACATTTCTGTCCTCTGAACTCACAATACATAATTGGAGGGTTGCCCATTCTCCCACTTTCACCACTGCAATTATCAGTGGTTTATGTTAAGTACTTACACACACACAGTCTGTGGATGAATCCATCCCACCCAGAGGATATAACATTTTTCCAGTCAATTAACTTCCTTTCACAGCATACAAGTGGTCAACCATACACAACTAATTCCACTGTGCTTTATTGTCTTCCTCTGTAAAACATGGCAGATTTGAACTGGATAGCCCCCCCCAAATATTTTCCTAGTATATAGTTCTATGAAAAGAACATTTTCAGAAGTGGATACCATCTATACATTTCTGATCAATTTCAAGATAGCTCATCAAAATATTTTTTTAAAGAAGCTATTTTCTACTTTTGGAGGCCTATGAGTATTTTCCCCAAACCGTTTTCTTGTTCTTTTTGCATCAGGAAATAATATTCTGCAATGTGTAAGAGGAATCTGAGCCTCCAAAAGGGGCTGAGATTGTGAAGTCTCCTCACTCCGATGAGTACGAGCCTGGCTGAATGTGGTATCCTTTCTCTGCTCTGCGCTGTTGCCAGCTGGTTGTTAGTTCAGTTTTACTGTTCAAGGTTTCCTTTTGGGCTAATAAATATTTCTAAAATATTGTATTGCTTTAGAGCCCATGCTAGGGCAATGTAAATCAATTCCCACCTCCATTATATAAGTATGTAATTTTTTTACCCCTACAAAAATTCCATTGACATATTATAGACCTTATATTGGCTAATAATAGACTATGGTGGTGGTCTGGTGGAAAGAACTATGGGTGGGATTTGAGGGGAGAGGAACTCTCATCACTCCGACTGCAGAATGCAGAGAAGAGATGGGAGCTGTTGTTCTGTTTTCTCTGTCTGAGGAAGAGCCATTTTGCCCCACTTACTCCAAGGAGCCACAGACCAAGGTCACAGTTCTTCAGCATTCTCTCCTGTCTCTTAAGGTAGCATCTCTTGGGAATGGAAAGTCAGAGAAGTGAAAAAGTCCAGAAGTGTATTAATACAAGAAGCCTCAGAAGGTCAGAAGTTGTTGGGACAATACTGAGAACCTGAGGACTCGTGGCCTGTCACATTTAGGAAAATGAAGGATTGACGGCCTCAGCATACATGCCGTGGGCTGTAATAACTAGTAAAAGAATGTACCTGTCTGCAATAATTATTTTATAAATATTAATACAGCTTTGAGAAATTGGGGTCTGATTTTAAGTGTTACATTTTATTTGTAAGTGCATATTTTAATTACAGCCATAAAACATTGATTAGTTAAAATTTGCTGCTGTTTTGTGACTTGGGAGCCAGACAGGCTTATAATAAGGACCAGCATGTCTGAGGCATGCTATTTTTAAGGCACAGAAATTAGCTGGTAGACAGTCAGCTGAGGGAACAACCGAATGTCTACGAGAATACATATGGTAAGGATTGAGCATGGCAGATCAGCACAGCACAGCTGTGGTAGGCTACAACTCTCAATTGCTTTTGGAGGGCCTTTGCCATCGTTTTTAAAGTAAAAGCATTTTCTCCAGGGAGGAATCTGAAAGAGTCAAAGTATTTGTGAAGATTTTACATTATTTGATGAGTACCCTTGAATAAATTGAGTCTTCCACAATTCATATATTGAAGCTCTAATGCCTATGTTAGTGTATTTGAAGTTAGGGCTTTTAAGATGTAATTAAACAGGTCAAAAAGTGGCATAGTATTTAAGGTATTGAACTCCCACATGGCCAATTGCAGTTTAAGTCTCAGACCTGGTAGCTTGAAAATCACTCTGGGCACATATACATGTATGCCCAAAATCCCAGGAGGAGAATGGAGAAGGGACTGCAATGTGATGCTCCCTGCTGGGGATGACTTTTCACTTTCCTTTGCATTGTCTTTCTCTTTTCTTTCTCCAGAGAGCACGCACATCCTATGACA
>NW_006159630.1:10325917-10333259 GCF_000334495.1 Tupaia belangeri chinensis
GCGCCCTATAGCGAAAAACCTCTCCAAAAAAAAAAAAAAAAGAGAGAGATAATCAAAGCTCAGTGAATTTGTAAAAGGGGTTCTAATCTTACAGAATTGATGTCCCTATAAAAAAAGAAATATTTCTCTTTTCTCTCTCTGTGATATGAGAAAACAGTGTAAAAGTTTCTCTCCACAACTCAAGGAGACAAGCCTCATGAGACACCAGCACAACTGATACCTTGATCTTAGATTTCCCAGCCTCCAGAACTGCATGAAGTAGATGTCTATTGCTTAAGTCAGTCAGCCTATCCTACATTGTTATGACGGTCTGAGCCGACAAAGACTAAGTGACTCAGGAAGGATGAGCAAAACCAACGCGAGATGAAGTAATATTATCTAATTGAAGCATGCTGCCATGCTGGGACATGGGCCACAGCAGAGTAAGGACAGCAAGGAGGGACGAGGACATAGAGACCAGTTGATAGGTGCTGAAGATGGTATATTTTGAGGAACTGTAAGATTATTGGAGTGAGAAAGAAATGGAAACCTAAGTTAGGAACTGTTGTCAGAAATGAGTAAAGGGAGGCACCGGATGTATCAAAATGTATATGTATACACATACACACACACACACATATATAGACATATAAGTATATGTGTATATACATACATACAAGTTTATATACACACACACATACTTGCAACACCATAGGTTAAAAGTGAATATATTCATCTACCATATGTAGCTGTTGATTTATGAAACAATCCTGATATAAACACTATTGTCAATTAATAAGCATTTGAGAAGTGGCTTTGGGGGACTAGCAGTTCGCGTAATGGCTATATCACTGGACTCCCATGTAGTCGACCACGGTTCACGTCCCAGACCCGGTGGCTTAAACTCATGCCGGGTGCATGTGCGTGCACGTGCGTGCCCAAGATCCCGAGAGGAGAATGGAAGAGAAGGGATTATCGCGTGGCCATCCCGCCTGAGGGGGTGATTTCTCGCTTTCTGTCTTTCTGTCTCTGTCTGGTGAGCACATGCGCCCTATAGCAAAAACCTCTCCAAAAAAAAAGTGGCTTTTATCCTCTCCATTCAATCCCAGCACTCTAACCTAATCTGAGCTCATTTGGAAGGCCCTTCTTTGGCATTATTTGTGACAAGATAACAGCTCTGTGCAGTAGCTAGTGCAGACATGTAGCCTTCATCTCAATAGAAGCTGACACCATGCCAGCCAAACAAAGAGCACCATGGTTTGTTTTTTGTTGTTGTTGTTGTTGTTGTTGTTTTTTTTTTTAGAGATTTTCACTGTAGGGCGTGTGCGCTCGCCAGACAGACAGAGAGAGACATAGAGACAGAAAGCGAGAAATCACCCCCCAGGGGGGATGGTCACGCTGAAATCCCTTCTCCTCCATTCTCCTCTCGGGATCTTGGGCACGCATGCACACGCGCCCAGCGTGAGTTCTAAGCCACCGGGTCCGGGACACGAACCGCAGTCGACTACGTGGGAGTCCAGCGACATAGCCATTACGCTAACTGCTGGTTCCCCATGGTTTTTAAGACTTTGTAAACTCTGGAAATAACAGCAGTTCTCAACTCTGAGAGTTGAGAACTTCAGCTGCCTAAGACGCGAATCCAAAAGCTCCCCTCTGCTAGTTTGTGGTGTACTCTTGTTGATTGGAGTTTGAGAGACAAAATAACATCCTCCTCTCTTAGGGCACAAGGAGAAGCCAGGAAAGTTCCTCGGATCTTGTCTTACCCTTGCCTAATCACGCCAATTTGAGAGGAAGGGAGTCAAACGAGAGGAGATGCCAAGAATCCTCAGGGAAATATCAAGTGATGGCTCAGGAACAAAACGGGCCACATGAAACCCTCATTTTGGTCAATGGAAGAGCCATTCTTCTTTATCCGTTTATTTTTCTAGGGATGAAATAAATCAGTTCACATAAAACAGAAGTAGTCTCAGTCTTCAAGGAACTTGAAAAAAATCCAAATTCAATGTTGGGGACCATGATACAGCAGGGGTCATAAATACTGAGAGTAAGAGTATTTTGATGATAGTCTATATTCATGGACCAAAGTGGTTTCCTGCCACACAATATATGATCATGGCAGCTGAAAGATATTTTTTTTTTTTGACTGCTAAAGATGAGCGAGGTTGAATAGGGCTGTTAAGAGGTAATTAAGGTTAAATGTTATCAAAGACCGACATCATTCAAATCAGCTAGGTTTAGCTTCATGTCTATTGAGAATATCCTTGGAGACGTTTTTCCTTTCTCTTTGCCTAACAGTTTTACACATACCTAGTGTCCCTAGGAGTCCAAAGACTTGCCCCTCAACTCAGTACCCTCAGTCTTATCTCTTGGTGATTGCTGATTAGGAATTGCTTTGCTGTACTCAGGAGCAGAATTTCAGCAATGAAGCAATTCATCAGCCATTGCTTGTTTTCAGAGTGCATAGAACATTGAAAAGCATATTCAGACCCTGTAAAATTTTCATTAGTACATGTATGGTTCACTACAATGTAAAGGCATACTGGATTGCCATTTAAAATACATGAATACATATGCAGATAAAAATAAATACCTCTTTGTTATTACCAAAGTTTAGTGTTTGTGACATGTTGAAATAAAATATACTCCACTAGCAACCTGAAGCAAATGTTAACAAGTTCTGTCTTAGATCTGCGATTCTGGTAAGCTAACCCATAAGAATTAGGCTCATGGATGGTTTCACATGGTCTCCACGGCTGAGACATTGCACACAATGAAGATCCAAAAGTCTAGAAATCGCTTTATCATCTTCATCAGAAAAGAGACTCTTTGGGATTCTTTTATTTTTTTTTCCCCATATGATTTGAAGGGCATGAGAAGGTGGGGTAGTTCAAGAGACTCTTTGGGATTCTTTTATTTTTTTTCCCCACATGATTTGAAGGGCATGAGAAGATGGGGTAGTTTTGTTTCTACCTCCTACTCTGTATTTTGCTACAAATGTTCAAAACATCCAGCTTCAATAACCCTCCAGTATTATTTCTTCCCAAGGAAAGAAAAAAGGCTGGATTTGGATTATGATTACTGGATCTTTCAGTTCTAAATTTCTATCAAGTTAAGAAGCACCACTAGAGATACTGGCTCTTCAGCATAGTGGTAATGTGCTGCTCAAGAGAAGCTAGCTCTCACATGGAAGCCACAGTTGTAATTCCCAGCTCAGATGGCCTGAAACACACTGAACAGCAGATGTAGTAATGGTCATGTCACTGGACTCCCATGGAGTTGACTGTGGTTCAAGTCCCAGACCCAGTGGCTTATAATTCTCACCAGGTACATGTGCATGTGTGTGTGCCCAAAATCCTGAGAGGAGAATGGAGGAGAAGAGATTACAGTCTGACCATCCAGCCAGGGGGTGCTTTCTCGCTTTCTGTCTCTCTGTCTCTCCAGTGAGTGCACATGCCCTATAGCAAAATTCTCTAAAAAACAAAAATAAAAACACTGAATATGCATCAGAACTCTGAAGATCCAATGGACTGGAGGCCTGGAGGGCTGGAGAAGGAGATCTGGCTGTGGAGAGTACTCATCCCTCTTTCTTTCATGTGCTCCATCATGAATAAAGAAAAAAATTACAAAAATAAAATAAAACAACTCAGTAGGAATGAGTTAATCTGAGCACATGTTTGCTTTGGTTCTAAAAAAATAATTGTTTGCTTTAGCCAAATCTAAGACATCACCAAAAGAATTAGGATGCCATTTTGGAACTGTTCTATTAAAATTTAAATCAATTTCAATAATTCAGTCATCTATTTAAGAGAAGTAATGTTTTCTCTGGATAAATGTAGTGACAACATAATTACTACTTTGGTTCCGCAGGTCGAGGCCCTGTACTCACAAGTTCAGCAGTTCCAGGCCCTGTACTCACAAGTTTTATTTTAGAAGATTGCCTATTCCTCATGTATGTTATCTACAGACACCCAGAACTTTTAAACAGGGATATAGACTAGAAAATAATTGAACCTATGGCTTTTGCAGCTATATAAGTTCATATTCATAATATTTAACAGGTATGGGGAGGTTGAATATGTGTGGAAGGGGCAAAAACAAAGATGAGCCTTCTTTAAGGTGTTTTATATTACGATCCATTAAAATGAAAAGATAAGAAGAACTATGACTGCCAAATTTCAAATTACTTGCATAAAAATCACTCAGACAAGGATACAAGTGTGCAAGATTTACTTTGCTAAATCATCTTTTATTCTTCCATTGAGTGGCTCAGAATTTTTTTTTTAAATTTAGTGCAAGGACTATATATACAGTAACACCAAGCTTTTAACAGCTGTATCCACCCCCTTTGCTATCGTAATTATGGTCTCATTAAGATTCCAATAAAAAGTCAAGAAAAACCTTTTTTTTAAAGGAAAACAGAAGTGCTCACAGTGTCTCTTGGCCAACATGCTATGCTTTTAAAATATTTGCATTTGAAATTCCTCACTGCAAATATTCTCAAACCAAAGGTAAATATAACACTTAGATTACTCCCAGAAGAACATTCCTTCGGCTAGTAATACCCTGAATTCAAATCTTTTTGCAAGTCTGTATAATTTTACTGTATGTACTTTATCCTGCAGTTTGGCAGACTGTATTGAGAAACTAGCTGCGTCAGAAAGGAATAGAGGGTGGCATATCTTGCCTAGGTGAATAATTTTTTTTTTTGCCTTCTTTTCCATGAAACAGTCCTTTTACAATACCAGGTTCAGGAGGAGAGACTCCTCCATTAGACAAGAATGAAGTCAGGTATCCCCAAAAGAAACATAAGGTACATATGTGTGTGTGTATTCTTTTTTAAAAAGAATTATTTATTTAATTTTATTTATCACTATAATTACTTTTAATTTTCTACAGTGTACATGTGCTCATCAGAAAGAGAGAGACAGAGAGAAAGAGAGAGAGAGAGAGGGAGAGAGAGAGAAGTAAAGTGGGAAAATAAGCCACCAAGTCCAGGACTTGAACCAGGGTCAGCCATGTGAAGGCCCAGCATCTTAACCACCATGCCACCTGCTGACACATGTATATACATCCATTCTGGCATTCAGTAGATCATTAGAGTAAATTATGTGAAACAAAGCTGTGTGTTCAGCTTTCTTCTGTCTTCCTTTATATGCGCTTCTCTGTCATTTGGCACAGACCACCTTCCCTTCATGGCAACATCCTGTCATTATGTTTTCAACACCCTGAAACCAAAAACTCTTTCTACCATGCTATATTTAGACACATTCATTGAATCACAGGTTATTTACTTGTTGATCCACTACTTGGATTTTTGTGCTTTTCTTTTTGTAGAATCTCTACATGAAATTCATCTGTGCTAAAGTATTGAAAACATTATTTCAAAAGCCTCTTATGCTTCCACCAAGAAAAATGCAAAATAGTTTAAGACCTTGCAACAGAAAGTATACTAAAACATTTTTTATGTTTAAGAGAGGTTTAACTATAAGGTATATGTGCTCCCCAGAAAGACAGAGACGGAGAGACAGAAAGCGAGAAATCAATCTCCAGGGAGGATGACCTCTCTCCCATTCTACTTGCGGGATTTTAGGCATGCACACATACTTCCCTGGTGTGAGTTTCAAGCCACCAGGTCTGGGACTTGAACTATGGTCGACCTTGTAGGAGTCCAGAGACATAAACATTATGACATCTGCTGGTCCCAAGAATACTAAACATTAACAGTACTCACTTTGTATTTCCTTGGTGGTTTTATGGGCTCTTTGTGAATAAGTCCACCCACAGCAAAAGACTAGAAATAAAGAAGAATATACCAACACTGAGGACGTTGATGGTATGATATTTTCCTGGGAAGTTTCCAGAGCAACAATTGGGAGCAAGACCAGGATGGTGGAAACTGTGGGAGAGAATGAATGGAAGTACAATCAGTGAAAGTAGGTAATTATTTTGGAGAAAAAACACCATAAGAGAGATAGGAAAAAGATGGGGAAGGTTGGGAGGGGGAACTTTTGCTTTATTTTTTTCAATAGTAAGTAATTTTTGTAAGTGAGTTGAAGTGTCAAGGGGAAGGAATTGGTGGAGAAAGGAAATGGAAGATAATAATCAACAAGAAATAATTGAATGAGATTCCAGAGAAGGGAGACAAGAGTCCTAGTCAACTGGAGAAAGTCGCCTTACACAGCAGGAGAGCTCCTTGCCCAAGAAGAAGGAAAGTATTAGGCAAGGACAGATGTGAAGATAAAATGTTGGATTCGAATATAGATGTCAAGGAGTTTTTACCTAAGATACTTCATTTTATTTTATTTCGGCAACAAGGTAAGTTGGTTCATCCTCCAGGAGCAAGGTGGATGATAGGAATAGGGAGGTGGGATAAGAGATTTTTGGAGACTGCAAATATTTAAAATAATCACTGTTGGACATAAGGGAGAATGATTTTCCTGGAATCTATTTCCATAAATGGGATTACTGAGTTAAATATAATGTATTTTATGGTTTTAAAACAAGCATTGCCAATTTTTCCTTCCAGAAAAATTGTGCCATTTGTCCAGCGTCCAACATGAGAATGAGACGAGGTGACCTGAGCCAGTCCTGCATGACTGTGCTTCTGCCTTTCTCTCCAGCTTCCTTTCTTACCACCCTTACTCACAGACTCTCCAAGCACACGGGCCTTTCTGCATCCTCCAATCTTCATTCCCACCTCCAGGCTTTATTTATTCTTGATCTTCTTCTTCTTTTTCCCCAAAGTTTATTCATTTACTTCCTCCATGAGAGAGAAAGAAAAGAGAGGCTCCTTACCCAGTCTCAGCCAGCCTGGATTACGGGCATTTACACACCCACTGTGTGGAAGGAGGATCTAGGTTTGAATACATGTGGGTCCACCTGCATCACCACTGCATCTCTGGCTGGACCCTACCCTTATTCTTCTCTCTAACTAAATGGCCACAGGTCTCCTCCACAGAAGGCATTCTTTGAACTATCCCACATGAAACTGCCCCAATCCTCAGCCCTATCACTCTCTAACCCTTTCCTTTTGTGATTGGTTTTTAGAATAGTCATCATTCTATGAGTCAAATTATTAATTTATTTTTAACTTATTTTTTTGTTTGTTTCTTCCAGTAGAATATAAATTCAAGGAAGATGGGGACTTTGTAATATTAAACACCATATGTAAGCTACTCAAAAAAAATACTTGATAAGAGGTAGATACTATATAATATTTTGACAAATAAATGAACAGAAAATAATTAAATTTCATTTAACCACATGCTTTCCAACATTGGATAGTCTCATTTTAAAGACTATGTGGTATTTTCATGAGCTATTAGTATCATCTTTTTTTCTTTTTTTTTTGGAGAGGTTTTCG
>NW_006159630.1:10333394-10348867 GCF_000334495.1 Tupaia belangeri chinensis
CCCAGCGTGAGTTTAAGCCACCAGGTTCAGGACTTGAACTGCGGTCGACTACATGGGAGTCCAGCAACATAGCCGTTACGCCAACTGCTGGTCCCTGTATCATCTTTTATAGATTATAGTATTGTGCTCTTCTGTTGAGACCCTAGTAATATTCTCAGTGATTTCTGTGAACACTCCATCTAATAAAGATATTATTATACTAATGCATAGCCCCTATGTGCATTTACAGCAGGATTTTTAGTACATTAGCATTAATTATACTTACTTATGGACAGATTCCAGGAGTTAAATCTATACATATTGTCCTTTTAAAATTTCTACTATTGATTTTGATACAGCAAGAACTTTTACAGGAATAGATTTTATCAATATTTGCTTTAATTTTTCCAGTGTTTGACATTATTATTTTTAAGAATTATTTATTAATTTTATTTATTATTATTATTTGCTACAGGGCACATATGCTCACCAGAAAGAGATGGAGTGGGGAGTAAGAGAGAGAGGGTAAGTGAGAAAGCAAGCCTCCAGGTAAGCAACCGCTATTGGAGTGTCATTATTGCCATAAACACCCAGTTTTCAGTCCTGTTAGGATTTTTGTCATGCACACACATGTCTTAGTGTGTTTATCAGGCTGTCAGTGTGGGGATTCAAATCCAGGCTGGCCATGAGGGATCCGGCTCTCTTAACTACTAGGCTATGAAGCTCGCCCTCTAATCTTTCTGATTATGTTTAAATATTAGTACAATACGATCTTAATTATTAAATCATGATAGATTTTTATTTAAAATATTGTTTAACTAACAGTTATCTTGCTACTTTTAATAGAATTATCTTTATCATTTATATAATTTATATTGGTATATTTTATTATGTGATAGATATATTTTAGTTTCAGAATTACAATTATTTATATACAATTGTAACAGTGTGTTTATTGTTAAGATTATTCCTAGAAACTTTAGGCTTTTCTTTTTCAATATTGTTATGTTGTTTCATTTATTCTACTTAATGGTTATTGATAAAATGTGCCTAAGCTATTCATCTGAGTTATTGAATCTTCCATTAATTCTAATATATGTTCAGTAAATATCTTCAGAATTTCTAATAAACCCAACTTATCTTTTAAAATAATGAGAGACCAGCAAATGATAGAATGATTACATTGCTAAACTCCCATGTAGTTGACCACAGTTCAAGTCTCGGATCCATCAGCTTAAAACTCACACCAGGCGTATGTACATGCATGCCCCAAATCCTGAGAGGAATAGGAGAAGGGATTGTGGGGTCACCATTTCCCCTGGGGGTTGATTTCTTGCTTTCTGTTTCTTTGTCTCTCTCTGTCTCTTTGGCAATGCACGTACCCTATAGAAAAATGTCTCTCTAAAAATAAAAAAGAAATGAGAAAATTTTTATCTTCTCCTTTACAACATATATGGCTTGCATTTATATTTTAAGTCATTTCATTGGCTAGAATTTCCAAAATAAGGTTAATTAATACTAGTTGGCTCTGTGATTTTACCTAGCCAACTGACTTGACATAATTACATTTACTTGCTTGCCTCAAGCTTACTGATTATTGACTTGTATATCAGAAGTCCTTTGTCATATTAAATAGTATCCTAGGACCAGACATTGCTGGACTGTCACATGGACAACTACAGTTAAAGTCCTGTACCCAGTGGCTTGAAAATTATGTCTGGCTCATGTGCATGTGTGCCCAAAATCCTGGGAGGAGAATGGAGAAGAAGGGATTGTAGCATGACCACAATCTGGGGGCTGATTTCTCACTTTCCCTCTCACTATGTCTGTCCCCCTCTCCCATGAGCACACATGCCCTAAAGCAAAAACCTCTTAAAAAATAATGAACTTCCTTTTTTGAAAGTAAGTTTTCATCCAGGATAGATACTAAGTATTATCAAATTCCTTGCTATCTTCTCTTTGGATAATCATGGTTGTTGATATTTCACTAATTAGTAGGATGTGTTATATTAATGAGTTTTGTAATACGAAGATTGAACAAACTTTTCATTCTTTGGTTATGTGTTTTCACTCTTGACCTTGTTATTTCGACATAGCATCCTAAACAAATTAATACAAACACAGATGCTGAGAGATAGGACTGACTCTATGGTGATGTTGACACCTTCGTCTGCCCAAAGCTGTGTTGATACTCAAAGGCAGACAAAAATAAGGGTTAAACAACTAGTTAGTAAGTTTGATCAACCTCAATAAATAATTTTGGCCACTGCATCCCAACATTAGTATTTTATTAAGAGCATGCTTTGGCCTATGTTTCTTAGCTAATCACTTTAACTTCTCTTGTGTTGAAGAACCTTAGGGTTGATATTAATAAGACAGTCAAAGGTTATTAGGGAGAAACCTAGAAAGAAATTCTTTCCTTGTTCACCATTTAGTCCAATGGAAATAAAACTGGCATTTTAAAAGAACAAAAATCTCTAAAATTACTATATTACATAGGCAAAACCCATTAAGAAATGGATAGTTTATTAAACTACTATGAAAGTTGCTATCCAGCATTTTACTTATGACTGAGATATCAAATAATAACTGAATTCTGTTCCTTGTGAAAATATCCTTGGAAATGAAAGTGAAATAAAATCATTATTAGGCAGAACAAAATTTGAGGGAATTTTACAGCAGCAGACTCACATAAAGCTTCCTTTGCTATAACATCAATAAAAAGGAGTTGTTACTATATGTCTAGTTGTTTCAAGGTCTGTACATTGAAAATAAATTCAAAAATTTGAAAAATTATGATAAATAAGTAATTACTACAAAAATACAACTTCCTTGTATTGAGTAAGAAGAAACAGAAAAAGCATAAATCCTATATGAATTAATGGAATTAAACATAAAATTATAAATGCCTCACAAAGAAAATGACAGGCCAATATGAATAGTAATTTTATCAAGCATTTTTAAAAATATAGGGTCAGCAGGTAGCATGGAGGTTGAGGGGCTGGATCTCACATGTCCAACTGTGTGGTTTGAGTCCTGGAGCCAGCAGCTTGAAAATCATGCCTGGTGTGTGTGCATGCATGTGTGCCAGAAATCTTGAGAGGAGAATGGCAGAGAAGGGAGTGTGGTGTGGCCATCCCCGCTCTGTTGGGGTGATTTCTCACTTCTGCTCTCACTCTCTCTCTCTGGCGAGTGCTCATGCCCTATAACAAAAATATAAAAATAAAGAAATAAATGAAATTACAAAAGAAAAATGATTGGTAATTTTCCAATTTCTTTTTATGAAGTTTGCATAACTTTTGTACAAAAATTCATCAAGAAAGTTACGAGACTGGAAAATTACACATAGTTCTTCTTCATAGATATACACACAAAAATATCTATGAAAAATAGTAGCAAATCTAAACTGTAATGTTAAAAAAGAAAATATCACAATTAAGGCAAATTTATTAGAGAAACAAAATATTGGTTTTGCATTTGAAAATTAATCAATTTAATCACCCTAGGAAAAAAAGTAGAAAAACCACACAGTCATCTCACATGTTGCACTCACACAATACAATTCTAAATTGTAGAGAGCAATATGGAGGTTTCTCAAAATACTACAAGTAGAACTACCACATGGCCCAGTAATTTCACTCTTAGATGTCTACCTGAAGGATAGGAAAACACTCAGTCGGTAAAACACTTGCACATCCATGTTTATCGCAGCATTATTCACAATTGCTAGAACGTGGAATCAACTCAAATGAGTAGAGGGAAAATGTAGCACATATATACTATGAAATACTACTCAGCCATTAAAAAAAAATGAGACCCTATCATTTGCTATAAAGTGTACAAATATGAGAGATTTAACACTAAGCATAGCAATCAGACTACGAAAGACAAGTATTGTATGTCCTGCTTAATATATATGGGATGTCTGCACTACATAGCAGAAACTGAAAGATTGGAAGGTATGATAGCAAGGAGGGCAACTGTAGATACTAGAGATAGTAAGGGGGAACATAATAGGGGGTAGATAATAGGGGGAGGGACTGAGAGGATCAGGGAAAAGGCAAATAAAGCATGTAATAGATAAAAAAATAAAAAGTTATCTGTTGATAACATATAAAGTATATGATAATATCATTGACTTGACTAATATTCACTATATTCATGTTGGAAAAGCCAGGTAGTACACACAAAGATGTACCGACTGTCCACACTCTATGGCTGAAACTGAATGACTAGAGGATATAGAAACTTAGAAAATTGTTATAATTATTGGGTACAGTGTGAGAAGAGGGTGGGTGAAGGAGGTGAGACTGAGGAGGGACACTGGGGACAGGGCATTTGTGGGACAGAGAGATGGGTTATTGTCTATTGAATATGATGTGTATAGTATTCCCAGCTGGATTGATGAGAAATGTATACATGTTGGAATATTGACTTTGCAAACTAAGTAACATATGTGATTGAATCTATAAAAGACATCAAAATTAAAAATACATTGAAAAAAACCACAATGAGTTCTGGTAACTATGAACAAAGGGGACCTTCCTTAATCTGAAATATACTATCTATAATATACCTATAGAAAAATTTTATTACAATATTAAAATTTGAGGATTAAGAGACACTCCTGCTTTCAGAAGGATTATGCTGGAGTTCCTGACCAATTTCATTAGTCAAAAATAACAATAATGGACAAGAATTCTAAATGAAGTAACAAAACTGTTAAAATTGAGAGATGATACAGCCTTAAGTATAGAAAATAAATATCTACAGTTGAAAATTAAATTTAACAAGGTCATTACATGTAATGCCAATGTAAAAATTTAATTGAATTTGTATATATTCCCAACTAAAAAAGATAACATTGCATTTTTTTAAAAGAGCATTTATATTAGCATCAAAAGCACATCAAATACATAGGAACAAATTAAATAAAAATAGGGAAAATTATTGCACAAAAAATCTATACAAATTATGGTAAAAAGGAAAGAAAATTCGAACACATTAAGGACAATGTGTTCATAGTAAGAATATATCAGCTTTCTTAAAAGTGATTAGCAAATGTACTACAAATCCATTAAAACTCCAGTATTTTCTTATTGTGGAAATTGACAGGATGATTCTAAAATTTATATGAAAGTGAAAACACTCAGAATAATTCTAAGAATCTTGGGAAGCTACAGAGCTGGAGATGATATACCATTGAGCATACAGACTTTATCTAAAACTATGAGATATTTTTTCTTATTTATCTCTACTTTTTTCTTTAATTTTTTATTTTAATTTCTTTTATACATTCAATAACATGTTACTTAGATTGCAAAGTGAATATTCCAACATGTGTACATTTCTCACCAGTCCAATTGACAATTCTATAAAGTTATCTTTAATAGATAATTACCCATTTCTTTGTCTCATAAATGCCTTGCCTCTCTATTTTTCTCCTTAATGTCCTTCTTCAGACTAGGGCACATGCACTCACTGGAGAGAGACAGAGAGAATCAGTGAGAGGAAAGAGAGAAATCACCTCCTTCCTACATCCTGGGGGATGGCCATGCCACAATCCCTTCTCTTTCATTCTCCTCCTGGGATTTGGGGCACACATGCACACAAACCTCGCATGATTCTCAAGTTGCAAAGTCTGGAATTCAACACTTAGTTGGCCATGTGGGAATTTAAAGCCTTAACTACCATTCCATCTTTTGGCGCCAACTATGCGACTTTAAAAAACATGGAATTTTTGGAAAGTAAAATAAGTCAGTTGAACAGAATAGATAGCAAGAAATAGACCCATAAGTATAAGGAGTCTTCAGAAAGTTCATGAAAAATGTGTATTATGAAGACAATTATGAATGAATTTCAAAAATTTTTGCACAAAAATAAACTCATGCTTTAATTCTATTTTCTAGAAGCTTTTGAAGTCTCCTTGGATGTGAATACTTGATATTTGAACATGTATCACTGCAGAACTGTATGTGGTATTTGGTCAATGGATAATCTAAATAGAAAAGAAATACTAGATGTCATGCCCCACTTAGGTACAAGTAGAAGAAAACATAGAAAACTGAGGAGCAGCAGATGGCGAAAAGATTACTACATCAGTTATATTACAATTAGGAATTTTCATTCATATAAGCTAACATTAAGCTACAGATTGGGACAAATGACTTGCAGCACACAAGATTTGTGTTTCATTCATAACATGTAAGTAATTCCTGAAAGACCATAGAAAAAAAGGCAAAATAATATGACTATGGGCAAGCTACTTGAATAGTAAATTTTTAGAAGTGGATACCTCAATAGTTGATGAACGCATGAAAAGATGCTTCATCTCATTGCTCAGCAAGGAAATGCAATCACTTCGAAAAACTATTCATCAGTATCTACTAAAATTGACCATATGCCTACCATATGACTCAATTCCAGTCTTAGCAACATAGCCAGCAGAAATGCTTACACATGTACAGCAAAGACATGCACAGGAATGTTGATAGCAGTACTATTCATAATGGCCCCAAATTTGAAGCAATCTAAATGTCCATCAGCAGGTGAAGGGTAAATAACTGCTGGTATATTCCTACAATGGAATATTATATACTATAACCTGTAACAAACTACGCCTACACAAAAACTGGTGGATCACACACACACACAATGTTGAATGAAAAAAAACAGACACACAAGTATAAACTATATATTTCTATACATGCAAAATTCAAAAGCAGACAAAACTAATAACTGTAGAAGTTAAGAAGGTTATTTTATTGAGGGGTTGGGATATAATGGGGCTTCTGGAGGGCTGGTAATAATCTAGTTCATCACTAGTTGATATGTTCATTTGATGAAAATACATCATGTGTAGATTTACAATTTGTGTGCTTGTATGTAGGTAAATTATATTTCAATTTTAAAAATGCTTCAAAACAAAGAAACATTCAGAAGCCACTGCAAGGTCCTTCGAAGAGTACAAAATTATGAGTAGTACACATCTTGATCTTCAAGTAGTTTAGAGAGTAGTGAGAAAGATGGACAAGCACATGACTGATGATACTCAAGATCCAAGCTTTTAAGAGAAAAAAAAAAAAACAGGAGAAAATATCTAGAAATATCAATGAAGAGGAAAGTACTTCTAAGAAGACACTTAGATTAAGCTGTGCAGAGCTTTCAAGCGGTATCCAGAAAGCAAAGTAAGTTTTTACACATAAAAGAAAGAAAAGGAGCATTCTTGTCAAAGGAAACAGAAAAAAAAATAATAAGTATGAAAATTCTTGGTGTATATGAGAACATTAGGATGTCTATTATCCTCTCAAGGTAATGTTCATAAAATCAATCTAGAGACAAAAAAATAGAAGATAATTTAGAAATAGAGTCCATCAAGTCTAGGATGTAACCATGAGAAAAGTTATCAGCAACTTTTCAGAACAACAAGAAAAGTGTGAGTCCTAATTCAGAGGACAATTTAAAGACCACTGAACTTTGAACCAGCCAAAACAGAAAAAATCTTCCAATAGCTAATGCTACTGGTTAAGCCTAGAGATCCTCGAGTCAGATAGTGAGCTTTTACACAGTTCTGTGTTTCACTAGCCTTGTGACTTAGTACAAGTTATTTAACCTCAGATTCCACCTCTGGAATATCATAATAGTAATAAAGTGCCTCACAGATGAGCCTCATAGAATCAAGAAGAAAGCTAAATAAATAAATTAGTGGAAACACTTAAGAATCTTAACTAGCATTTGGCAAGCACTGATCGAAGTTTAGCTGAAGTTGTAATCATAGGTGAATGATTATTTCTATTTCCACTACTAATATTTTTGAGAGATTTTTGCTATAGGACATGTGCACTCACCAGAGAGACAGAGAGACATAGAGACAGAAAGGGAGAAATCACCCCACAGAGGGGATGGCCATGCCACAGTTAGTTCTCTTCCATTCTCCCCTTGAGATTTTTGGGTGTGCATAAACACTCGCTCAACATGAATTTCAAGCCACCAGGTCCAGGACTCAAACCATGGTTAACCATGTGGGAGTCCAGCACCTTAATCACTATTCGACCTGTGAGTCCCATTAATATTCTTTTTATTTGTTTGTTTTGATTGAGAGATTTTGATATAGGGTGCATGCACTCACCAGAGAGACAGAGAGAAACAGAAAGCAAGAAATCACCCTCCGGGGGGGATGGCCATGCTGCAATCCCTTCTCTTCCAGTCTGCTCACTAATATTTTCAAAGAAACAATCACGTCGATCAGCTAGGTTGCTGATTTTAATCCTGGTAATATTTTCCAAACACAACTTTGTGAACAGAGAAGTTTGGGTTTTAAAACAAATGTTAGCTATTTGCAGTTGAGCCTGATACACTGCCTATGATTTTTTTTTTTTAAAGAGATTTTTGCTAATAAGGCATGTGCACTTGCTGGAGAGACAGAAAGCAAGAAGTCCAAAGAAATCACCCCCTAGGGGGGCATGGACTTGCCGCAATCCCTTCTGCTCTATTCTTTCGGGATTTTGTGCATGCACACACAAGTGGCCAGCATGGACTGTAAGCTGCTGGGTCTAGGACCCAAAATGCCATCGACGACATGCGAGGCCAGTGAGGTAACCACCACACAATCTCCTGGTCGCTATTTTTAAAATTTAAAACTACAAATGAGATTTTTTAAGTGTGGAAGCAAATTTAGCCATTACGCTAACTGCTGGTTCCCCTGGTCGCTATTTTTAAAACTTAAAACTACAGATGAGATTTTTAAAGTGTGGAAGCAAATTCCTGTTGATGTTCTAAATTGCATATTCGATAGGTAACACTAGACTCAGACTTGGGATATTTTTTCTCAGAATAATTAAATGCATGTATTTTTGAGCTAAATCGTAGGCCAGGTCATGTTCCAGAGCACATCACAGCTGTCAGAAGATCCTTTAGTAAAATTGTAATGAAAATCACAGCAATAGGGTATTTCAGAGCCAGCTGCATATGGCGGTACTTGTGCGATGCTGTGTCTCTATGGAAAAAATCACAGGTTCCAATTCCTGGACATGCTGGGCGAGCGTGTGTGATCCTGGCTGGCTGAGAAAACTAAAGGAGAAGGGGTATCATGACACGGGACCTTACTGGGAGTGCTCGTCTTTCTTTTTGTTTCTGACTCTAATGAAAGAAAAGCATTTTAAAAAATAGGATATTGCAAGCATGAGGAAAGCATAACACAGCATATTAGGATAGAATATTTGTTCCTGAGATTTGCATGATGTTATGTTGTCTTACAGAGAGTAAAAAGACCAATCAACTGCTCAAGAACAGCTAAGTCATCATGAATACATTTGCCTGCCAGTAACTGTTCAGGTCCTCTCCACTGGTTCTGCCTCTAGCGGCTATTTGTCTTAGTCCACTTGGACTGTTATGAATGATACCACAGAAGGGTTGGCCAGGGCAATAGATGTGTTTTCTCACAGTTCTAGAGCTGGGAAGTCCAAGGTGCTGGTCAGGTGGGTTTTACTCTGAATCCTCATCT
The DNA here is from genome assembly GCF_000334495.1 of Tupaia belangeri chinensis. Classification (NCBI taxonomy): domain Eukaryota; kingdom Metazoa; phylum Chordata; class Mammalia; order Scandentia; family Tupaiidae; genus Tupaia; species Tupaia belangeri. The sequence continues at coordinate 10,342,876 of NW_006159630.1, forward strand.
CCTGGCTTCAGCCTCTGTTGTCTTGTTGTGCCCTCACCATTTCTCTGAAATTAGTAGAAAAGTTGGTTCTTAGAGGAATAGAGACCAGTATAAACACTAGAGCTGCCATTTTAGAGAGAATTATCAACATCCTATCTGGCCCTCTGTTCTCCTTTCCTTGCTTAAGAATGCGGGCTGCCCAAATGTACAGAGATTACAATAAAACTCTTGGCAAATTTGTTTTCAGCTGATAGAGCAATGAGTAACTAATAGAAAATTTCTATGTGATATAATGGCACAAATGTGGAAGGATATCCACATTCTTTTAAATTTAGAATTTCTTTTGGTCTAGAATTTTGTTTATTTATTTTAAAAATCCATTTTGGAGCTTCTGTGCAAGAGGGAGAAGCAAGCAAGAAAGAAAGAGCAAGAAGCACCCTCCAAGCATGGGTTCAGTCACCTCATAGTGACCATTCTGCACTCCTCCAGTCCATTAAGTCCCTGGGCATGCACTCACAACCCTCGCATGTTTTCAGGCCAACCAGTCTGGGGACTCGAAATCGTCATTGACACGTGGTTTCAGTATGCACTCCAGTATGCTACCAACTCTGCCACAGAGGCTGGGTCAAGACTTTCTTCAAGTTAGAAATGAGTTTAAATCAAGACATTTGAAACAAAGTTAGCAAAGTGAAATGCTTAGATTCACATATCTGAGCTTTTTTAAAAAAACCATACAATTTATGTAATGGTAATTCCCACACACACATACACAAATTCATTTTGCCCTCACTGCCAAATGTTAGATTTCTGTCCAGGAAATCACTATATTTTCTTATTATTATTTTAGTTTTTTTCTATAGGGCACATGTACTCACCAGATAGAAACAGAGACAGGGGAAGAGAAAGTGAGAAATCATTCCTGGGCGGACAGGGGGTGGCCAGGTTGTAATCTATTTTCCTCCATCCTCGTGGGATGTTGGGCACACATGTGCCTGGTATTACTTTCAAACTGTTAGGTTTGGGGCTTGAACAGCAGTCGCCCATGTGGGAATCCAGCTTCTTAACCACCATAGCACCTGCTGGCCCTGGAAATTCTATTTTAGAGTGATTTTTTTTTTTAAGAGAGAGATTTTTGCTATAGCATGCATGCACTTGCCACAGAGACAGAGAGAGACAGAGAGACAGAAAGTGAGAAATAATCCTCCAGAAGGGTTAAAGTGATTTTTTAATGTTTATTTTTAAATTTGCTTCAGGACATGTGTGCTCATTGGAGAGAGAGAAAAGAAAAGTGAAAAAGCATCCCTCAGGGGGATAGTCACACCATAATTCCTTCTCCATTTTCCTCTTGGGATTTTGGGCATGCATGCACATGTGCCCAGCATCTGTGGCTTCAATCTGCCTTAACCTCATGCCACTGACTGGCTATTAAGTGATGTTTTTGTTTTTATTTTCATATTAAATTATCCATGAGAAAGAGAAATAAGTATTCCAGAACCTTTTGAAATTGAGAGACTTGAAAAAACTTTTAATGTCTATCATTGTACTCTTTCTCAAGGGAAAATTCCTCCAAGTAACATATTTGTGGTACTTTTATAAAACATGATTGTTTTCCTGAGTGATAATAGTTTCTGTAAAAGCAGTTTGTGTGGAAGAGAAAGAAAGATAATTAAGCCATGTTACCAAAGAGAATCTTTTTAACAGGTGAGGGTTGCTTACTGACCTTCCAAAATTGTTTTAGACCATAATAATAATATTGCAACAAATGAGATCTCCAGGTTTAAGTTGCTTTATATGGGACTATTCAGTGTTTCTGAGCCACTGCACAGAAACAGCAGTTTACAATCTGGATTATACACAGGAATATCCTGAAGAAATTATAAACAATGACCCCACCCCCACCCAAACACATTTCTTAGGTCCTGCTCCAAGGGCTTTCACTGGTATGGAATAGCTGGGGGATTGGAATTTTAGCTCTGCAGTTGACCTGAATGCATGGCAAATGTTAAAAGCCACGGCATTCATCCAAGAGTGACTGTCAGCTGTGGGCTGACAGAGCTCACACAGCTTTTCCAGAACGCCTGATGTAACACAGCACAAGAGTTTTCAGGTGGTGGACACTTCCCTTTTCATTAATCAGACCTTATCACTTGCCATTCATGTGGGGCAGCCTGGATGCAGGTGAGAAGGAATGGGCTATGTGAATTTGCCCTTCCACTTGTCTTTTTCTTCCTTTTCTAAAGGTGAGAGGTGGGCAGTCTTAGTTATGCCTCACCTCTCCAACCCCAGCAGATTCCTTCAGGAACAGTGACTGGCTAAAGGCTTGTGACTAGGGGGATCATGAACACCGTGGTAGGTTTCATAGAGAAGTTACCAAGTTAGTGGGTCAGTTGTCAGGAACTGGAAATATTGACAACAGTGTCCTCACACAGGTGACAGAAGATAGGCATTCACACACAGAGGGCTGATCTAAGACCTTGGCACCTGCTCCAGGTCTTAGGCTTGTAGAGTTGCATCACCACCGCCTGAGGGGGTCAGCTTCTCTTCTGCCTGTGATGAATTGCTAGTGTCCTTCTTATATTGTAAAACAAATATAAAAAGCTTACATGGAGAAAAACAACTTTCTACAAAGCAAGAGATCCAGATTAAGAACTCAACCTAGAAATCCTGGGGTTACCAAAAGCTCTCTCTGAACCTGATGGGAATCCCTATTTGAAGGACAGTTGTCATGGTTTTCCAAAGATGTCCAATGCAAAAGCCTCTGTATGTTTAATTTCACTTTTCACATGCCTGGGATTTAGCGTTAAGCAAAGGGCAATTGGTATGGCCAGTTCCATGAGTAACAAAGCCGAATTGCCCTAGGATGTCTACAGAGTGATCTGGGGCTTTAGGAGTATAAATCTGACTTTAATTAAGTCGTAGGGCCTTATTGTCTGCCTTTATTCAGCCCAAAGGCTCATTGATTTTCTCCTGTGATTTTCTGCAGCAAAAGATTTGGCCTAAGTCAAATATTTTCCATGGGAGTATAATTATGTCTTGCAAATAGTTTTTAAAAGCCATCAGGTCTACAGATTCAGATTCTATTTGTCTTGCACAATACACACAAAATGAAATCATATTTATTAATGCCACTGCCACCTCTTTTCCTCAGTTACTTTCAAATCCTGCTGTCCAAACTACCCTCACCATGTCACTCTGCTAAAATAACCCCTAAAATCTACCGCAGAAATGATGTTTTAGGTAGCTTTATTAACCCAAGAAAGCAACAATGACCCTGACAACAATCGTAAGGGAGTGAGGAAAGGTAATTGTTTTTTAAGTCGTTGAAAAGTTTAAAGTTTAAAAAAGTGGCATGGTGGTTAAGGCACTGGATCCCTCAGGACTGACTCTGTGGTTTGGACTGAGAGGCCTTAAAACACCCAGGTGCATATGTGTGTGTGTGTGTGTGTGTGTGTGTGTGTGTGTCCCCAAAATCCCAAGAGGAGAATAGAGAGAAAGGATTGAGGCATGATCATTCCCCTCCTGGGGAGTGTATTCACTTTCTCTCTCCCTCTTGGTCTCTCTCTGGTGAATGCATGTGCCTTTTAGCCAAAGGGAAAATAAAAAGCCTAATAAAATAAATAAGTTAAAATTCAAATCAGGAAAGAAGTGTTTGAGGGTTTTGTAACAGTTTGGCAACAGCACAGCGTTTTCTATTTTGCATTTCCTGTGAGATTCAGGGAAGTGGTCTGCAGTAGAGAGGGCCACAGGCCTTCCATGTTAAAACTGAGGCATCTTGGCTGGTAGAAACCCAGGGAAATTACCCGGGTTTGAAACTCAACTCTACTAGAATTAAATGGGTGATAATAAGCAATATACATTGCCTTTCTGTATGCAGTTCTTTCTTAGTAAGGTATAGTAATAATACCTGTACCCCATGATGGCTGAATAACTTCTTTATAATATGCTGTGGTCAACCTTTACCAAGCATTGCTATTATCAGGCTGTAGTCTCTGGGTCTTGCCACAACCAGCTCATTAATTGCCAAAGAATTTATGAGATAGGTTAGTATGTAAATTCTCCTTTACAAATGAGGAAATTGAATGCAAAGACATTAAATAAAATCAAATGACCATTTCATGGCAGAGCCGGCCTCATTCCTCTTGTGAACAGTGTTAGATAATGTTAGTAATATATGAAGAGACTTCAAAATGTTCATGGAAGATGAAATTAAAGTACCAGTTTGTTTGGAAAAAAGTTTTAAAATCTACGTATAATTTTTCATAATAGCATTTTTTATGAAGTTTTTGAAGACTGTACCATCACACTTGTACGCTTATCCCAGTTTATCTCAGGACTTCAATACCTATTTGTTTTCACTGTTACATATTCACACACAAATAGCCTTGCTAATAAATTATTTTTCAGCTTCAATATATATTTGCTTTAAGCAAGATGAATAAGGCAACTTGTGTTTTCTTTTGCAAATTTAAGAACTAAAATCTAACTCAGTTATTCAAGTTCCCACTTTTTATTTTCATCAGCAAGTCCTAGCTGGCTAGAAACTCTTTCTAATAGTGTTTTCAATCAGGGTATTTGGTCAACACACAGAAGAATCTTAGCGAGGTTTTTGTTTGGAGTGGTGTTGGCAGGGTAACTGCATATTCTTAAAGTGCTACAAATGAGCTTTGACCCTCTGAGCCATGGGATGTAGACAGAGGCCCTGCTGGAGTTTCTTCTCTCATCTGTAACTCTGCTGGGCTGTGCCTTGCTTGCTGTTGGACTGGTGCTATGTAGACCTCCTCCATGCTGGCATCTGTAGGGTCGCACTGAGACTGACATGACTCCAAACCATGCACTAAATGGATCTAGGCCAGTAGTTCTTAGCCAAGGATGGCTTCTTCCCCTTGCACAGACATTGGGCAACATATGAAGACACTTTGGTTGTAACAACTGTAGGTTGTGCTACTAAACATCCTACAATGGACAGGGCAACCCCAAAACAAGGGTCATCTAGCCCAAAGTGTCAGTAGTACCACTGTTGAGGAAGTGTCATCTAGAACACCTACAGCCCCTTCCTTGAAAGTCACTTATTTGAAAGAGTCCACTGAATTACAATAAGTACTTCCACAAGCATCTCTTAAAACATGCACCTGGTAAAGGCAAGTGGAAGCCACAATATGATACCACGTCACGCCTAGCAAAACAGTAACAGGAAAAAGAAGGAAAATACTAAGACTTGGCAAGCTACAGAGCCAATCAAAGCTTCATTTATGTTGATGAGAAAGTAAGTTAGTAAAACCACATCGAATGACTACTTGACAGTATCTAACAGAGTTTAAAAAAATGTGCATACCTTATGACTCAGCAACCTCACTTCCAAACATACCCCTCAGATACATGCACGCATTTACCCAAAGAATGGGCTAGAATATTCATAATATTCTAATTCATAAGAATATTCTCAATAACCTGAAGTTACCAAGAACTGGAAACAATCCAAATGCCCTCAGTTACAGAATGAATAAATCAATTGTGTTAGATTTACATAATATCACACTACAGTACAACAAGAGAAAGGAAAAATATCTACCGAAATATAGATGAATCTCACTAAAATAATGTTGAGTGAAAGAAGGCAAACACAAAAATAGACCCTTTATGATTCTGTAAAGTTCAAAACAGATAAACAAATCTACTCTATTAGAAGTCAACATAGTGGCCCTCCTTGGTGGTGAGATCCTGACTGTAAGGAAGCAGGAGGAGGATGTTTGGGGAGTTGGGAATGTTCTGTTTCATGGGCTGGATGCTGGTTACACAGGTGTGTTCACTTGCAAAATTCATGGCACTGTATATTTTTGATATGTTCACTTTTTTATATATGTATTATTCTTCAATAAAAATTTTAAAATGTGCAGCTGGTGCTCTGGAAAGCAGGACTGGATATTGCTATTAATTCTCTCTCTTACATTTTAATGTAGACAGACTCAATAGTACCTTAAAAGGTCCAAGGGATTTAGCATTGAGGAAAGCAAAG
>NW_006159631.1:0-3958 GCF_000334495.1 Tupaia belangeri chinensis
GGATGGCCCAAAGTCCTCGTTGTTTCTAAGGCATAGTGAGCCTTCAACTGACCTAACAAGCAACACCCCAAGAGCAATGAAAAACAAAATGGAAAACAGAAATCGCGCCATGCGCTACTCAAATCACCAAAATTCAAACAGTCCAAAGGTTAGTGGAAAAGGATCAGACAATGAGTGGCAGTACCAGGTTGGTTGGGCCTGCAGCCTCAGTCCGCCTGGTGTCCGGAACAGCTGACCGGCTCCATCCGGATTGCGGGTGGGATGGGGTGGGGGTTTGCCTTAAAGTCCCAGGCAACCAACCTGGGGTCCAAGGAGGCAGAACGGTGGGGATGCGAGGAGGTTTGGAAGGGTCGGGCCTGTAGCCTCAGTCCACCTGGTGTCTGGAACTGCTGGCTGACTCAATCTGGATTGCAGGTGTAAATCTTTTTTTGTATGCTGTAATGATGTATAGTAAATGAATGTAAATAAATAAATTTAAATTAAAAAAAAAAGAGAAGAACTTGCACCCCTCCCCACCTCATCTGGAGACTGGTTCAAGTCATCAGCAGATCCGGACAACAGGCTGCATGGCTACAGGACCTAACAGCTGGGACCCATTGCTCATCCTCCACCCCTTCCCCACTAACATGTGGACTCTCTAAATTTCAGTGTTTTGAATAGCACCACATGATTTCTTTTCGCTTGAGGTGTAGCTTATTAGGTCAGTTGGAGGCTCACAACTCCTAAAAAACAGGGAGGACTTTGGGTCATGCAGGACAAGTGACAACAGTGCATGGTACTGGTGAGCAACAGGTAGGCAGACCAGAAGAGATATCACCAAATTACTAAACCTGCACACCTTCTAACACTCAGAGATACCTGAATAAGTTAGGAAGAAAAATATAGATCACCTGATGACTAGGAACAATCGAGAGGTTCAAGAATTATGCACAACCAACAAAATGCCTCTCCCCCAACAAAAATCATCAAGCCTACATTACCCACAATCAATACAATGGATGTTGTGGCCATGTTGAATAACAAATTCAGAATATCTGTAGTGACCAAACTAACTGAGATGGAAGAGAAAAGAGACAATGAGCTGAAGGAGATGAGGAAGTCCCTTCATGATTTGAAAGACTAAATAGATACCTCAAACAAGAACCAGATGGAACTTCTTGGGTTGAGGAATGTGATACAAAAAATCAAAACTTCCCTTAAAGTATTAAAAGTAGGTTAGATGAGGCAGAAGACCAAATCTCGAATGTATAAGACAAAACATCTGACCAAGAAAAAGGTACCAAGAAGACTGAGAAAACAAACAAGAAAAACAAGGATAATATATGAGGAATACTGGATACCATCAAGTGCCCCAACATTCAGATAATTGGTATGCCAGGAGGGGAAGAAAATAATATGGGCATTAATAATTTATTCCATGAAATTCTGGAAGAAAACTTTCCAAACCTGAAAAAGCATCCAAATATTCAGATCCAAGAACTACATCAGACCCTGAGTAGAATCAACGCAAAAAGATCTTCTCCAAGGCACATCATGGCCTGAATGGCAAAGACAACAGACGAAGTCAAGATACTAACGTTGGCAAGAGGTAAATGTGAAGTTACTTACAAAGTTCACCCCATTAGGCTAACCTCAGACCCCTCAGCGGAATCAATGCAGGCAAGGAAAGAATGGGAAAATATAGTCAAAGTATTGAATGAAAACCAATTACAACCAAGAATACTATACCCGGCAAGATTATCTTCAATATGGGGAAAAAAAGATAAAAAAAAAACTTTCTCAGATAAACAAAACCTGCAGGAATTTACCAACTACAGAATAGCTCTTCAAGAGGTTCTGAAGGGAATGCTATACGAGGAAAACTAAAAAGTCAGACAGACAGTTATACGAGAACAAAAAGCAACCAAGAAAATGTCTCACTTAATGATAGGAACAGGTCCAGAAATATCAATAATAACATTGAATGTAAATGGATTAAATTCTCCGATTAAGAGACACAGACTGGCCAAATGGAAAAAAAAAAAAAAACAGAAACCCTCTATCTGTTGCCTATAAGAAACTCACCTTATGGATAAAGGCATACATATACTTAAAGTGAAGGGCTGGCAAAAGATATTCCATGCAAATAGAAATCAAAAAAGGGCTGGAGTAGCGATATTGATTTTAGACAAAATAGACTTCAAGTCAAAGATTGTAAGAAGAGACAAAGAAGAGCATTATATAATAGTAAATGGGGTAATCCAGCAAGAAGACATAATACTTATAAATAGCTATGCACCCAACTTAGACGCACCTAAATATGTGAAGGAAATACTGTTGGAGCCAAAAGGAGAGATAGGAAGAAACACTATAATTGTTGGAGATCTCAACACTCCATTGTCTCCTTTAAACAGATCTTCTAAGCAGAAAATAAATAGTGAGATACAGGACCTAAATGATACTTACTATAAATCGAATGGGCTCAATAGATATGTTTAGAACTTTCACCCTAAGTCCCCAAATTTATATATTTTTCTTACCCTGTCAAGTAATCTTTTAAAAGATTGACCATATGTTAGGACACAAATCAAGCCTTAACAGATTCAAATGCATAAAAACTATATCCAGTATCTTCTTTGATCATGATGGAATTAAATTCCACATTAATGTGAAGAAATGCCCTCGAAAATACACAAATACATGGAAACTGACCAACCTACTTCTGAATGACTTCTTAACTACTAAAGGAATTAAGTATGATATCAAAAAAATTATGGAAACAAATGATAATGAGTATACAAGTTTCCATAATCTATGGGACATGGCAAAAGCAGTCATAAGAGGGAAATTCATAGCAATTACTGTACATAAGAAAGGGATGGAAAGATAGCAAATATATAACCTAGCATCATGCCTCAGGGAATTGGAAAAACAATAACAACCAAATCCACAAAATGCCAGGCAAAAAGAACTTATAAAGGTTCAAGCAGAAATAAATGAAATAGAAAATAATCAGACCATATAGAAAATAAATGAAACTAAAAGCTGGCTCTTTGAAAAGACTAACAAGATCAACAAACAATTGGCTAGACTGATAAAGAAGAAAGAAAGAAACCAGATAAATCACATACATGATGAAACAGGCAATATTGCAACAGAAATGGTAGAAATATAAAACATCATTAGAGAATACTACAAGCGACTAAATGCAACAAAGGAGATAACTTGGGGATGGACAAATTCCTAGATGCATATAATCTACCAAGATTGAATCAGGAGGACACAGAAAACTTGAATAGACCCATAACAACCCAAGAGATCTAATCAGTAATAAATAATCTCCCAACAAAGAAAAGCCCAGTTCCAGATGGCTTCATTTCTGAATTCTACAAAACCATTAAGGAAGAGTTAATCCCTATCCTACTAAAATTATTTCTAAACATTCAAAAGGAAGGAAACCTTCCAAATTCATTTTATGAAGCCTCCATTATCCTCTTTCCCAAAACTGATAAGGACATGACAAGAAGGAAAACTACAAACCAATATCGTTTATGAATATGGACGTAAAAATTCTCAACAAGATATTTTAGTAAAAGGGTCACTCGATCAAGAAGATATAACGCTCATTAATATCTCTGTGCCTAACACAGGAGCACCCAAATATGTGAAGGAAAGACTGTTAGATCTAAAAGGGGAGATAGACTACAGTACTCTAATTGTTGGAGACCTCAACACTACACTATTCCCTCTGGACAGATCATCTAGACAAAAAATAGGTAAAGAGACAAATGATCTAAAAGATACGACAAATTGTATGGACTTAACATATATCTGTAGAACTTTTTTTTTTTTTTTTGAGAGGTTTTTGCTATAGGGTGCGTGCACTCGCCAGACAGAGAGAGTCAGAGAGACAGAAAGCGAGAAATCACCCCCCAGGGGGGATGGTCACGCTGCAATCCCTTCTCCTCCATTCTCCTCT
>NW_006159631.1:6966-9711 GCF_000334495.1 Tupaia belangeri chinensis
CAAAATTTAAAGAAAAAACTGTGTATTTGATGACCACAGTAAGCTATATAGCCCCAGCTAGGTATCATTTTATAGTATGTTCATTCTACTCACTGAGGTTTATGCCTAAAGTCAGACATGAGTTCTTGTGTATGTAAATATCAGCTGTGCTTGCTATTGCAAATATTTAGACAAATTAAGTTCATTAGCAAATCAATTAAATAGGGGGGATAGGCATAGAAAGCAAACAGGGATAACAGAGACAATGGGAGGAGGGTTGGACAGGGCAGAGGGTTAGGGATAGGGAATCAAGGATGGCAAAAAAAGAGAAAAAACTCAAAATATACAAGACATAAGAAATGGAAAATTGTTTGTTGATAACACATATGTTGATGTACTTGATTGAGCCAACAGACAATGTATTTTGGATGAAAAATTCATTTTGTATACTGTAATGATGTATAGCATATTAATGTTAAAAAATAAAAACAAATTAAAAAAAACTAAAATAAAAAAAAGAGAAATACTCAAAAATACTCAAATACATGGAAACTAAATAACCTACTCCTCTATGACTCCATAACTACTGAAGAAATAAAGACTGAAATCAAAAGATTCATGGAAGCCAATGACAATGAGAAAACAAGTTTCCATAATCTTTGGGACACTGCTAAAGCAGTGATAAAAGGGAAGTTCATAGCAATTAGTGCACATAAGAGAGATACCGAAAGAAGGCAAATGAATCACCTAACATCATGCCTTAGAGAATGAGAAAAGCAACAGCAAAAGAATTTTTAAAACTTCTTGAGAAGGGAACTATTGAAGATATGAGTAAAAATAAATGAAATAGAAAATAAACTATAAAGAAAATAAATTAAACTAAAAGTTTGTTCTTTGAAATGATAAAGAAAATCAATACGCCATTATTGAGACTTATTAAAAAGGAGAGAAAGGAATCAGGTGAATGAAATTTGCCATGAAGCAGGCAATAAAACAAGACACAAAGTAGAAATACAAAACATCATTCATTAGAGGATATTATGAACAACTATATGCCAAGAAACAAGACAATCTGAATTAGATGGACAAATTCTTGGACACATATAATCTACCAAGATTGAGCCAGAAGCATATAGAAAGTCTGAATAGGCCCATAACAAGCCAAGAGATGGAAGGAGTAATAAAAAAAAAACTCTCAACAAAGAAAAGCACTGTCTCTGATAGTTTCATGTGTGAATTCTACAAAAAGTTCAAAGAAGAGTTAAGGCCCATTCTGCTCAAGTTATTTCTAAAGATCCAAAAGTGTGAATTTCTCCCTAATTTATTCAATGAAGCCTCTATCACCCTTATCCTTAAAACAGAGAAGGACAGGACCAGGAGGGAAAACTATAGACCAATACCTCTGATGAATATAGACACAAAGATTCTCAACAAGATGATAGGAAATCACTTCCAACAACTTATAAAAAAGATTATACAGCATGATCAGAATGTTTATTCCATGAATCCAAGGCTGGTTCAACATATGCAAAACCATAAATATAATACACCATATTAACAGGAATAAATATAAAAACCATAGGATCATATCAATTGATGCAGAAAAAGCATTTAAGAAGATACAACATCCCTACATGATCAAGACTCTCAGGAAAATCGACATAGAAGGGTTATTTCTCAACACAATAAAAGCTATCTATGAAAAACCCATAGTAAACATCATGCTGAATGGAGAAAAGATGAATGCTTTTACACTAAAAACGGGTACAAGAAAAGGATGCCCACTTTCTCCACTCTTTTTCAATATAGGACTGGAAGTCCTTCCCAACACAATCAGAAAAGAGGAAAAAATAAAAGGCATTCAAATAGGAAAAGGAGATGCGAAACTCTATTCACAGATGAAATGGTTTTATATATAGAAACCTAATGGTTTCTATGGAAAAGCTTCTGGAAGTAATATACAAATACAGTAAAGTTACAGGATACAAAAGCAATGTACAGAAATCTATAGCATTTGTATATACGAATAACAGGCACTCTGAGATAGAACTGAAAAAAGTTTTTCTATTTATCATAGCCACAAAACATATAAGATACTTAGGTATATTTCTAACCAAAGAAGTTAAAGACCTCCACAAAGAAAACTATGAGAAGTTATAAAAAGAAATTGAAAATAACACAGAAAAGTGGAAGGACATCTCATGTTTCTGGATTGGAAGAATTAATATAATCAAAATGGCAATTCTACTCAAATTAATCTACACATTTAATGTAATTCCAATCAAAGTACCAGACACATTCTTCACAGATCTAGAAAATACTATCCTAAAATTCATCTGGAATTATGAAAGACCCCTATTGCCAAAGCAATTCTGCAGAAGAACAATGGAGTTGGCGGCATCTCACTCTCTGACCCAAAAATATACTACAAAGCTATGATAAACAAAACAGCATGGTACTGGCACAGAAACAGACAGGTGGACCAATGAAACAGAATAGAGTCCCCAGAAATAAATTCCAAGCATACAGTCAACTGATTTTTGACAAGGGGTACCAGTCAATCCAGTGGGAACAGGAAAATCTCTTCAGCAAATGTTGCTGGAAAAACTGGATTTACACTTGCAGAAAGATTAATCTGAACCCCTAACTCTGACTTTTGACAAAAATCAAGTCATGGTCGATCAGAATCTAAATCTAAAACCTCAAACTATAAAACTACTCCTGGAAAACATTGCAAAACCTCTGGGAGACTTTGGAGTAGGGAAA
>NW_006159631.1:9733-18994 GCF_000334495.1 Tupaia belangeri chinensis
AAATACTACTGGCAAAGCACAGTCGATAATCTCCAAAATAGACAATTGGATTACATCAGACTAAGAAGTTTCTGCATGGCAAAGGACGCAGTAATTAATGTTAATCGACAGCCCTCAGAATGGAAAAATATTTTTGTAAACCATGCAACAGATAAGGGACTTATAGCCAGAATTCACAAGGAACTCAATCAGCTGTTCTGAAAATAGATGATCAACTGTATTAAAAGATGGGAGAGGGGACCAGCAGGTGGTGTGGTGGTTAAGGCGCTGGACACTCCCACATGGCCGACCAGGGTTCAAGTCCTGAATCTGGTGGCTTGCTTTCTCATTTCCTCTCTCTCTCATTCTCATCCTCTGTCTCTCTCTGGTCAAACTAAAATATAAATGAATGAATAAATAAAATAAAATAAATAATTTAAAAACAAAGATGGGAGAAGGAGTTGAAAAATCCACTCTATAAAAATGACATATGAATAGTTAAAAGACATATGAAAAATGCTCAACATCCCTCATTGTAAGTGAAATGCAGATCAAAACAACAATGAGTTATCACCTAACCCCAGTCAGAATGACTAAGATTGAAAAAAAAACAAAAAAAAAACGATAAGTGCTGGTGTGGGTGTGATGAAAGGGGAACGCTCTTACACTGCTGGTGAGAATGTAAATTGGTCTAGCCACTGTGGAGAACAATTTGGATATTCCTCAGAAATCTACAAATCGAACTACCATATGATCCAGCAATTCCACTCCTTGGTGTCTACCCAAAGGACAGAACAATTCTTCATCAGAAAAGTACTTGCATATCGGCATTTATTGCAACACTATTCACAATTGCTAAGTTATGGAACCATCCCAGGCACCCACAAATAGATGAATGGATGGGGAAACTGTGACACATGTAATCTATGGAATGCTGTTCAGCCGTGTAAAACAATGGAACCCTGGCTTTTGACTGGTAGTGGATGAATATGGAAGATCTACTGCTGAGTGAAGGAAGCTAGGCTTTGAAGGAGAGGCATTGTATGGCCCCACTTAATATATACTGAGTGTCTGCACTCTATGACTGAAACCAATTGGCTAAAGGAGTTAGAAACACAATATATAGATGTAAATACCAGATATAGTGTGTGTGAAAGAGGAGGGTCAGAGGAAGAACATTTAGAAGAATTATAGGGAGGTGATGCATTAATGGGACAAAGAAATGTGGTATTGTCTTTTGGAGATATTTTATAGTTTTATCAACTGCACTAGGGAGAAATGTTCAACTGTTGAAATAATCATTTCATTAGCTAAATAATGTGATGGAATGTATAAAAGAAAATGAAATAAAAAAAACTTCCATGTTCATCTATTTTCTGTTGAGTGCCAGGGTCTCACTGTTTTGTTTTGGTTTTTTGTTTGTTTGTTTGTTTTTGTGGCTGATTGGTGTTTTAGTATATATGTGCAATAATTTTTTGATCATTACTCTGTTCTTGGACATTTTGTTAAATTCTATGTTTTGGCAGTTGTGAATAATACCATTGTCAATGATGCCACAATGAACATAGATGTGCAAGTCTTTAGAAAATAATAATAATCTGGAAAAATGAAAAGCTATTGGATTTTTGGATGATGGAGAGGAGAATTTTATTGTCTTTGTATTGACTGATATAAATAAGATTCCTTCTGGAAAAAGAAATATAATACACTGTAATGTTATATTTGATTCAATGTAATATAAACAAGATAATGGTAATAATAAAAAAAGTTAAAACAAAAATGATCCTCATTATAAGGGAGATGTAGATCAAAATCACAGTGAGTTACAACCTAATCCTTATCAAAATGACTAAGATTAAAAAATAAAAAGATAAGTGATGACAGGACTATGGTGAAAGCAGAACTCACTTACACCAATCCTGGGAATATAAATTGGTCCAGTCACTATGAAGAACAATATGGATATTCCTCAAAGATCTACAAATAGAACTACCAGATGATCCAGCAATCCCACTCCTTGGTATCTACCTAAAGGACAAAAGAATCCTTAGTCAGAAAAGTGCTTGCCCATCAATATTTATTGAGGCATTATTCACAATTGCTAAGACATGGAACCAATCCAAATGCCCATGAAGAGACAAATGGATTGAAAAATTGTAGCACATATACGCTATGGAATACTACTCAGCCATAAAAAAGATCCTGATTTTTGACCGAAAGTGGATGAAGATGAAGGATTTATTGCTGAGTGAATCAAGTCAGGCTGTGTAGGAGAGACCTTGTATGTCTCTACTAAATATATACTAACTGTCTGCACACTATAGCCAAAACTGAATGTTAGAAACATAGAAAATAGTTCTAAATACCAGATACAGTGTGGTAAGGGGGTGGGTGAAGGGGGAGAGTCTAAGGAAGAACATTAAGGAAAAAATAAAGAGGCAAGGCATTTATGAGACAAATAAATGGGTTCTTATTTGTTGAAGATAATGTGTATAGTATTCTCTACTGGATTGGTGAGAAATGTATACAAGTTGGAATATTCACTTTTCAAGATAAGTGACATATGTAATTAAATGTATAAAAGAAACTGAAATAAAATGAATAAATATGTTCCATTTCCAGCCCTATGGCAAACAAGGGACTCTGAGGCAGTCTCTCAACTGGCCCCAGCCCAAGCTACAGTTAGCTCTCCCCACGTCATAGCACTCTCCTTCAGAAAGACTGGCCTCTGCTCTTCAGCAGAGCCCCAGTTCCATCTCCAGTCCCATGGCCAGCAAGGGACTCTGAGTCTGGGCCACCACTAACCTCACTCACAGCTCTAAGTAGCTCTTCCCTTCCCATTGTACTCTCCTTCAGAAAGGTAGGCAACAGTTTTTTAGTTTTTTGTTTTTGTACTCTTCTTTCTTTCATTAATTTCCTACTCCTCCTTTCCCCCTTTTTGCTGCACTCCACAGCAGAGCCCCAGTTCCATCTCCAGCTCCGTGGGCAGGAAGGGACTCTGAGGCAGAGCCACCACTGGCCCCAGCCTCAGCTCCAGCTAGCTCTCCCCACCCAATAGTGCTCTTCTTCAGAAAAGTGGGCAGTTTTTTTCTCCCTTTTTTCTTTGTTAGTTTCCTGCTTCTCCTTGTCCTACAGACTGGCCTCCACTCCTCAGCAGAGCCCCAGTTTCATCTCCAGCTTCATGGCCAGCAAGGGACTCTGAGGCAGGGCACCACTGGCTCCATCTGCAGCTCCAGCTAGCTCTCCCCATCACATAGCACTCTCCTTAAGAAAGGTAGGCAGTTTTTTTGTTGTTGTTGTTGTTTTTTGTTGTTGTTGCTTTTGGTGTTTTTTTGTTTGTTTGTTTTTTGTTTTTTTTCTGTTCCTCTTTCTTTTGTTAATTTCCTACTTCTCCTTGCCCCACAGTCTGGCCTCCACTCCTTAGCAGAGCCCCACGTTCATCTCCAGCCCCATGGCACATGTCTTTCTTTATTCTCTTTTATACTTCCTTCCCTCTTATATTGTCCACTTGTTCTCATTCTGCAACCTTCAAGAGAGACTAGACAGGTCTAGAATAATAGTTCTGAAATACCCTAGCAGTGTAAAGTTCCCTGGGATCATTTCTTTTACTGAATCACCTGTGGAAAAGGAGATACTGCTCTTCAGATACCTAAATAGACTACTCCTTCTGAGACCACATTGGTAAACACAACAGAAGAGAGACTTTGTCACACCTAAGTCCACAGCAAAAGGGAAAAAGACTTTCTCCTAGTCAAAGAAACATTCTTCTAAAAGTTGATCAAAAGTGAATACATCTCCAAATGGCTAGAAGTAGAGGAAGAGCCTCGGGTCTGAATAAACCAGGAACAATGTCAGCATCAAAAGAACACAGTAACTCTCCTCTATCTCTCAAAGAAAAAAATATAGGAAGTTATTGAAATGTCAGAGAAAGAATTTGGAACATTCATGGTGACAAAATTCTATGAGTTGGAACAGAAAAGAGACAAAGATTTACAGGAGATTAGGAAGTCCTTCCACAATATGAAAGAATAAATGGACACTCTAAGAAAGAATCAGATGGAACCATTAGAGATGAAGTCTGTAATACAGGAAATGAAAAACTCTCTCAAAAGTAGTAAAAGTTCACGACCCGGTGGCTTAAAACTCACGCCGGGCACGTGTGCATGCATGCCCAAGATCCCGAGAGGAGAATGGAGGAGAAGGGATTGCGGTGTGACCATCCCCCCTGGGGGGTGATTTCTCGCTTTCTGTCTCTATGTCTCTCTCTGTCTGTCTGGCGAGCGCACGCGCCCTATAGCAAAAACCTCTCCAAAAAAGTAAAGGAACAGCACAAGCAAAGCCAGAGGCCAGAAAGAGCTTGGCTAGTTACAGAAGCTGAAAGAAGTTCTATGAGGCTGGAAGTACCAGGAGAGGCAAGTAAAAAAAAAAAAGATAGAGAAAATAACAAACAAACCAGAAATCCTCTATCTGTTACTTGAAAGAAAACCACCACATGTATAAAGACATGCATAGACTAAAAGTGAAGGGATAGGAAAAAAGTTTTCCAAACAAATGGGAACCAAAAAAAGAACTGGAGTCACAATACTAATTTCTGACAAAATAAGCTTTAAAACTAAAACTGTTTGATGAGACAAAGCAGGGCACTACTATTTTGTAGTAAAAGTGTCAATTGAAGAAGAAGATATAATGCTTATAAATAGCTATGCACCTAACACAAGAACACCCGAATATGTGAAGGAAAGACTGTTAGATCTAAAAGGAGAGATAGACCTCAACAAACTAATTGTTGAAAACTTCAACACCCAAGTATCCCCTCTGGACAGATCATCTAGACAAAAAATAGGTAAAGAGAAAGGATCTAAATGATACCATAAATCAAATGGACTTAACACACATCTATAGAATTATTCACCCAGAAACTATGTGATACACTTTTTTTTTTCACCCCCATATGGAACCTTTTGGAAGATTGACCACATGAGAGAGCAAAAGGCAAGCCTCTACAGATTCAAATGCATGGAAATTATACACAGAACCTTCTCCAACCATGATGGAATTAAATTTAATTTTGATTTCAAGAGAAATCCTCAAAAATACTCAAGTACCTGGAAACTAAATAACCTACTCCCAAATGACTTCACAACTACTAAAGAAATAAAGACTGAAATAAAAAGATTCATGGAAGTTAATGGCAGTGAGAGCACGAGTTTACATAATCTTTGGGACACTGTTAAAGCAGTTATAGCAGAAATGTTCAGAGCAATTAGTACACATAAGAAGAAGTAAGGTAAGGGAATCAACTAACAACGTGCCTCAGAGAACTGGAATAAAAAGAAAAAGAAAACATTCCGGGAGAAAGGAAATAATAAAGATACCAGTGGAAATAAATAAAATAGAAAATAAACAATCTATACAGAAAATAAAGTGAAAGCTGGTTCCTTGAAAAGATAAACAAAATCAATACACCACTAGTGAGATTAATTAAGAAGAGAGACAGGAACCAAGTAAATCAAATCTGCAATGAAGCAGGCAATAAAATAATAAATGTAGTAGAAATACAAAACATCATTACAGGATACCATGATCAACTATATGTCAAGAAAAAGTGCAATATGGATGAGTTGAGCAAATTTTTGGACACATATAATCTACCAAGGTTGAGCCAGGAGGATATAGAAAGTCTGAATAGGCCCATAATATGCCAGAAGATTTAATAAGATAAATAACATTCTAACAAAGTAAAGCCCTGGCTCTGAATTCTACAAAACTTTCAAAGAAAAGTTAACCCCTTTCTACTAAAGTTGTTTCTAAAGATCCAAAAATGTGAATCTCTCCATAATTTATTATATGAAGCCTCCATCACCATTATACTTAAAACAGGTTAGGACAGGACAAGAAAGGAAAACTATAGACCAGTATCTCTGATGAATACATACGCAAAGATTCTCAACGAGATACTAGCAAATCACATCCAACAACTTATGAAAAAGTTTATACATCACAATCAGGTAGGCTTCATTCCAGGAAAGCAAAGTTGATTAGACATATGCAAAACTAGAAATGTAATACACCATATTAACAGGAAGAAATATAAAAACAACATGACCATATCTATTGATGGAGAAAAACATTTGATAAGATACAACATCTGTTCATGATCAAAATTCTCAGCAATATCGGCATAGAGGAGTCATTTCTCAACACAATAAAAAGCTATCTATAAAAAACTCATGGAGGGGAACCAGCAGTTAGCGTAATGGCTATGTCACTGGACTCCCACGTAGTCAACCGTGGTTCGCGGCCTGGACCCGGTGGCTTAAAACTCACGCTGGGCGCGTGTGCGTGCGTGCCTAAGATCCCGAGAGGAGAATGGATTGCAGCGTGACCATCCCCCCTGGGGGGGGTGATTTCTCGCTTTCTGTCTCTATGTCTCTCTCTGTCTGTCTGGCGAGCACACGAGCCCTATACGTGTAAAACCTCTCAAAAAAAAAAATAAATAAAATAAATAAAAAAACTCATGGAGAAAATCATCCTGAATGGAGAAAAGCTGAAAGCTTTGCCACTAAAATCTGGTATAAAACAAGGATGCCCTCTTTGCTCCTCTTCAGTACAGTACTGAAAGTCCTCATCAACGCAATCAGAAAAGAAGAAAAGATGAAACGCATTCAAATAGGAAAAGAAGAGATGAAACTCTATTTGCAAATGACATGATTGTATACGTAGACAATCCAATGGTATCAATAAAAAATTCTGGAAATTATTATATAAATATAGTAAAATTCCTGGATACAAAATCAGCATACACAAATCTATAACATATCTATATACGAACAGCATGCAGACTGAGATAGAATTGAAAAAAAAAAGTAATTCCATTTACAAGAGCCACAAAAATTATATCTAGGAATAAATCAAATCTAACCAAAGTAGTTAAAGACCTACACAAAAAAAAGATAATTGAGAATGACACAAAAATGTGGAAGGATGTCCCATGTTGCTTGATTCAAAGAATTCATATAATCAAAATGGCAATTCTACCCATATTAATCTACATGTTTAAAGCAATGCTGAGCAAAGTATCAGACACATTCTTCACAGATTTAGAATACACAATGATAAAATCTGTCTTCAGTCATAAAAGACTTCTTATCGCCGAAGCATTACTGCACAAGAAGAGTGGAATGGGCCGCATCTCACTCTCAGATCCATATATATACTACAAAACTGTGGTAATCAAAGCAGCATGGTACTGGCACAGAAACAGACAGGTGGACCAATGAAATGGAATAGAGTATCCAGAAATAAACTCCCAAACATACAGTCAACTGATTTTTGACACACGCTATCATTCAATCCAGTAGGAAAAAGGAAAATCTCTTCAGCAAATGGTACTGGAAAAACTGGATATCCACCTGCAGAAAAATGAATCTGAGCCCCTACCTCTCACCATTGACAAAAACCAAGTCAAAGTGGATCAAAAATCTGTATCTAAGACCTCAAACTATAAAACTGCTCCTGGAAAACCCTGGGGAAATTCTTGGAGACATTGGGGTAGGCAAAGACTTCTTAAGTAAGAGCCTAAAACAGTCAATAATCCTCCAAACGGACATGTGGAATTACATCAGACTAAGAAGTTTTTGCAGGTCAAAAGACACAATAATTAGTGTGAGTCGACAGCACTCAGAATGGGAAAATATTTTTGTAAACTATGCATCAGATAAGTGACTGATAACCAGAATACACAAGGAATTCAAGCAGCTGTTCCAAAAAAAAAAGATGATCAATCCTATCAAAAGATGAGAGAATGAATTGTAAAAAAACCACTCCACAACAAAATCCTGGCTTTTGAAAGAAAGTGGATGAATATGGAAGATTTACTGCTGAGTGAAGTAAGCCAGGCTATGAAGGAGAGACATCGTATGTTCCCACTTAATGTTTGCTGAGTGTCTGCACTCTATGGCTGAAAATGAATGACTAAAGAATATAGAAACAGAGTAAA
The DNA here is from genome assembly GCF_000334495.1 of Tupaia belangeri chinensis. Lineage (NCBI taxonomy): Eukaryota > Metazoa > Chordata > Mammalia > Scandentia > Tupaiidae > Tupaia > Tupaia belangeri. Next base: position 17,712 of record NW_006159631.1, read on the forward strand.
TGGTTGTGAATACAGGATATAGTGTAGGAAGAGAGTTGGTGAAGGAGTAGAGTCTGAGAAAGGACATTTAGAAGAAAAACAGAGTGACAAAGCATTAATGGGACAAAGAAATGGGATATTAACTGCTGAATATGACTTTATAGTATCATCAACTGGACTAGGGAGAAATGTACACATGTTGGAATATTCATTTTGCAAGCTATATAACATCATTGAAAGTATAAAAGATTTTGAAAAGATAAATTAATAAATAAAACATAACCAATAAAACAAACAAGAAACCCAATTTCAACCAAGAATACCTAAACTAGCAAGATAATCTTTGAAATGAAAAAAGACCTAAAGACCTTCAAAAATAAGCAAAATATGAAATAATTTACCAACATTATGGGTGCTCTTCAAGAAGTAATGAAGGGAGTTATGGACACCAGGCGACCTGAGCTTGCAGGTTTGACCACTCTGGCACTTCATGCATCCCCACCCTTCCTCCTCTTTGGACCCGAGGTTGGTTGTATGGGACTTTAAGACAAACTCAAACCCCAACCCACCTGCAAACCGGATCGAGCCGGCCAGCAGTTCCAGACACCAGGTGACCTGAGCCTGCAGGCCTGACCACACTGGCACTTCGCACATCCCCACCCTTGCTCCTCTTTGGACCCCAGGTTGGTTGTATGAGACTTTAAGATGAACTCGCACCCCACCGCACCCACAAACCGAGTCAAGCTGGCCAGCAGTTCCAGACACCAGGCAGCCTGACCTGTCGCTCATCCTCTGGCCCTTCTCCACTTGCCTTTGGACTATCTGAACTTTAGGGATTTGAACAGTGTGAGGCACACATTGCACACCACATGATTTCCTTTTTTATTTTGTTTTTCTTTGCTCTTGAGGTGTTGTTTATTAGGTCAGTTGGAGGCTCACCACTCCTTAGAAACAGAGAAGACTTTGGGCCATCCAGGACTAGCAGCAACAGTTAATGGTAATTGTGAGCAACAGGTACGACAATCATAAGAGAAATCATCAATTTTCTAATCCTGTACAACTTTTAACACTCAGAGACATCTTAAATAAATTAGGAAGCAACATATAGATTACCCGATGACTAGGAACAATCACAGAGGTTCAAGAAATATGAGCAACCAACAAAAGGCCTCTCCCTCACGGGAAATCCTCAACCCCACATCACCCACAGTCAGTACAATGGATGTCATGGACACGTCCAATAAGGAATTCAGAATATTTGTAGTGACCAAACTGACAGAGATGGAAGAGAAAAGAGACAAGGA
>NW_006159631.1:19100-28724 GCF_000334495.1 Tupaia belangeri chinensis
AAAAAAAAAAAAAGTATGGGAATGCATAGTGAAAACTCTGAAAGAAAAAATAAGTTAAGCCAAGAATGCTGTACCCAGAAAGATGATCTTTCAAATAGGAACGAGAAATAAAATCATTTCCAGATAAGCAAGAACTGAAAGACGTTAGTAATTCTAGATCAGCTTTTGAAGGGATATTTAGGAAATAATATACCAGGAACATGAAATAGAGACAAATATAAATATGAAAGCACAAAACAACTAAGAAAATGACTAATGAAGTAGCAAAGATAAGTTCACAAATTTCAGTAATAATGTTGAATGTTAATGAATTAAAATCTCCAATTAAAAGACACAGATTGGCTGAATGAATAAAAGAAAAACAAAACAAAACAAAACATAAATCCAGAAGCCTTCTGTGTGCTGCTTACAAGAAACACACCTCACTGATAAAGATATACATAAAGTGAAGGGCTAGAAAAAGTCATTTCATGAAAACAGAAACCAAGAAAAGATTAGAGTCATGCTACTGATATCACAAAAATTAGACTTCAAAAAACAAAACAAAACAAAACTGTAAACAAGAGAAAAAGGACACAATGTAGTACTAAAAAGATTAATTCACCAAGCATATATAAGAGTTATGACTATTTATGCACTAAACACTGAGTTATCCAAATACATGAAAGACAGACTACCAAATCTAAAGGGACAGGAATACTGCAACACATGAATTGTAAGGTATTTCAACACTCTACTGTCACCACTGGAGAGATCATATAGATAAAAAATAAACAAAGAGACACAGGAACTAAATAATACCACAAATCAAATGGACCTGACAGACATTTATGTAACATTTCACCCAACAACCACAAAATGCCCAGTTTTCTCCTGCCCACATGGAACATTTTCAAAGAGTGGCCACATGATAGGGCACAAAACAAGCCTTTACAAATTTAAAAGTACAGAAACTATATGCAGCATCTTTTCTGACCACAAGGGAATTGAACTTGAAATCAACAACAGAAGGAGCCTTTAAACATATACAAAATTTAGGAACTAAACAGTCTACTCCTGAATGACTTCAAAACTACTGGAGAAATTAAGACTAACTTCAAAAGATTTATTGAAAGCAATGATAATGAACACATGATTCTTTTTCTTTTTTTCCCTAACAAACTGAGTTTTATTTGTTGCGTATTAAGCACTAACATTTCTCAGGTAAAAAAACAAACAAACAAAAAACTAAAAATACCTCACACAACTAAATTTGAATGAAGAAATCACAAAATGAATTAGAGCCCAATTAAAATTAGCTTTGAGGAGGGAACACAAATCTACTCAAGGAAAACATTTTTATTGACCATAGATTAATTTATTTTAACACCTATCATGCCATGAATTAATAGGGAATAGGTTCCAGAAGCTCAGGCTCCTTTCCATTGGTTCTCACAAAGTGCTTCTCTGGCACTTCAATTGAACCCACGTACCTTTCTCTTTGACTTCCTTCTTTTTCTGATCATTTTCCTTCACATGTTTTAGGAAGCTATCTCTGCTTGTAGAATGTGTAATATGCTCGATATGCACATTAATTCTCTTGGCAAGAATCTTGTCCTTAACTTGTTTGTTGGGTAATACTGTAGACTCTTCCAGTTTCGCCATGGTAACATTTGTGGGACATTTTTTTTTAACAGTACCCATCCCCTTGATATCTACAATATGACCTTTCTTGTAGATTTGCCTGTATGTTGCCAAAGCAACCACTCCATGTTTTCCAAAAGGCCTAGAGAACATATATCAAGTGCCTCTCCTCTTTCTCTTTGTGTTCATCATTTTGGTTAATTATTGGAATATGGTGGTTCTGGCAAAAGGTAACACATGATTCTTTATAATCTTTGGGACATAGCAAAAACAGTCATCAGAGGGAAGTTTATAGTAATTCGGTCTCACAAGAAAAAAATAGAAAGGTGGCAAATAAATAACCTAATGACACATCTCAAAGGACTAAAGAAACAACACAAAACACTCAAAAATATCAGAAGAAAAGAAATAATAAAGATTAGGGAGGAAACTAATAAAATAGAGAACAAACAACAATATAAAATAAATACTAGTTTCTTGTTAGGATAAACAAAATGAACAAACCATTAACTATACAAAGCAAGCAAAACAGAGAAAGGAACTCAATAAATAAAATCAGTAATGAAATGGACAATATTATAACAGATATAACAGAAATACAAAATCATGAACTAATACTACAAACAACTATATACCAACAAACAAGAAAACCTAGAAGTGATGGACAAATTTCTAGATACATATAATATGCCTAGATTGACCCAGGAAGAAATAGAAATACTGTATAGACTGATAACAAGAATGAGATAGAATCAGTATAAATAATTTCTTAAGGAAAAAAGCTCTGGTTTCAATGACTTCACTTCTGAATTCTACAAAACTTTTGAAGCAGAGCTAACCCCAATTCTCCTCAAACTATTTCTAAAGATCCAAAAGAAAGGAACCCTTTAAAACTCATTCTATGAAGCCTCTATCACCTTGATACGAAAAGCAGACAAAGATAACAAGAAACCACAGACCAATATCCCTGATGAATATGGGTGCAAAAATCCTTAACAAGATGCTAGTAGATAGAATCCAACAGCACATTAAAAACATAAAACACCATGACCAGGTAGACGTTACCTCACTGTTTCACAAATCGTTCAATATACAGAAAACAATAAATGTAATAACTCACATTAACAGAAGAAAAGATAAAAACCATATTATCATATCAATGATGCAGAAAAAGCATTTGATAAAACACAACATCTCCTCATTATTAAGACTCTCAGTAAAATCAGTATTGAAGGGAAACTTTTCAACACAATGAAGTCCAGGTATGACAAACCATACTTAACATCATACTGAATGGAGAAAACCTGGAAGCTTTATCATTAAAAAATAGAACAAGATAAGCTGTTCAATTTCTCCACTTCTTTTCAACATAGTGCCAGAAGACCTAGCCAACACAATCAGACAAGAGAATAAAATAAACAACATTGAAATAGGAAAAATGAAGTAAAATTGTCCCTATTTGGAGACGACATGAATATATACATATAAAATTCAAAAGAATCCATGAAAAACTCCTAGAAATGATAAATGAATTTAGTAAATTGGAAGGATACAAAATCAATATACAAAAATCTATAGCATTTCAATATATGAACAACAAGTTGAACAAAGTAGAGCTGAAGAAAGGAATCCCTTTCACCGTAGCCACAAGATGTATAAGATACCTAGGGATAAACCTAACTAAGAAAGTCAAAGACCTTTATAAAGAAAATTATGAAAATATTAAAAAAGATATTGAAAACAACATAAAAAAGTGGAAGGACATCCCATGCTCCTGGATTGGAAGAATTGACATAATCAAAATGGCAATTCTACCCAAATTAATCTAGATATCTAATGCAATTCCAATCAAAATACCAGAAATATTCTTCACAGATCTATAAAAGACAATCATAGCATTTGTCTGGAATCATAAAAGACCTCGTATTGCAAAAGCAATCCTGCACAAGAAGAATGGAGTAGGAGGCATATCACTCCCTGATCCCAAGATATACTATAAAGATGTGGTCATCAAAACAGCATGGTATTGGCATAAAAACAGACATGTGGACCAATGGAATAGAATAGAGACCCCAGAAATAACTACCAAAGTTTACAGCCAACTGATCTTTGACAAATGATGTCAGTCAATGCATTGGGAAAAGGAAAACCTCTTCAGTAAATGGTACTGCAAAAACTGAGTATCCACCTGCAGAAAGATGAAACTGAACCCCCATATTTCACTATTAACAACAATCAACTCAAAATGGATCAAAGATCTGAACCTAAGACTTAAAATATGGAGGATCTATTGCTTAGTAAAGTAAGCCAGGCTATGAAAGAAAGATATTGTACGTATCCACTCAATATACACCGACTATCCGCACTCAATGGTAGAGAGTGAAATATTGGAGGACATAAAAGCCATGAAAGTACTTAACGAGAGTTATACAGTGAGGGATGGGGGGGTGAAGAGAAGAGGATAGAGAAAGATAGCAAGAGAACAAATAGAAAGGCAGGATATTAGTGGGAATAGATATGGCTTATTACTTGTTGATGATGACATGTATAGTATTCTCAACTGGATTGGTCTGAGAACTATTTCATGATGGGTAAAGTCTTTTTGCAAGCAAAATGAAAAATAGTGATTGACTGTTTAAAAAAATAATTAGAATAATAATAATAATAATTGGTAATAACATTGAAAAGATATTGAATGTTGAAGTGGGGAGATTAATGTCTCTGTATGGACTGACATGCCTGGCATTCCCTTTTGAAAAAGCAATGTAATATACTGTAAAGTTATATGTAATCCAAAGTAATATAAAGAAGATTATGATGATAATAAAAATAAATAAATAAATAAATAAATGTATAAAGAAAAATGAAAAAAAGAAGTAATGAGTGTTATTCCAAGAAAACTAAAGAGACATATACAGAATGATAAAACAAAACAAAACAAAAAAGTAACCAAGAAAATGACAAACAAACTGGCAGAATAAATTCCAGAAACATGAATAACAATATGGAATATTAATGGATCAATATCTCCATTCAAGAGACACAGACTGGGGACAATCAAATGGTGTAATGGCTATGTTGTTGGACTCATACAAGGCCAACTGTGGTTGGAGTCTCAGACCTGGTGACTGAAAACTCATGCTTGGGATGTGTACATACTTTTCCAAGATCCCTGGTGGAGAGAGAAGGGGAAGGGATTGCAGTGTGGGCATCCCCACTGGGGGGAGTGATATCTCACTGTCTCTCTGGCAAGTGTACATGCCCTATGGTAAAAAAAATCTCTCCCTTTAAAAAAAAAAAAAAATAGAGAGGCAAAGACTGGGGGAGTGGGTAACAAAACAGAAACCCTCTATTGTCCACAAAAATTATACCTCACTATTACCAACAGAGCGAATAACGGTTACATCACTGGACTTCCACCTAGTCAACTGCAGTTTGATTCCCAGACCAAATGGTTTTAAACTCATGCCTGGTGTGTGTATGTGCATGCCTAATATCCCAAGTGGAGAATGGAGAATAAGGTATTGCAGCATGGCCATCCCCTCATGGGATGATTTCTCACTTTCTCTTTTCTGTCTTTCTCTGTCTTCCCAGCAAGTGCACTCACCCTATAACAAAAATCTCTCTTAAATAAAAGAAGATGGAAAAAAAGAAATACAGGTTATAGGTAAAGAAATATATAGACTAAAATTGAATGGCTTGGAAAAGATATTCCTTGGAAATGAAAACCAAACAAGGGCTGGAGTCATGATCCTTATTTCAGCCAAAACAGGCTTTAAGAAAAAAAAAAAAAAACCTATAATAGTCAAAGAAGGGCATTATATAAAGTGCTAATTCATCAAGAAGGTACAATACTTACAAATATCTATGCACCCAATTCAAAAGCACTCAAATACATGAAGAAAGTATTGTTAGATATAAAAGAATAAGTAGACTTAAACATACTAATCATTGGGGATCTCAACACCACACTATATCCTTTTTACAGATAATGAAGACAAAAAAAAATATAAGAAATACAAGACCTAAACAATATCACAAATTGACTTGACAGACATCTCTAGAACCTTCCTTTCAACAACCACAATATAGAAATCTTTCTCACTCCTCCATGGAACCTTTTCAAAGATTGACAACATGATGGGGAACACACACACACACACACACACACACACACACACAGCCTGTACAGATTCAAAGGCATTTAAACTATATCCAGCATCTTCTCCAACCATGATGGAAATAAACTAGATACTTATCTCAGAAAGAACTCTTGAAAATCACAATCATATGAAAACTAAACAACCTTGGCCTGAATGATTTTACAACCACTTAAGAAATTAATATATAAATTTAAAAAAATCATTGAAATCAATTATAATAAGCCCATGAGTATCCATTACATGTGGACAAAGCAAAAGCAGTCAGAAGAGGGAAGTTCATTGAAATTAGGGTGCATGGAAAAAAGGACGGAAAGGTAGCAAACAGATGACTTAACAACACACCTCAGGGAACTGGACAAATAACAACAAAATACACAAAAATTCCAGGATAAAGAAAATAATAAATATCCAAGTAGAAATAAAACAGAGAGTATATGAGTTATTCAGAAAATAAATGAAACCAAAATCTACTTCTTTAAGAGGATAAACGAAATTGAGAGAAGAGACACAGGAACCAAATAAGTCAAATTTAAAATGAAGCAGGCAATATCAGGACAGATCTAACTTCAATACAATACATCACTAGAGAATATGATGAGCACTCACATGCCAAAAAAATGACAACCTGGATGATATAAACAATTTCCTGGATACATATAATCTAACAAACTTGAGTCAGAAAGACATAGAAAGCCTGGAAAAAAAAAAACATAACAAGTAATAGGATTGAATCTGTAAAAAATAATCTCTCAACAGCAGTTAGTGTAATGGCTATGTCGCTGGACTCCCACGTAGTCACATGCCGGACTGGGTGGCTTAAAATTCGTGTGCTTGTGCATGCGTGCCCAAGATCCCGAGAGGAGAATGGAGGAGAAGGGATTGCCTCATGGCCATCCCCCCTAGGGGGTGATTTCTCACTTTCTGTCTCTCTGTCTCTGTCTGTCTGGAGAGCACACACGCCCTATAGCGAAAATTTCTCCAAAAAAAAAAAAGAAAAAGAAAAGCTAACCCCTATTTTATTCAAACTATTTCTAGAGGTCCAAAAGTAAAGAATACATCCAAATTAATTTTATGAAGGTTCCATTGCCCTCATCTCCAAAACAGACAAGGACATAACTAAAATGGAAAATTACAGACCAATATTTCTGATCAATATAGATGCAAAAATTCTCAACAAGATACTATCAAATCACATCCAATGACATATAAAATGGATTATACACATCATCAGGTAGGCTTTATTTCAGGGATGGAAGGGTGATTCAACATTTGCAAAACCATAAACATAATAAAAATATTAACGGAATAAAAGATAAAAACCATAAGATGGTATCAAACAACGCAGGAAAATCATTTGGTAAAATGTAAAATCCCCTCATAATTAAAAAGACCTAAATCTATACAGTGGTAGAGCCTCTGTTTCCTTCTCTCTGTCTCTATCTCTTTCTGCCTTTCAGTCTCTGTCATTTCATTAAAATTTTAAAAAAATATATTTTCAAGGTACACTCTTTTCTTAGTTCTGAAATCTTTCTTTATCTTTGTAATAATTCCTTCCCCTATCCCAATCCCATCTGGGCAAAAAAAGACTGGCCAGAAGAGTCCCCATGATTTTTTTTGGAGAGATTTTCACTGTAGGGCGCGTGCGCTCGCCAGACAGACAGAGAGAGACATAGAGACAGAAAGCGAGAAATCACCCCCCAGGGGGGATGGTCACGCCGCAATCCCTTCTCCTCCATTCTCCTCTCGGGATCTTGGGCACGCACGCACACGCGCCCGGCGTGAGTTTTAAGCCACCGGGTCCGGGACACGAACCGCGGTCGACTACGTGGGAATCCAGCGACATAGCCATTACGCTAACTGCTGGTTCCCTCTCTTTCTTGCTCTCTCTCACCTCACTTCAGTAAGCACACACACCCTATAGCAAAACTGACTCACTAAAGCTTTTTATCTGCATTTAATAGAAGTGTTCCTGTGTGGGCTGGCTCTGTGGTGTGGTGGTTGAGGAAGCCGTAGTCCTGGACTCGTCTTGAGAAACATGCATGCATGCCCAAAATCCCCAGAGGAGGGAAGCGTGGAGAAGTGACTACGGCATGATCATTTCCTGTGGGGAGGGGATGCTCTCCTCTCCCTTTGTCTCTCTTTGGAAAATGCACATGCCCTCTACAAAAAAGGAAAAAAGAAAAGAAGTATTTTTGCAGACATACTTCTTATTTATTTATTTATTTATTTATTTATTCTCTTCCTCTATTTTCTTTACCTTTTTCTTTTATATTCATCATTTTTCTGCTCAGCCTCCATACACTGAGTGTCTAGGCAGGTTTAAGTGAACAATAGTCAGACATATGAATACTATTAGGGACAGAATATTCTTTTATTTCTACTGAACCTGAAACACAAAGGGAGAAAAATGGAATGGCAAAGAGATTGCAGATCACCTTATGCACACTTCTGAATGCTCAGACTGAACTTCAGGAAATTAGGAGGAAATGTATAACCCATCAAATGACCAGAAATAACTCCAAGGGCTTAAGAAACATGAGAAACTGGGAGAATATGTCTCCTCCAAAGAAAAAGAATAGCTCCTCTTCATCCACAGACAATGGAACTCTCAAAAATGTCTGACAAAGAATTTAGAATATTCACAGTTACAAAGCTAACAGAGATGCCAGAGAAGAGAGACAATAAATGCCAGAAGATACAGGAGCAAAGTGACAATGAGTTCCAGGAGGTGAGGAAGTTTACACTATCTGAAAGAAGAAATACATATTAAAAAATAGAATCAAATGGAGCTGTTAAAGATGAAGGCTGTAATACAGGAAATCAAAATCTCCTTTGAAAGTATTAAAAACAGAATAGATCATACAGAACATCCAATTTAAGATGTAGAAAACAGAATCACTGGCATAGAAAAATCAACTAAAAAGACTGAAAAAAAATAGCCAGCCAAAATGAGAACAATATACAAGAAATACTAGATAGCATTAAATATCCAAATACCTGGATAATCACCCCAGGTGAACAGACTAACAAGAGCATTGATAATCTATTCCATGAAATCCTGGAAGAAAACTTTCCAAATCTATAGAAGCACTCAAATATCCAGACCCAAGGATCACAAAGGACCCCAAATAAAATCAAACCAAAATTATCTTCTCCAAGACACATTGTAGCCAGATTGACCAAAACCACAGACAAGGACAAGAAACTGAAATTAGCAAGAGAGACACATCAAGTTACTTACAAAGGATATCCTATCAGGCTAACAGTGGACCTCTCATTGGAAACAATGCAAGCAAGAAAAGAAGGGGAAATTATATTCAAAATATTAAGTTAAAAACAATTTCAACCAAGAATAATATACCCACCAAAAATATCCTTCATATGGGAAGAAAAGACAAAAACATGTTCAGATAAATAAAACCTCAAAGTATTTACCAACACCAGACCAGCTCTCCAAGAAGATCTGAATGGAGTACTATTCCAGAAAAACTAAATACATATACACAGAAATAAGAGTTCAAAAACAACCAAGAAAATAGCCAACTTAATGGTAGGGACAAATCCAGAGTTGAATGTTATCATTCATAGAAAGATCGGACCACAAGAGAAGAGAGATTAATTACATGAGACTGAACAGGTGAAATAGAATTTTCTCACTTTTGGGACTAGCAGTTGGCATGATGACTATGTCGCTGGACTCCCATATAGTCAACCACGGTTCGAGTCCCAGATCCGGTGGCTTAAACTCACGATGGGTGCATGTGCATGAGTGCTCAAGATACTGAGAGGATAACGGAGGAGAAGGAATTGCAGCATGGCCATGCCCCTGGGGTGGGGG
>NW_006159631.1:28988-41753 GCF_000334495.1 Tupaia belangeri chinensis
TATATATACACACACACACACACCCTTACAATATACTATAATGGAATCACAAAAAAATAAACTCCTCACTAGACCTTGTTTAAAAGCTATAAGGACTGGGAACAGCAGTTAGCGTAATGGCTATGTCACTGGATTCCCACGTAGTCGACCACAGTTCGAGTCCCAGACCCAGTGGCTTAAACTCATGCCAGGCGCGTGTGTGTGCATGGCCAAGATCCCGAGAGGAGAATGGAGGAGAAGGGATTACAGCATGACCATCCCCCCTGGGGGATGATTTCTTGCTTTCTGTCTCTCCGTCTGTCTGTCTTTCTGGCAAGCACATGCACCCTATAGCAATAACCTCTCAATAAAAAAAAAAAAAAGGATATTTTGTGAATCAACAAAATGTGAGGATGAAAAGAAATGTAAAACAACTGTCAATACCTGAGACAATGTTTGAGGAGGGTTTGAGGAGGGTGAGAAATGGCAGAGGGTGATAATAAATAAGGAATACATATATGAAACAAGAAATGGAAAATTCTTTGTTGATGATAACTTCCATGATTAAGCCACTATACAGTGTATTCTAGATGGAAAATCACATTTTGTATGCTGAGATGATGTTCAGTGAGTAAACGTAAAATAAATACAAGGTTTTTTTTTTTAGCAAACTCAATAAAATTGGCATAGACAGGACATTTTTCAACAAAATAGTAGCCATATATAAGAAATCTATAACAAACATCATGTTGAATGGGAAAAAGCTGAAAACTTTTACACTAAAAACTAACAGTGCAAGGCTACACAATTTTCCCATGCATGCTTAAAATTTTAAAAATTTATTTAATATATTCAACCACTATTCATCATACAGTTTGTTAAGTGAATTTACTCACCATGACTACACTTCACACAAGTACAGTTGGAGATAGTATATACCCTGTCAACAAGAGATAATCATATAATTCTGTTTCCCATAAATACCTTGACTTACTATTTTTTTCTTGATTTCTTACTCACACACTCCCCCTTTTTTTACCCTCTTTCCACAATCTCTCCAGTATCTATAACCATTTTCCATGCTTCTATATCCTCTCATCTTTCAGCTTCCACCATAGAGTACAGACATTCAGTAAATATTAAGTGGAGATATACAATGTCCCTTCTTCATAGCCTGGCTTGCTTTACTCAGCAGTAAATCTTCCATATTTGTTCATTTTCTATCAAAAACCAGGGTCTTGTTTTTTTTTTATGGCTGAGTAGAATTCCATAGAGTATATGTGTCACACTTTTTCAATCCATTTATCTGTTTGTAGACATTTGGGTGGGTTCCACGTTTTAGCAATTGTGGATTATGCTGCAATAAACAGAGATGTGCAAGAACTTTTCTGACTGTGTATTCTCCTATCCTTTGGGATACCCAAGAGTGGAGTTGCTGGATCATATGTACTTCTATTTATAGATCTTTTAGGAATCTCCATGTTGTTTTCCACAGTGGCTGGGCTGATTTATATTTCCAACAAGAGTGTAGGAGAGTTTTCCTTTCACCATAGCCATACCGGTACTTATCATATATTTTTTTTAATTATTAATCATTCTGACCAGGGTTAGGTGGTATCTAATTGTGTTTTTTATCTGTATCTTACTTGTGATGAGGGATGTTGAAGATTTTTTCATATGTTTTTTTGTTGTTAGTATGTCTTCCTTAGAGAGTTGTTTGTTCAGTTTATTTTCCAATCTTTTAATTGGGTTGATCATTTTTTTCTTGTATAAGCCTCTGGAGCTTCCTGTGTATTCTGGTTATGAGCCCTTATCTGAGGTATAGCTTTAAAAAGTATTCTCCTATTTTGAAGGTGGTTGATTCACACTAATTACTGTCTTTTGCTGTGCAGAAACTTCTTGATCTGATGGAACCCCACTTGTCTATTTTGAGGATTATTGTTTGTGCTTCAGAGGTTTTTTTTTTTTTAAGAGTTTTATGATATAGGATGCATGTGCTCGTTGGAAAGACAGACAGAGACAGAGAGACAGAAAGTGAGAAATCATCCCCCAGGGGCGATGACCACACTGCAATCCCTTCTCCTCCATTCTCCTTTCAGGATCTTGTGGGCACACGCACACACACCCAGCCTGAAGTTAAGCCAATGGGTCCAGGACTCGAACCGCATTCAACTACATAGGAGTCCAGCACCATAGCCATTACTTCAACTGCTGGTCCCTCGAGAGCATTATTTAAGACGACTTTGCCTACACTGATGTCTCCTATTCCACTCTTCTTGTGCAGCATGTCTTTGGCAATCCAGAATCTTTTATAATCCCAGACAAAATTTATGACAGTCTTTCTAAATCTTTGAAAAAAAAAGTCTCTGGTAATTTAATTAGTATTTCATTAATATGTAGATTAATCTGGGTAGAATTGCCAATGATTTATAATCTTTTATATGTTGTTGGATAGAATTTGCATTTCTTATTGAGAATTTTTACGTTTATATTCATCAGAGATATTGGTCTCTAGTTTTCCTTCCTTGTCATGTCCTTGACTGTTTTAGGAATAAGAGTGATGAAGGCTTAATAGAGTTAATTTAGGAGAATTTTATCCTTTTGGATCTTTAGAAATGACTTGAGTAGGGCACCAGCAGTTGACATAATGACTATGTCACTGGACTCCCATGTAGTTGACAGTGGTTCAAGTCTCGGACCCCAGCAGTTGACATAATGACTATGTCGCTGGATTCCCAGTAGTTGACTGTGGTCTGAATCTCGAACCCGGTAGCTTAAACTTACACTGGGAGCATGTGTGTGTTTGTCTGTGTGTGCCCAAGATCCCGAGAGGGAAATAGAGGAGGAGAAGGGATTGTGGTATGGCCATCCCCCGGGCAATGATTTCTTGCTTTCTGTTTCTCTGTTTTTCTGTCTTTCTTGCGTATGCACATGCCCTATAGCAAAAATCCCTATAAATGAATGAATGAATGACTTGAGTAGAATTGGGGTTAATCCTTCTTTAAAAGTTTTATAAAATTCAGTGGTGAGTCCATCTGTACCTGGACTTTTTTTGTTGGAAAGCTATTTATTACTGATTCTTTTTCTTTATCTTATTGATTATTATGGGTCTTTTCCAGCTTTCTGTGTCCTTCTTACACAGTCTTGGTAAATTATATGTGTCCAGGAGTTTGAACCTCTTATCCAGTTTTTCTTGCTTGTTGGCATATAGTCGCTCATAGTATCCTCTAATGATGTTTTTATTTCTATTATTTCTGTTGTTATATTGCTTGCTTCATTGTAAATTTGATTTATCTAGTTCCTATCTCTCCATAAACATTACAATCAGAAAAAAATAAGTTTGGGGAAGGGGCAGAATTGGGGGGGGTGGGAGGGGAAACGGGTAAAAACGGTCAAATCACAATAGGAATTTTTCAAAATAGGTTATTCCGCTTAGTCATCTTCTTCTCCCTCATCTTCAGGTTCTCGTTTTCTCTTCTGACTCCTTTCTTCTTCCGCAAGATCTTCATCTTATTCATCATCTACTTCCCCAGCATTATAACCTCCTTCATCCTCCTCCTCTCCACTCACGTCCTTCTCTTCACTTTCCTCCTTGTCCTCCTCGTCCGAGTCGGGGGCCTCCTTGTCAAAGCGGTCGATGTACGTGAGCTGGGGGAGCAGCTTGAACACGTTTTCTCTGCAGTAGTTCATGTTGGTCACCTCGCAGTTGAAAAGTCTAAGCTCTTGAGGTTTTCTAACTTTTTCAGAGACTCTTCTGTGCTGAGGTCTCAAATATTGTTGCCACTTAAATTTAGATGCGTGAGGTTCCTACACTTTTCTGCCAATACTTCCAGGTCCCCTGAGATTCTGTTATCACTTAGTTCAAGCTTAAGTTTGTTTAACTTTGGTAAATTTGAGACTGAGGTGAGGTCTACGTTGATTGTACTTAACCATTCCAGCTCTTCAAATTCATCTGTGAGGCCATCGATTTTGCCTTCATTCGACCGACAGTTGTCCAGGACAAGCTCTTTCACATCAGAGGGCATCCTGTTCCGCAGCTCTAAATGAATCCGTTTGTCCATGTCCATCTCTCGCACTCTCTCGCTGCAGAGGCTCCCGGGCTGGCAGAATTCAATCAATAAACCCCGAACCCCAGCCGGGCTGTTAGGACTTCCAAGGCTCAACCAGCTCCGCTCAATCTTTGAGCCCCCAGCACCGGCAGCACACACTAAGATGATCCCTATCTCTCTTCTTAATTAGTCTAGCTAATGTTGTGTTGAGTTTATCTTTTCAAAGAACTGTTTTTTAAATTTATTTGCTATATAGTTTGCTTTTTGTTTCATTTATTTCTGCTTCAATCTTTATTATTTCTTTTCTCCTGATATTTTTTGGATTTTTTTTCTGTTGCTTTTCCAGTTCTCTAAGGCATGATCTTTAGTTGTTCATTTGCCAACTTTCCATCTTTTTCTTACATGCACCAAGGTGTCTCATAGAGTATGGAAACTCGTACACATTATCATTGATTTCCATGAATCTTGTGATTTTGGTCTTAATTTCTTCAGTAATTGTGAAATCATTCAGGAGTGGGTTATTTAGATTCCATATTATTGTGCATTTTTATGTTTTTTTTAATTAATATCATATTTAATTCCACCATGGTCATAAAAGATGCTGGATATTGTTTCTATGCCTCTGAATCTATAAAGCTTGTTTTGTGACCTATCATGTGGTCAATCTTTGTAAAGATTTTATGTGTGTATAGGAGAAAAGTATATTTCACGATTTTGGGGTGGAAGATTCCATATTATTGTGCATTTTTATGTTTTTTTTAATTAATATCATATTTAATTCCACCATGGTCATAAAAGATGCTGGATATTGTTTCTATGCCTCTGAATCTATAAAGCTTGTTTTGTGACCTATCATGTGGTCAATCTTTGTAAAGATTTTATGTGTGTATAGGAGAAAAGTATATTTCACGATTTTGGGGTGGAAGGTTCTATAGACATCTGTTAAGTCCATTTGATTTATGGTATTGCTTAAATCCAGTATCTTTTTTTTTATCTTTTGTCTAGACTATCTGTCCAATGGAGATAGGGGTTTGTTGATATCCTCAATTAGTGTGTGGCAGTCTAGCTCTCCTTTTAGATCTAACAGACTTTCCTTCACATATTTGAGTGCTCCTGAGTTGGGTGCATAGATATTTAGAAGCATTATATCTTCTTGTTGAATTAGACCTTTTACTACTATATTATGCCCTTTATTCTCTTCTTACAGTTTTTGTTTTAAAGTTTATTTTGTCTAAAATTAGAATCCTGACTCCAGATTTTTTATGATTCCCATTTGCATGGAATACCTTATTCCAGTCCTTCACTTTAGTCTATGTATGTCTGTATCCATGAGATATATTTCTTATGGGCAACAGATAGAAGGTTTATGTTTTAAAATCAATTAAGCCACCTATCTTTTGATTGGAGAATTTGTTCCATTAATATTCAACATTATTATTTATACTTCTGGATACGCCCCAACCATTAAGTTGGCCATTTTCTTGGTTGTTTTTTATTCTCTTAGCTCTTTTTGTCTCTTTTTTAGTTTTCTAAGTACAACGCTCTCTTCAGAATTTCTTGAAGAGCTGGTCTGATGTTGGTAAATTCTTTCAGGTTTTGTTTGTAAATATTTTTATTTTTTTCCATATGTCAGATAATTTTGCTGGGTAATCTTGATTGAAATTATTTCTCCCTTAACACTTTCAGTATATCTTCGCATCTTTCCTTGGTTGCATTGTTTTCATTGAAAGGTCCGATGTCAGCCTGATGGGATAACCTCTGTAAGTCACTTAACATTTCTCTCTTACCAATTTTAGCATCTTGTCTTTAACTGTGGTTTTTGCAGTCTGACTTACCTTTTGCTGCAAATTTCTTTTGTGCCAATGTGGTCCCGAGAGGAGGAGTTTTTTCATTATTATTTATTATGTTTATACATTCAGTCTTTATACAACATTTAATTTGTAAAGATGTGCCATGGAGAGGATCTTCTTGGTCGATTCTATTTTGGGTCCTTTATATTTCTTGAGTCTGGATGTTTGAGTGCCTCTCTAGACTTGTGAAATTTTCTTCCAGGATTTCATGAAATATATTTTACATGGCCTTATTAGTTTCTTCACATTCTGGGATACCAATTATTTGGATGTTAGGGCATCTAATGGAATTTAGCATTTCTCATATGTTATCATTGTGTTATTTCGTTATTTTCTCTATCTTTTTTTTTTTTTTTTTGTTAGAGGTTCTCTCTTCTACATCTAAGATTAGAACTTCTATATGGTCTAACTGACTTTTTTTGAGGGGGAAAGGATTTTGCTATAGGGTGCATGCACTCGCTAGAAAGACAGAGAGATAGAAAGCAAGAAATCACCCTCCAGTGGAGATGGCATGCCACAATCCCTTCTCTATTCTCCTCTCAGGATCTTGGGCATGCACACACATGTGCCCAGCATGAATTTATACCATGAGGTCCATGACTTTGAACCACAGTTGAATACATGGGAGTTCAGTGATATAGCCATTACGCTAAATGCTGGTCCCCTTCTAATTGACTTTTAATACTTCCAAAAGAGGTTTTGATTTCCTGTATTACATTTTTCATCTATAACAGTTCTGTTTGATTTTTTTTTAATCTAGTACATTTTTTTCTTTCAAATAATGGAAGGACTTCCTCATCTTCAGGAATTCGTTGTTTCTTTTCTGTTCTCTTATAGAGTTTTATCACCGTAAGTGTTCTTAATTCTCTTCCTGACATTTCAGTAACTTCGTCTTTTTTGTTCAAGAGATGGAGGCTAGTTACTGTGTTTTTTGATGGAGACGTATTTCCTGGTTTTCCCATACTTGATGCTCTTGTGCGACTTTTAGTCATTTAGTGATGTATTCACTATTGATAAATCTTTGTAGAATATTTCTGCATCTATGAATAGTTACTTACCTTTTGCTGCAAATTTCTTCTGTGCCAATGTGGTCCCGAGAGGAGGAGTTTTTTCATTATTATTTATTATGTTTATACATTCAGTCTTTATACAACATTTAATTTGTAAAGAGGTTTTACCCAACATGATATATGCCACACAGCACACAAGTTGAGACAACTGTACATGACTTCACCAACAGGCAAAAACTGTGTAAAACAGATTAAAAAAAATTGTCGAGACCAGCAGTTAGCGTAATGGCTATGTTGCTGGACTCTCACGTAGTCGACCACGGTTCGAGTCCCGGACCCGGTGGCTTAAACTCACGCCAGGCACGTGTGCGTGCGTGCCCAAGATCCCGAGAGGAGAATGGAGGAGAAGGGATTGTGGCATGGCCATCCCCCGGAGGGGTGATTTCTTGCTTTCTGTCTCTATGTCTCTCTCTGTCTGTCTGGCGAGCGCACGCGCCCTATAGCAAAAACCTCTCCAAAAAAGAAAAATTGTCTTACTTTTCCATATATTCCCAAATTTCCCTTCCCTTCACTCTTCCCCTCTCCCACTCTCCTACTACCTTGTCCCCTGTGTCTATAACAATTTTTAATGCTTTTATTTCTCCCAGCCTTTCAGTCTCCACTGTAGAGTATAAACACTTGGTATATTTTAAGTGGAGACATACAATGTCTCTCTTTCATAGCCTAATTTCTTCACTCAACAATAGATCTTCCATGTTCATCCACTTTCTATTAAATGCCAGGGTCTTGTTGTTTTTTTTATGGCTGAATAGTAGTCCATGGAGTATATGTGCCACACTTTTTCAATCAATTCATCAGTTTGTGGAGATTTGGGTTGGTCCCATGTCTTAGCAATAATGAATAATGCCACAATAAATAGAACAGTGCAAGTGTTTTTCTAACTGAATGTTCTCTTACCCTTTGGGTATATACCCAGGAGTGGAATTGCTGGATCATATGGTAATTCTATTTGAAGGTCCTTGAGGAGCCTCCATATTGTTCTCCACAGTAGCTGGACCAATTTACATTCCTACCAACAATGTGTGAGAGTTTCTCTTTCACTACATTCCCACCAGCACTAATCATGTTTTTTTGTTTTGTTTTGTTTTTACTTCTGACTGGAGTTAGGTGGTAACTCATCGTGGTTTTTATCTGTATCTCCCTTATGATGAGGAATGTTTTCATATGCTTTTCGGCTGTTTGGCTTTTTTTTAGAGAGTTGTTTATTAAGCTCATTTTCCCATCTTTCAGTTGGGTTAATTATTTTCTTCTGGGTAAGCTGCTTGAGTTTCCTGTGTATTCTGGTTATTAGCCTCTATCTGTTTTCTATTCAGATTTCTGAAGGGCATTTTCTCCTTTTTGCTTGTGGTTTCATGGTCTTTCAGGATTCCTCTGAGCTTCACAGTGCCTGAAGGGCATTTTCTCCTTTTTGCTTGTGGTTTCATGGTGGTTCAGGATTCCTCTGAGCTTCACAGTGCTAAGATCTTTGCAAACTATAACTCTACACTCGTGTATTCCCTCTGGGGAGTGGAGTCTGAAAGAAAATGACAGTGTAAGGGGGAAGAAAAAAAGAAAAGAAAAGAGGAACAAAAAGTCACATGCTTCACTTCCACTGCATGCATTTCAGCAGTGAGTTGCCATGGAGATGGACTCTGCTTGAGAGGTCTGCAACTGCCCTGTCTTATGGGAGGAAGAGAAGAAAAAAATTAGACAAAGAAAGAAGGGGGAAAAAAAAACTCCTATATTTCTGACTCAGATAATGGGTGTGGGCTCTGAGATTTAAAGCTTGGGCTGGGACCGGGGGTGAGATTGAACCCTACCTCAGGTTTTCTGACTGATCAGAGGACTGCATATCGAGACAGACTCTGCTTGAGAGGTCTGCACCTATTGCCTGTTCTATGAGGGGAAGAGAAGTGAAAAATTGGCAAAACAATGAAGGGAAAAAAACTTCCTAACTTTCTGGCTCAGGGAAGGCAGATAGATAGACTGTGAAGTTTGGAGCTGGAGCTGGGGCTGAGATTCAGTCCTGCCTCAGGTTCCCTGACTGGGCAGGAGGTTGTAGATGGAGATGGACTCTGTTTGAGAGACCTGCAACTTTCCTGTCCTTTCTGGTTCAGAGAAGAGGAGTGGGCTCTGAAATTTGAAAATGGGGTTGGGGCTAAGTCTGAGGTCAGGACTGAGATTCAGTCCTGCCTCTGGTTCCCTCGGTGTTTTCCTCTATTTTGCTATTACTGTATTTTTAAAAATATAAAACAAGAAAAGTGCAAGCCGTTAAAGATGCCATCTCCCTCTGAAGCCTCCTATCCTGCCAGAGACCAGAATGCAGAACTAAGCTAGCCCCAGACTTCTAAACCTCACCTTGCAGTTTTGGAGATAGAAGGTAGGTGGAGATTTTAATCTTTTTTGCTAACTTTTTGTTGTTCTCTCCTACCTTCCTCTCCCCCCCCCACCTCACATACACAGGAAACAGAACTTTCAGGCCTCTTAAATAAACTTATCCATTTAATGCCTCCTGTCCAGCCAGGGAACAGAAGGCAAGGCTAAGAACCAACCCTCCAAACTTCCTCTTTCAGTTTCAGAGCTAGAAGGATATAGAAGTTGAAGTTGAAAATCTCTTAAGTAGATATCTCCATCTGAATCTCCCTGCCTATCTTAGAACCAGAAGGCAGACTAAGCCAGCCCAATCTCTCCAAACCTCACCTTGCAATTTTAGAGCTAGAAGGTATGCAGTTTTAAAATTATTTTTCTTCAAGTTTTAAAAATAACCTTGTGCCACACTTTTTCAATCAATTCATCAGTTTGTGGAGATTTGGGTTGGTCCCATGTCTTAGCAATAATGAATAATGCCACAATAAATAGAACAGTGCAAGTGTTTTTCTAACTGAATGTTCTCTTACCCTTTGGGTATATACCCAGGAGTGGAATTGCTGGATCATATGGTAATTCTATTTGAAGGTCCTTGAGGAGCCTCCATATTGTTCTCCACAGTAGCTGGACCAATTTACATTCCTACCAACAATGTGTGAGAGTTTCTCTTTCACTACATTCCCACCAGCACTAATCATGTTTTTTTGTTTTGTTTTGTTTTTACTTCTGACTGGAGTTAGGTGGTAACTCATCGTGGTTTTTATCTGTATCTCCCTTATGATGAGGAATGTTTTCATATGCTTTTCGGCTGTTTGGCTTTTTTTTAGAGAGTTGTTTATTAAGCTCATTTTCCCATCTTTCAGTTGGGTTAATTATTTTCTTCTGGGTAAGCTGCTTGAGTTTCCTGTGTATTCTGGTTATTAGCCTCTATCTGTTTTCTATTCAGATTTCTGAAGGGCATTTTCTCCTTTTTGCTTGTGGTTTCATGGTGGTTCAGGATTCCTCTGAGCTTCACAGTGCTAAGATCTTTGCAAACTATAACTCTACACTCGTGTATTCCCTCTGGGGAGTGGAGTCTGAAAGAAAATGACAGTGTAAGGGGGAAGAAAAAAAGAAAAGAAAAGAGGAACAAAAAGTCACATGCTTCACTTCCACTGCATGCATTTCAGCAGTGAGTTGCCATGGAGATGGACTCTGCTTGAGAGGTCTGCAACTGCCCTGTCTTATGGGAGGAAGAGAAGAAAAAAATTAGACAAAGAAAGAAGGGGGAAAAAAAAACTCCTATATTTCTGACTCAGATAATGGGTGTGGGCTCTGAGATTTAAAGCTTGGGCTGGGACCGGGGGTGAGATTGAACCCTACCTCAGGTTTTCTGACTGATCAGAGGACTGCATATCGAGACAGACTCTGCTTGAGAGGTCTGCACCTATTGCCTGTTCTATGAGGGGAAGAGAAGTGAAAAATTGGCAAAACAATGAAGGGAAAAAAACTTCCTAACTTTCTGGCTCAGGGAAGGCAGATAGATAGACTGTGAAGTTTGGAGCTGGAGCTGGGGCTGAGATTCAGTCCTGCCTCAGGTTCCCTGACTGGGCAGGAGGTTGTAGATGGAGATGGACTCTGTTTGAGAGACCTGCAACTTTCCTGTCCTTTCTGGTTCAGAGAAGAGGAGTGGGCTCTGAAATTTGAAAATGGGGTTGGGGCTAAGTCTGAGGTCAGGACTGAGATTCAGTCCTGCCTCTGGTTCCCTCGGTGTTTTCCTCTATTTTGCTATTACTGTATTTTTAAAAATATAAAACAAGAAAAGTGCAAGCCGTTAAAGATGCCATCTCCCTCTGAGGCCTCCTATCCTGCCAGAGACCAGAATGCAGAACTAAGCTAGCCCCAGACTTCTAAACCTCACCTTGCAGTTTTGGAGATAGAAGGTAGGTGGAGATTTTAATCTTTTTTGCTAACTTTTTGTTGTTCTCTCCTACCTTCCTCTCCCCCCCCCACCTCACATACACAGGAAACAGAACTTTCAGGCCTCTTAAATAAACTTATCCATTTATTGCCTCCTGTCCAGCCAGGGAACAGAAGGCAAGGCTAAGAACCAACCCTCCAAACTTCCTCTTTCAGTTTCAGAGCTAGAAGGATATAGAAGTTGAAGTTGAAAATCTCTTAAGTAGATATCTCCATCTGAATCTCCCTGCCTATCTTAGAACCAGAAGGCAGACTAAGCCAGCCCAATCTCTCCAACTCTCACCTTGCAATTTTAGATTTAGAAGGTATGCAGTTTTAAAATTATTTTTCTTCAAGTTTTAAAAATAACCTTTATTTTTTAAAGTTAATACATAAATTATAGAAAATGAAAGACATGAGAAGCAAAGAACAAAGTCATCCACAGTCACAAACATCTTACAGTGGAATGTGTTCTTATAATTCCTGTTTGTATACACAACATACAATTCTATGTGACTGGGATCATACAGTATAGTATACATCATGCTCTTTCACACATCATGGATGTTTACCAATTCAAAGTCCCAATGCTCTATTTTGATAACTAAGAATACACTATACCAACTAGCCTGTTAAAGAAAAAAAAATAAGAAAGAAAAGTAATCTTTATTGGAGGATGGTCAAAAATTTCCTAGAAGACATAAGTGGCAATAGGCTTCTAGATAAAAGTATTGGCAGTTAGGACTTAAATATTGCATTCCTTTAACGCTGAATTTAAAACATAAAGCAACAGAGTACTCTTAAGTATAAGATTTGTAACAGAATTCATTATCAGTTCTATACTATTAATATATTAGAAAGATGTTTCCATTTAATTACTCAATGCATTATCACAGTACAGTCAATGGCTATCATCAAAATGTAATTAAGAACACATTTGTATACATTTCTCCCTTTATAAAACTTCCATCTGCCCCTCTGCTGCCAACCTAAAGAACAAGCCCTGATATATACTGCTCAGAGGTAGTTTAATAATTTCATGTTCTAGATTAATTCTTTATATCAATTATAACAAAGATATTTACAAACTGCCTAATTCACTAGTTCTACTTTTTTCATACATTATCACTTCAGTAAATCTATAAAGCTTATAGGATACAAAATATTTGTCCATAATAAACAGATACTTTAGCAAAACTATGCATAGACCTATGGTTATAATATAAGACAATATACTAGAAATGGAGATATTAGCAAAGAGCCCTTCCCTTTATCCTTCCTTTTCTCCCTCTTCCACCATTCCAGTGACTAAATGTAGAACTATATGTCTAACTCCAAGAAGTGGATTAATTAATGTCACTTCTAGAAGACCATCTTTCCTACAAAATGAACAAGAGGAAATTTATAGCCCCAGATCCAGGAGTGCACACTGGTGGATGCTGCTGTTTGGCAGACTAAAGCCTCATGGGAGATCTGGGTTCAATTCCCAGCTCACTCTAAGTAGCTGAGTACACTGGTGTTCACCTAAAGCCC
>NW_006159631.1:41785-44052 GCF_000334495.1 Tupaia belangeri chinensis
CCGTCATGTCTTGAAAAAAAAATTATAAATGGATTATTTTACTATCTCTCTACTTTTACCACACGTTGGGATAGTTGTTCATCTGATAATACACAGCAATATTAACTAAAATGCATATACATAATAATGGTTAGACAATCTGAACCCATCTTATTAATGAACACTAAACTCTTCTTTCTGCATATACCCCTTCAACTCAGTAAATAGTCAGCATACTCTCTCAGACACAAAAGTTTACAATTCCATACCCAGAATGCAACCATTGTTGGGATAGTTGTTCATCTGATAATACACAGCAATATTAACTAAAATGCATATACATAATAATGGTTAGACAATCTGAACCCATCTTATTAATGAACACTAAACTCTTCTTTCTGCATATACCCCTTCAACTCAGTAAATAGTCAGCATACTCTCTCAGACACAAAAGTTTACAATTCCATACCCAGAATGCAACCATTCCTATAAAATAACAAAATATTCTTTAAGAGCATATCTTTAGACTCCTCCTTTTACATATAAGGGACTTCAAAACTTTGTGGAAAATAGAATTAAAGTAAAAGGTTATTTGGGTGCCAATTTTTTTTTGTTTTACTTTTTAAAAATTTATTAATTTATTTATATTTAATCACAACTTTACAGTGTACAGTTCTTTTTTCAGCATAAATACTATGCATGTCAGTCAAGACAAATATATTATTCTATAACTTATTAGCAAATAGTCTCTCTTTTTTGTCAATTAAGCATATTTTTACTTGTTTTATTTTCTTCCCCTTTCCTCTCTCTTTTTCCATACTAAACTATTTTCCCCTGTTTTACTGATTCACAACGTACCTTAAATTAAAAATACAGACAAAGCTGGAATATAGTTACAAGTGCACTGTAATTTTCTTCTGAAACATTTTTTTAATTAATTAAGTTTTATTTTCCCTGAGCATTGTCACAGCATACAAAATGTGATTTCCCATCCAGAATATACTACATAGTGGTTTAATCACACACACACACACACACACACACACACACATATATGTATATATACATATATGTGTGTGTGTGTTTTACTCCTATTTCTCACTCTCTGCCATTTCTCACCCTCTTCCCAAACTATATCAAGTGTCTACAGTTGTGTTCCATTCCTTTTCTACAGATTTTACTGATTCACAAAATTTCTTAATCTAACTACTTTCAATGTCAAGTTCAGCTGGTATATATGTATCTGTGAATACATTTCTGGCTTTAGGCGTAAAACTCTGAGTAGAATGAATATACTATAAGGTAGCACCTAGCTGACTCTATTTAGCTTACTACAAGTTATTAAGTAGGTATTTTTAATATATTTTTTAATTTCAAGAAAAGCAGTTTTAGCCTTAATAAATCTAAGAAATGCTAAGAAACTTAAACCAGAAAACAGATTAGGATTCTGTTCAAATAGTAGATACAAGAACCTATCAGCAACACAGGACAGGACAAAAATCCTTAAAACCAGAAAACAAAGCCTAGATGAAAATTGACAATATTTTAGTTAAAATTCATTAAATACTATTTCACTAGTTCAGTCTCATGCACTTAATCTATCTTCTGTTATAATTCAATCTTCCTGATTAAATTCTGGGATATAATATTCAACTCCAGCCTTGTCCCTATGATTAAGTTGGCCATTTTTTTCGTTTTTGAACTCTTATTTCTGTGTGTCTGTATTCAATTTTCCTGGTATAGCACTTCCTTGAGAACTTCTTGGAGATCTGGTCCGGTGTTTGCAGATTCTTTCAAGTTTTTTTATCTGAGAATATTCTTGTCTTTTCTTCCCACATAAAGAATAATCTTGCCAGGTACAGTATTCTTGGTGGAAATTGCTTTTCCCTTAAAACTTTGAATATATTTTCCCATTCTTTCCATGCTCTCATTGTTTCCAATAAGAGGGCCACTGTTAGACTGATGGGATATCCTTTGTAGGTAACTTGACATTTCTCTCTTGCCAATCTTAGTATCTTGTCTTTGTGTGTAGTTTTGGTCAATCTGGCTATAATGTTTCTTTGAGAAGATCGTCTTCAGTTCATTCTATTTGGGCTCCTTAGTATTTCTTGGGACTGGACCTCTGAGTGCTTCTCTAGGTTTAAAATTTTTTCTTGCAAGATTTTATGGAAGAGATTACCAATACACTTATGAGTCTCTTTGCCTTTTGTGATACCAATTATTAGGATGTTTGATGACATCTAGTATTTCTCTCATATTATTCTCATTTGGGGGCAGCGATATTCTCA
>NW_006159631.1:44219-45115 GCF_000334495.1 Tupaia belangeri chinensis
GTTTTTAATTTTTAAAAAAAAAAAAAAAAAAAAAAAAAAAAAAAACTTTTAAAGTTTTCTATGGGCTCACAAATCTCTCCTTTATTGTGCTAATTGGTGCCTTTCCCCATTTCATTTAGGAAAAGCACAAACCCATGAAAGGCCCAGTCTGAGATGGATACTGAATCTGAGCTGTGAAATATTGTGTTCCTTGACCAAAAATAAAGATTTTCTACTGAAACTTCCTCCTCCAGATTCATTTCTAGTGAGTAAGGCTACCTCTGACTCTTTCTTTCCATTACTCTCTGTCTCGCTGTGTCTCCCTGTGACTTTTAATTTTGTTTATTTTTACTTAAGGTAAAGTATTCTCTGGGTTCTCAAGCCTCTTCTTTATTGTGCTAATTGGTGCCTTTCCTCATTTCATTTAGAAAAGGCACAGACACTGGCCAGGCTTATCCTGAGATGGCCACTGAACTCGGGCTGTGAAATATTACCTTACTTGACCAAAAATGAAGATTTTCTGCTGAGACGTCCCTCTCTAGATTCATTTCTAGTGGGTAGGGCTACCTCTGTCATCATCTCTCCATTTCTCTCTGTCTCTCTCTGTCTCATTGTGTCTCCCTGTGTTTTTAAATTATTTTTAATTTTTATTTAAGGTAAAGTATTCTCTGGGCTCTCAAGCCTCTTCTTTATAGTGCTAATTGGTACCTTTCCCCATTTCATTTAGGAAAGGCACAAACCCAGGCCAGGGCCATCCTGAGATGGATACTGAACTTGCACTGTGAAATATTGCTTTCTTGACTAAAAATAAAGATTTTCTGCTGAGACTTCCCCCTCCCAGATTCATTTCTAGTGGGTAGGGCTGCCACTGACTCTTCTCCATTACTCTCTGTCTCACTGTGTCTCTCCGGGACTTT
>NW_006159631.1:45487-49105 GCF_000334495.1 Tupaia belangeri chinensis
CCCCAGATACATTTCTATTGGGTAGGGCTGCCACTGTCTCTTCTCCATTACTCTCTGTCTCACTGTGTCTCTCTGTGACTTTTAATTTTTAAAAAATTAAGGTAAAGTATTCTCTGGGCTCTCAAGCGTCTCCTTTATTGTACTAATTGGTGCCTTCCTTATTTCATTTAGGAAAGGCACGTGCCCAGGCCAGGCCAATCCTGAGATGGATACTGAATTTGTGCTGTGAAATACTGTTTTCATTTTTTGCTTTTAAAAATTAAAATCTAATTATTTTTATTATCTTTTTTCTTCATTCTTTCTTTTAATTTCCTTCTTTTTTTTCTTCTCTTATTCTTTTTATTTTTTTTCCCTCTATCTTTATTCATTGGCTGCTCAGCCTCTAGGCACTAAGTGTCTAGATATGTTCAAGTGAACAGGATTCAAACATCTGAATATGATTAGTTTCAGAGTATTCCTAGATTCCCACTGAATCTTATGCACAAAGAGTGAAAATGGTTCAAAAGTGAGATTGCATATCACCTCTCCTTCTGCATGCTTCTGAGTGCTCAGATTGAACTTCAAGAATTAGGAAGAAATGCACCACCCATCAGATGACTAGAAATCACCACAGGTTCACAAGAAATATGGGAATGCAAGAAAATAACTCTCCTCCTAGGGAAAAGAATAACTCCTCTTCATCCTCAGACAGTACAATGAAACTCATGAAAATATCTGATAAAGACTTTAGAATATTCATAGTGACAAATCGAGCAGAGATGGAAGAGAATAGAGACAGGAGACTGCAGAAGAGGCAAGAGAAAGGAACTGATGAGTTCCAGGAGGTGAGGAAATTCTTTCAACATCTAAAAGAGGAAATACACACTATAAAAAAGAATCAAATGAACCTGTTAAAGGTGAAGGCTATATAATACAGGAAGTCAAAATCTCCCTTGAAAGTTCCCAAATTTTTGAAACCTATGTTTTGTTGTTGTTGTTGTTGTTTTTACAATTTATATTTTCCATGAATGTTTTGAAGATCTCTTGTATGTTACACACTTAAATACTTAAGCTTTCTATTATACACACAATAGCACCGAATAAACTTCTCACATGTAACAAAGACTATTCTTTTAGAGTTATGTAAATAAGAATGTTATGACCTACAACCCTTCCCCTAGATCTCAATCCATTAGATAGGTATAAGTATCTGTAATGCTCAGAGGAGATTTTTAACAATTTTACTTTCTTAAGTGGTTTTAAGACACTCTATTGTATATTTTTAACACTAAGTGTACTCAATGTAGTACTAATTAACTCTACTTTTGTCACATACTGGCAACCTCCTTAACACCTAGAAAGACCACATATTCTAAATGATGACTCTCTCTTTCATATATATATACACACATATACACTATATAAACGGCAAAACGCACCCACATAAGGGACAAGGATGAACGTTCCCTCACCACAGACATATCAGTATAATGCCTTCTGTATTTTCTCCTCTACACATATAATAGTATGTAATGCTTGGAGAAACAGACGAATCATTCCATTTAAAAATGACAGAATTTCAGATGAATTTTAACAAAGGGACATTTTTAAAATGTGTTACATACTACCTCTACTTTGAATATGCTTTGTGCACTTCCAAACATCTAGAAAGACTAGATGTTTCAAATAAGGACTTAAATTTGTCCACTATATACAAAATAATGTTGAATAAATTACACACGTGTTAACAATGATTATATCTCAAAGTGTCTTCTAAATAGAATATTCTTGTCTAGAATTCTTCATTTCTTCCAACTCCCTTCACTCCACCACCAACCTGATGAATATAAGCACATGAGTTACATATATATGTTACAATTTCAATTCCAAACGTCCTTTTCAGATGACCTTTCTATGAATTTTAGCACAAAATATACAGAATGTGTTAATTTGCTAATTACTTTTCTCATACATTGGCAAACACTTTAATATCCAGAGAGTTGATATTATAAAATTAGGATTCTTTTGTCCAGTATATACACTATATATATAGTGTCTATATATGCTATACTATATACATGTGCTATATTATATATATGTGTGCATATATATACATATATATAAAACACTAAAGTTAAATGAACATACATACATGACAATGGCAATGGATAAGTTGAAACTGTTTAGCAAAAATACCTTTTGCAATTTATCTCCTCTCACCTACTTTAATCCAATGAACACGTGTACTGTTCACAGAGGTTCTATCTCCAAACACAGTATTTCCCATCAATTTAAAAAGGTATTAACAAGAAGTATTATTTTACTACTTCTGTTAAATGCATCAAATACTTCAAAATATCTAAAATTATTAGATATTTTATGTAAGAAATTATCCACTATGTACAAAGCACTGTTAAATACATTGCACACATATAACAATGGTTGTAATCTGAGGTATCTTCTAAATGTGACCATTTTGGACTTAAGTCATTCCCCCTAACTCCATTCTCTCTGTCTCAACCCAGTGGACAAGTACAGGGATGTGTAATGCTTTGAGATAATTAAATGCATTCATATCCAAATATCATTCAGAGGGGACAAGTTTTCCTATAAAATTCAACATTAATTACAAAATGTACTACCTTTACTACTTTGTCATACACTGCCAACCTCTTTTAACATCTAGTCTGGAGGGTGCAAAGTTAGAACTTTTTTGTCCATTATATACACTATCTACACAGTAAAACAACACATACAGAAAAAAATACTGTATGAAAACATCCAAATATGAACACAGTAGCATATTATTTTTGCAATCCCTTCCCTCCCACCTCCTGCAAACCACTGTACAAGTACAGACAGTCAAATTCTGTGCAGTGTTAGCTTAACAATTCCATTTCTGAAAGACAATTATTTCCTATGAATTTTAGCAAAATGCTACTCACAAAATGATATTTTACTACCTCTATATTCAACGTAAGTTGGGCACTTTAAACATCTACCTAAACTAGATGTTTCAAGTAAGGACCTAATTTGTACACTGTATACAAAGCAGTCCTCAATAAACTGTGTGCAAGTAACAATAGTTATATATTTTTCTTTTTTTTAAATTTATTCATTCTCTACATTAATTCACTATACACCATCACAACACACAAATGAATTTTCCATCCAGAATACACTGTGCATTGGCTCAATCAAGCACATCAACATACATGTTCTCAGCAAATAATTTCCCAATTCTTATGTCCTGCTTACCTTGCCTTTTGTTTTGCCATCCTTGATTCCCCATCCCCCACCCTCTGCCATGTCCCATCCTCCTCCCACATTGTCCCTGGCATCCACGGTTGCCCTCCATGCCTTCCCCCCCCCATTCAATTGATCTGCCAATGAGCTTAATTAGTCTAAATATTTCCAATAGCTAGCACAGCTGACACATACCTATACATGAATCCAAGTCTGACTTTAGGCATAAACCACAGTGAGTATAATGAACATACTATAAAGAAGTACCCAGCTGGGCCCATACAGCTTGCTGCAGTCGTCGATTATGCATTTTTTTAAAAAAATGATATGAACAGTTTTACTGTTTTTTTTTTCTCCTGCAACTTTTTTTTTTTTTATTTTTTTTAACATTCA
>NW_006159631.1:50500-63981 GCF_000334495.1 Tupaia belangeri chinensis
AGTTATAATTTGAAAGTGTCTTTGAAATGTGAACCTTCTGGCCTAGAACCCTTCCTGTTTTCACCAATGCAGTGGATTACAAACCTCAATTTTTTCAAAAGACAATTTTTCCTATGTATTTGAACACATATATACAAAAAAAAATTGTATTATTGATATTTTACTAATTCTACTCTTGTCATACACTGGAAATCTCTTTAACACCTCGAAAGACTACATTAGGACTCATTTGTCCTTTATATACACTATATACAAAATAAAAGGCATGAACATAAGGGATCATGAATAATCTGCCTCACTGTTAAACACACCCACACAGAGCTTTTTGCACATGCTTCTCCTCCCTTTTCCCTCAAACCTCTGCACAAAAACAGTATGTACTACTCAAGTGGTGATTTGGCCATTACCCCAGAATACATTTGATATGAATTTTAACAAGATATTTATGAAATGGATTTTACTCTCTCAACATTTAACATTTATAGGCACTTCAGAACATAAAGAAAGACCCCCACACAGAGCTTTTTGCACATGCTTCTCCTCCCTTTTCCCTCAAACCTCTGCACAAAAACAGTATGTACTACTCAAGTGGTGATTTGGCCATTACCCCAGAATACATTTGATATGAATTTTAACAAGATATTTATGAAATGGATTTTACTCTCTCAACATTTAACATTTATAGGCACTTCAGAACATATAGAAAGACCAGATATAAAACAAACAAACAAACAAACAAACAAAAACTTAGCTTTGTCAAATGCACGTAGTGGTGGGAAATAAAATGCAGAAAAAGATGGTTATGTGAAACTGTATTTTAAATATGACCAGTCTAGCACAGAAGCATCTTTTCTTCCTTCTCATGATCTTGCACTCATTTCTACTTTATCATACATCTGCAACATCTTCACATCTAAGTCTATATGTAGCAAGTTTTCTTTTAAAAGGTTGGGGTAAAGTTGAGAACAGCTTTTTCATATTATATTCATAGGCCTCTTCTAAACAGTCAATGGCATTTCCAGTTGGCCAAATGTGTTGTTATTCAGTATCTCTCTCTTTAGATGTTATGTCTGATAGAACAAAGACTAATCTTCTGATTGCTCGCTAATGGTCCACTAGTGGGCATCCATGGGATTCCACTCATTGGCCTTTGTCCATCATTAGCAGGATGAAGTGAGGAGGTCTTATCTAATTGGGACAGAACAATCACTGTATACCCCAAACTGTGTGGCTTAGAGACCTACAGGTATCAGAAATTGGGTCCATAGACTCACCTTCTCTGGATCTTGACACCATAACTGCCAAACTGATCAGGTTACTGCCATTCTTCTCAACCCCGTCATGCCCACCACCACTCAAAGGCACAGACCTCAGCAGGTTAGCCTAGACCTGACAAGGTTGAGCCCAGGAGACACAGTGGCCAGCAGGGTCCCAACTCAGAGAGGCCACAGCCACTTTAATCAAGTCCTGGAGGTGGAGAAAGGGGAGTTTCACCCCTGGTTCAAGACCTGGGCCCAGTCGATGGCAGTCCCAGCAAGGACTCCCAGGTATCTACAGGGTTGCAGCCTGCCTCCTGGCCCCCCAGTTCATTTGCCAGCTGGAGGGCAGAGAGGGGCCTGGGGAAGCAGTCCATATTGTTCCTCACTCTGCTCTCTGCTGGAGCCTTTTATTCTTATGCTGTTTGCTTTCCTGCTCCAACATAGGAGAGGCATATTGAAAATCTACTCAGCAGATATCTCCATCTGAAGATCCCTATCTTGTCAGGGACCAGAAGGCAGGGCTGAGCCAGCCCAAGGGCTCCAAACCTCACCCTGCACTTTCAGAGCTAGAAGGACAGAGGAATTTTATAAGTATTATGTAGACATCTTTATCTGAAGCTCCTTGCGCAGCCAGAAATCAGAAAGAAGGACTGACCCATCTCCCACCCTTCAAACCCCATTTTGGAATGTTAGAACTAGAAGGTAAGTGGAGTTTTTCTTTCTCTTGCTAACTTTTGCTGTCCTCCCCACACATAGAACAGAGAAATTGCAGGCCTCTTCAGCAGACATCACCACCTGAAACTTTCTGCCTTGTTAACGTGCCCTACAATCAAGGTCCATGACCTTTTTTTTTTTTTCACTTTATAAATTGCTGCTCCATCTCCTCCTTCATAGGAGGAGGGAAATTTCTGGTCTTTTAAGCAGACGTCTTCATCTGAAGCCCCCTGCCCAGTCAGGGACTAAAGGCAGGACCAACCCAGCTCCATCCTCCCAAACATCACATAGCAGTTACAAAGCTAGATGGTAGTCATAATTTTCCTTTTTTTGTTAGCTCTTTACTGTCCCCCGTCAGAAAGAACAGAGATTTTGCAGGCCTCTCAATCAGACATCTCCACCTGATGCTGCTTGTCCCTCCGGGAATCAAAAGGCAGGGTTGAACTAGTCCCAGCCATTCAAATCTCTCATTGCAGTTTCAGAGCTAGAAGGTACACAGAGTTTTCCTTTTATTTACTAACTCATTGCTGTTCTTCCCACACAGAGAACAGGAAAATTACAGGACTCTATAGCAGTCTTCTACAACTGAAACTTTCTGCCTTGTTCATGTTCCTTACAATCATGGCCCATGATCTTTGTTTTCTTCTTTTTTTTAACTTAAATTCTCACTTGGAAGCTCTGCTTCCTCCCTTGTGGGGACTTGACAGGTCTAGGTATATAAAAGTCAAACATTTGAAAATCATGAGGCTCTAGAGAAATCGTCTCTTATCCCTAAACCACCAGCCAAAATATAAAAATTGAATTTTGTAAATATGTACCCAAAATTCCCCCTATAAATACATTGCAAATCTCAGAGAAAAGAGAAATTGATGGAGAAATATTTCATGACAAAGAGAAGAACAGACATAGAAACTGTATCCAGCATCTTCTCAGACAATGATGGAATTAAACTTGAGTTTAATTAAAAAAGAAATCCTCAATAATACTCAAATAAATGGAAACTAAATAGCCTACTCCTGAATGAGTCTGCAGCTACTAAAGAAATAAAGACTGAAATAAAAACATTCATGGAAGCAAATGACAATGAGGATATGAGTTTCCATAATCTTTGGGACGCTGCTAGAGTCATCATAAGAGAGAAATTCATAGGAATTAGTGCACATAAGAGGAAGATATAAAGAAGGCAAATGGATCATCAAACATCATACCTCAGAGAACTAGAAGAAGATGGAAAAAAGATCCTATGTTAGGTTCACCTAACATAGTGCCTAAGAGAATTTGAAAGCAGGAGCAAAAAATATTGGAAAACTGCTTGCACATCAATGTTTATTGCGGCGCTATTCACAATTGCTAAGACATGGAACCAACCCAAATGCCCACGAACAGAGGAATGGATTGAAAAGCTGTAGCACATATACTCTATGGAATACTAGTCAGCAAAAAAAAAAAAGAAAGAAAGAAAGAAAGAAAGAAAGAAAGAAAGAAAGAAAGAAAGAAAGAAAACCCTGGCTTTTGACAGAAAGTGGAAGAATCTTCTATAGATTTACTGCTGAATGAAGCAAGCCAGGCTATGAAGGAGAGACATAATATGTCCCCACTTAATAAATACCGAGTGTCCCCACTATATGACTAAAACTGATTGACTAAAGAATATATAAACAAAATAAATGAGTGTAAATACCAAATATAGTGTGTGTGGAAGAGTAGGGCCTAAGGAAGGACCTTTAGAAGAAAAATAGAGAGGCAAAGCATTAATGAGACAAATAAACTACGTATAATCTGTTGAAGATATTTTATAGTTTAATCAACTGACTAGAGAGAAATGTTCACATATTGTAATATTCACTTTCTAAGCTAAAAAGGATAATTGAATGTATAAAAAAAATTAAAAATTAAATTTAAAAAATTTTTAAAAACACACAAACCTCCAGGAGGAAAGAAATAATAAAGATACGAGCAGAAATAAATGAAATAGAAAATAAAGGAACTCTACAGAAAATAAATGAAAGTAAAATCTGGTTCTTTGAAAAGATAAATAAAATCAAAACACATCTAGTGAGACTTATTAAGAAGAACAGAGAAAGTAACCAGGTAAATCAAAACTGCAATGAAGCAGGCAATATAATAACACACATAACAAAAACACAAAACATCATTAGAGGATACTATGAATAACTATATGCCAACAAACAAGACGATCTGGGTGAGATGGACAAATACCTGGACACGTATAGTCTACCAATACTGAGCAAGGAGGATATGGAAACTCTTAATAGGCCCATAACAAGCCATGAAATTTAATCAGTAATAAAGAACCTCCCAACAAAGAAAAATCCTGGCCCTTATGGCTTCAACTCTGAATTCTACAAAACTTTCAAAGAAGAGTTAACCCTCATACTACTCAAGTTATTGCTAAAGATCCAAAAGGGTGAATCTCTATTCATTCTATGAAGCCTTTATCACCATTATCCTTAAAACAGATAAGGACAGGACAAGGAAGGAAAACTATAAACCATTATCTCTGATGAATATAGATGCAGAGATTCTCAAGATACTAGCAAATCATATCCAACAACTTATACAAAAGATTATACATCATGATCAAGTAGGCTTTATTCCAGGAATGCAAGGTTGGTTCAACATATGCAAAACCATAAATGTAATACAACATATTAACAGGAAGAAAGATAAAAATCATATGATCATATTGATTGATGCATAAAAAGCATTTGATAAGCTACAACATCCCTTCATGATCAAGTATCAGAATAGAAGGGTCATTTCTCAACACAATAAAAGTTATCCATGAAAAACCCATAGCGAACATCATCCTGGATAGAGAAAAGCTGAAAGCTTTTCCACTAAAAACAGGTACAAGACAAGGATTTCCAATTGCTCCACTCCATTTCAATATAGTACTGGAAGTCCTTGCCAACTCAATCAGAAAAGAGGAAAAAATAAAAGGCATTCAAATAGGAAAAGAAGAGGTGAAACACTCTCTATTTGCATATGACATGATTGTATACATAGAAGACCCAATAGGTTCCATGAAAAAAATCCTGGAATTAATACATGAATACAGTAAAGTTGCAGGATATAAAATCAACATACAGAAATATATAGCATTTCTACATATGAAAAACAAGCAGACTGAGAACTGAAAAAAGTAATTCAATTTAACACAGCCACAGAAAGTATAAGATACTTAGGAATAAATCTAACCAAAGAAATTAAAGACC
Organism: Tupaia belangeri chinensis; assembly: GCF_000334495.1. Classification (NCBI taxonomy): domain Eukaryota; kingdom Metazoa; phylum Chordata; class Mammalia; order Scandentia; family Tupaiidae; genus Tupaia; species Tupaia belangeri. The sequence goes on from NW_006159631.1 coordinate 55,713, forward strand.
TCTACAAGGAAAACTATGATTAGCTAAAACAAAAAATGGGAAATGACATAAAAAAGTGGAAGGGAATCCCATGTTCCTGGATTGGAATAATTAATATAATCAAAATGGCAATTCTACCCAAATTAATCTACATATTTAATGCAATCCCAATGAAAGTATCAGACATATTCTTCACAGACCTAGAAAAGACAATCATATAATTTGTTGGTAATCCTAAAAGACTCCATATTGCCAAAGAAATCCTGCACAAGAAGAGTGGAGTGGGTAGCATCTCACTCCCTGACCCAAAAATATACTACAACACTGTGGTAATCAAAACAGTATGGTATTGGCACAGAAAGAGACAAGTGGACCAATGGAACATAATAGAGTTCCCAGAAATAAATTCTGAAACATACAGTCAACTGATTTTTGACAAAAGGGTACCAGTCAATCAAGTGGGAAAAAAAAAATCCTCTTCAGCAAATGGTGCTGAAAATTGGATTTCCATCTGCAGAAAGATGAATCTGAACCCCTACCTCTCAACTTTAACAAAAATCAACTCATTGTAAATGAAAGATCTAAACCTAAGACCTCAAACTATAAAACTGCTCCTGAAAAACACTGGGGAAACTCTGGGAGACATTGGGTATGCTAAGACTTCTTAAATAAGACCCCTAAAGCATAGTCAATAATGGAAGAGCCTCAAGTAAGCAAGAACAAAACTATGACCCAAATAAGGGAATACTGTAACACTCTTCCAACTAGGACAAAACCAGAGTAAATTATTAAATGTCTGAGAAAAAATATTTATTGTGATAAAACTCAATGAGATGAAATAGAGGTACAATAAACTGAAGGACATGAGAAGTCTTTCCATAACTTGAAGGAGGAAAGAAACAACATAAAAAAGAATTAGCAGAACTTGTAGATATGAAGACTATATTGCAGAAAATCAAAACCTCCCTTGAAAGTGTTAGTAACAGAGACCAGCAGTTGGTGCAATGGCTATGTTGCTGGACTCCCATGTAGTCGACCACAGTTTGAGTCCTGGTCCCATTGGCTTAAAACTCATGCTGGGCACTTGTGCGTGTGTGCCCAAGATCTCAAGAGGAGAATGGAAGAGAAGGGATTGCAGCATGGCCATTCCCTCTAGGGGGGTGATTTCTCTCTTTCTGTCTCTCTGTCTCTCTTTGTCTTTCTGGCGTGCACACACACACCCCCTATAGAAAAAAAAAAAAAAAAAAAAAAAAACACTAAAAAAAAAAAGTGTTAATAACAGATTAGACCGCACAAAAGATAGAATCTATAAACTGGAAGACAATACTTCTGAATTCCATAAAACTATTGAAAAAAAATGAAAAAAAATAACCAAAAATTGAAGACAACATAAAAGAAATACAAGTCACCATTAAATGCCTAGATATGCCTAGATATCCAAATAATAGGTATTTCAGAAGGCAAAGAATCAGAAAAGAACAAAGAAGATCTATTCTTTGAAATGCTCTCAGAGAACTTCCCTACTCTAAAGATGCATTCAGATATCCAGACCCAAGAAATAAGAAGGAACTCATTTAGAAAGGCAAGATTATAAATATGACAAGAGAGAAACATCATGTCACTCACACCATCCTGTTAATGTCAGAACTCTCAATCAAAACAATGTAGGCAAGAAAATATTGAATGAAAGACATATTGAAAACACTAAAAGAAAAATAATTTCAACCAAGAATACTATGCCCCACAAGATTATCCTTCAAATGGAAGAAAATGATTTTTTTTTAATTCTCAGATAAACAAAACCTAAAAGCAATTTCCAACACTAGACCTGAACAGAGTACTGAAGGGAGTACAATCTGAAGGTAGTACAAAACCACAAAAACTTAACAGAGACAAATATGAGGACAAAAAAAATGTAAAACAAAATGACATAGATAAGTATACAAATATTGATGTAATGCTGAATGTTAATGGATTAAATTTTCTAATCAAGATTTAAAGACTGTCAGAATAAATTCAAAAATAAAAGCTATTTGTTGCTACAAGAAACACACCACAGGGATAAAGACATAAATAGACTAAAAGTGAAGGACTAGAATAAGATATTCCATGTAAAGAGAAACCAAAAATGGCTAGAGTCACATTACTGATTTCAGACAAAATATGCTTTAAGACAAAACTTGTAAGAGACAAAGAATATTATGAAAGCTGATTCATCAAGAAGATATAACATTGGCTGAATTGAGAAGGTTTATATGTGAATTGTGTGCTGGGTATTTGCTTTTCAAACTACCCAGTTTGAGTAGTTTACATGTAAATATTTTCTCAATAATATTTAAAACCACACTGTCTCTATTGTTACAGAGTCACAAACAAAATTATAATAAATATTTTGAACATTATCTTTAAAATTCAGTTTTTAAAATGTTTGAAAGTTGTTTATTAACTGTCAAGAACTATGGAGTATGAGCAAAAATTTTTTGATATGTAATAAATGTCTGTGAGAAAATGTAAAAATAAATAAATAAATGATAAAAAAGGAAGATTTAACACTAATAAATATTTATGCATCCAACTTAGGAGCACCTAAATATGTGAAGGAAAGACAGAAATTTCTAAAAGGAGAGATAGATTGCAATATATTGATCATTGGGGATCTCAATACCCCATAATCTCCTTTCAAAAGATTATCTGGAAAAAAAAAAAGCAGAGATACAGGATCTAAATGATACCATCAATCAAAAGGATTTAATGGACATCTATATAACCTTCCACCTAACAACCAAAAACATATACATTTTTCTCACCCCTGCGTGGAAACTTATTGAATATTGACAACATGATAGGGCAAAAAAACAAGCCTTTACTTTTTTTAAGAGAGATTTTTTACTATAGGGCAGAGAGAGAGACAGAAAGTGAGAAATAACCCTCCAGGGAGCATGGCCATGCCACAATTCCTTCTCCATTCTCCTCTAGAGATTTTGGGCATGCATGCACACGTGCCTGATATAAGTTTTAAACCACTGGATTCAGGACTCAAAACACAGTAGACTATGTGGGAGTCCAGTGATGTAACCATTATGCCATCTGCTGGTACCAAAACAACCTTTTACAAATTCAAAGTGATAAAATAAATATCAAGCATCTTCTATGACCATGGCAGAATTAAGCTTAATATTTCATGTGTGTGTGTGTGTGTGTGTGTGTGTGTGTGTATACATATATGTGTGTATATGTACACATATTCAATCACTATATATCATCAGCATACCATAACATTTCCCATCCTGAGTACACCAAATATTAGTTCATCATAGATGTTATCCATATTATCATCAACAGATATTTTTCCATTTTGTTGTCCCTTAAATGCTTTGATTCTTTTTTCCCTTGATTTTCTGCCTTTCACCCTCCCCTATTTCTCACACACTGCCCACACTGTCTCTAGTATCCACAGTTGCTCTCCATGCCTTTGTACCATCCAATGTTTTTGTTTCTGCCATAGAGTGCAGACATGGGGCTATACAATTCCCCTCTTGATACACTTTGTTTCAAATGCCAGAGTCTTATAGTTTTTTATTAGTGTGTAGAATTCTATATATATGTCACATTTTTTGAGAGGTTTTTGCTATAGGGAGCGTGCGCTCGCCAGACAGACAGAGAGAGACAGAGAGACAGAAAGTAAGAAATGACCCCCCCCAGGGGGGATGGCCATGCCACAATCCCTTCTCCTCCATTCTCCTCTCAGGATCTTGGGCACGCATGCACAAGTGCCTGTCATGAGTTTTAAGCAACCGGGTCTGGGACTCGAACCTCGGTTGACTACATGGGAATCCAGTGACATAGCCATTATGCTAACTGCTGGTCCCTATATGTCACATTTTTTAATCCACTTACCTGTTCACAAATATTTGGTTGATTCCATTTCTTAGCCATTGTGAATACTGTGGTAATAAACATTCATGTGAAAGTGTTTTTCCAACTGCATGTGTTCCTATATTTTGGGTAGAAATCCAAGTGTGCAATTGCTGGATCAAATGGTTATTCTATTTATAGGTCTTTGAGGAATATCCATATTCTTTTTCACAGTGGCTGTACTTATTTATGTTCATAAAAAGACTAGGAATGTTCCTTTTCACAAAAGCCTCATCAGCATTCATCATTTTTTAAAGAAATATTTATTTATTTCTATTTATCTTTTTTTTTTCCATTTGCTATAGGACACATGTACTCACCAGAAAGAGAGAGAAAGAAAGATAAAGAGAGAAATGAAATTCCAGCCCACCAGCTTTGGGTCTGAAACCGTGTTTGGCTATGTGAGAATACAGTACTATAACCACCACACCACCTACAATCCCCAGCATATCCCTTTTTTTAAATTTTAGCCATCTTGACGGGTTAGGTGATTTCTCAATGTGGTTTTGAATTGCAACTCCCTTATAAGAAATATTGTGAATTTTTTTCTCATATGTTTTTGTCTGTCTGCCTGTTTTTCTTAGACAATTGTTTGTTCAACTCAATTTCCTATCTTTAATTGGGTGGATAATTTTGGGGGGAATGATCACTAGCTTTTTTTAAATTTTAGCCATCTTGACGGGTTAGGTGATTTCTCAATGTGGTTTTGAATTGCAACTCCCTTATAAGAAATATTGTGAATTTTTTTCTCATATGTTTTTGTCTGTCTGCCTGTTTTTCTTAGACAATTGTTTGTTCAACTCAATTTCCTATCTTTAATTGGGTGGATAATTTTGGGGGGAATGATCACTAGCTTCCTGAATATTCTGGTTATCAGTCTCTTATCTGAGGCTGGCTTTACACATATATTATCCTATTATGAAGGTTGTCTCATCTCTCTAATTATTATACTTTTGCTGTGCCAAAACTTTTTAATCTAATATAATCCTTCTCTATTTTTGAATTATTGCCTGTGCCTTAGGGGGTTTACTGAAGAAGTCTTTGCCTACTTCAATGTCTCCAAGAGTTTCTCCTGTGTTTTCTACAGTAGTTTTAGAGTTTATGGTCTTAGGCTTAGATTTTAGATACATTTTTAGATGACTTTTTTTTTTTTTGAGATGTTCTTGCTATAGGGCGCGTGTGCTTGCCAGACAGACAGAGAGAGACAGAGAGACAGAAAGCAAGAAATCACCCCCCAGGGAGGATGGCCACGCCGCAATCCCTTCTCCTTCATTCTCCTCTTGGGACCTTGGGCACACACGCACACGCGCCCGGCATGAATTTCAAGCCACCGGGTCCGGGACTCGAACCGCGGTCGATTATGTGGGAGTCCAGTGACATAGCCATTACGCTTACTGCTGGTCCCATGATGATTTTTGTTTGTGGTGAAAGATAGTGGTCCCTTTTCATCTTTCTTCATGAGAACACCCAGTATTTCCAGCATCATTTCCTAAACACATTTTTTCTTCACTGGATTATCAATTGGCTATATGTTTTAGGGTTACTTCTGGGGTCTCTATTCTGTTCCATTTGTCTACATATCTGTTATTATGGGAGTACCATGCTGTTTTGATTATCAAAGCTTTTTAATATATTATGGAGTCAGGAAATGAGATTCCTTCTATTCCACTCTTCATCAGCAGTATGGCTTTGACAATGCAGTGTCTTTTATGATACTAGACCAATCCTGTGGGGGGTTTTATTTATTTGTTTTCTAAATCTGTGAAAAAATATCTCTGGTGATTTGATTGAGATTTCATTACACATGTAGATAAAATTGGGTAGAATTCACATTTTTTATTAATTCTTTCAATCTAGGTTCATGTGACGTCTTTCCACTTTTTTGTGCCATTTTCAATTTTTCTTTATTTCTGTTAATATGATGAATTACATTTATGGTTATGCATATCTTGAATCATCTTGCATTTATGTAATAAACCATACCTGGTTGTGATTTATAACTATTCTTGTGTCATTGGAAATGATTCTCTAGTATCTTCTTGAGAATTTTGGCATTTATATTCATCAGAGATATTTGTCTCTAGTTTTTGGGGAGTTTTGTTGTTGTTTTTGTTGTGTCTTCGTTTGGGGGATGATGGTGAAGGTGGTTTTATAAAATATATTTGGGAGTGATCTTTTTTTTTTTTTTGAGACTTTTGTTCTGCTAATGTGATGTATTATATTTATTGTTTTCCATATGTTAAACCATTCTTGCATCCCTGAGATACAGCCTACCAGTCATGGTATATAATCTTCCTAATATGCTGTAGAATTCAGTTTGCTAGTATCCTATTGAAAATTTGCATCAATATTCATCAGGGATACTGGTTTACAGTTTTCTTTTGTTGTTTTATCTTTGTCTGCTTTTGAGATCAAGGTGATGAAGGCTTCATAAATGAAGTTAGGGAGAATTCTTTCCTTTTGAATTTTTAGGAATAGTTTAAGAAGAATTAGAGTTAGCTCTTCTTTAAAAGTTTTGTAGAATTCTGAAGTGAAGTCAACTGGACCTGGGCTTTTCTTTGTTGAGACCCTATCACTGATTCAAACTCATTATTTGTATTGGTCTATTCAGGCTTTCTAGTTGATCCTGATTCAATCTAGGTAATTGTACATGTCTATAAATTTGTTCATCTCATCTAGGTTTCCTTGTGTGTTGGCATATAGTCACTCATAGTATTTTGATACAGTTCTTTTTCTGTATTTTTAATTTATTATTATTATTTATAAACGTCTTTCCACTTTTTTGTGCCATTTTCAATTTTTCTTTATTTCTGTTAATATGATGAATTACATTTATGGTTATGCATATCTTGAATCATCTTGCATTTATGTAATAAACCATACCTGGTTGTGATTTATAACTATTCTTGTGTCATTGGAAATGATTCTCTAGTATCTCCTCGAGAATTTTGGCATTTATATTCATCAGAGATATTTGTCTCTAGTTTTTGGGGAGTTTTGTTGTTGTTTTTGTTGTGTCTTCGTTTGGGGGATGATGGTGAAGGTGGTTTTATAAAATATATTTGGGAGTGATCTTTTTTTTTTTTTTGAGAGGTTTTTCGCTATAGGGTGCATGTGCTCACCAGGCAGACAGAGAGAGACAAAGAGACAGAAAGCGAGAAATCAGTCCCGAGGGGAATGGACACACCACAATTCTTTCTCTATTCTCCTCTTAAGATGTTGGGCACATACCCGGCGTGAGTTTTAAGCCACCGGGTCCGGGACACGAACCGTGGTTGACTACATGGGAGTCCAGCGACATAGCCATTACGCTAACTGCTGGTCTCGGCAGTGATCCTTAATTTTTAATCTTTTGAAATAACAAGTGGAATGGGGGCTAACTATTCTTTAAAAGTTTTGTAGAACTCAAAAGTGAAGCCATCTGTACCTGGGCTTTACTTTGTTGGGATGTTATTTATTTTGATTCAATTCCATTGATTGTTATGTGTCTATTCAAGCTTTCTATGCTTTCCTGATTCAATCTTGGTAGATTATATGTGCCCAGAAATTTGTCAATCTAATCTAGGTTTTCTTGTGTGTTGGCATATAGTCACTCATAGTATTTTGAAACAGTTGTTTTTCTGTATTTTTAATTTATTATTATTATTTATAAACTCAATCACTATACAACATTTAGATTATAAAGAGACTTTACCCAGCGTGATATATACCTCAGTCCAGCCCAATTGAGAATACTATACACATCCTCATCAACCAATAATAAACAATATCTGTGTCCCACAAATGTCTTACCTATTTTTTCCCCAAATTTGCTTTCTTACACCCTTTCCTTCCCACGCTCTCCTTCCACTTTGTCTCTAGTGTCCATAACAATTTTCAATGCTTTTATGGCCTCCAGTCTTTCAGTCTCAAACACAGACTACAGACCTTAGGTTTATGTTAAGTGGAAACATACAATGTCTCTGTTTCATAGCCTGACTTGTTTCACTCAGCAACAAATCGTCCACATTTGTCCACTTTTTATTAAATTCCAGGGCCTTGTTGCTATTTATAACTGAGTATTATTACAATGAATATGTATATATGCCACATTTTTTAATCCATTCATCTGTTTGTGGACATTTGGGTTGGTTCCACATCTTAGCAATAATGAATAATGCTGCAATAAATATAGTTATGCATTGCTTTTCCAAAGGATCATTCTTCTGTCCTTTGAGTTAAATACCCAGGAGTGTAATTGCTGGATCACATGGCAGTTCTATTTTAAGGTTTTGAGGAACCTCCATATTGTTCTCCACAGTGACTGGACCAATTTACATTTCCAGCAACAATGTAGGAGTGTTCTTCTTTCACCACATCCCCTCCAGCACTTAAT
>NW_006159631.1:64295-65736 GCF_000334495.1 Tupaia belangeri chinensis
ATATATTCACCATTCTGACTGGGGATGGGGGTATTTCATTCTGGTCTTCATCTGCATCTTCGTATCTTCCTTATAATGAGGGCTATTGAGCCTTTTTTTCATATGCTTTTTGGCTGTTCATAATGTCTTTGAGAGTTGTTTATTCTGCTCATTTTCCCATCTTTTAATTGGGTTAATCATTTCTTCTGGGTAAGTTGCTTAACTCCCATCTGTATTCTTGTTATCAGTCCCTTATCAGAGGCACAGTTAAAAAAAATTTCTCCCCTTCTGAGGGTTGTCCATTCATACAATTTGTGTGTCCTTTATGTGCAGAAACTTCTTAATCCTATGTAATTCCACCTATCTATTTTGGGGATTACTGTCTGTGCTTTGAAGGTCTTCTTTAAGAAGTCTTTGCCTACCCCAATGTCTCCCAGAGTTTCCCATGTGTTTTTCTCCTGTAGTTTTATAGTTTGTGGTCTTAGGTTTAGATCTTTGACCCACTTTGAGTTGATTTTTAATGGGGACAGATAGGAGTTTGGTTTCATCTTTGTGCAGGTGGATACCCAGCTTTTCCAGAAATATTTGCTAAAGAGGTTTTTCTTTTCCCACTGAATCAATTGGTACCCTTTGTCAAAATCAGTTGGTTTTATGTTTGGGGGTTTATGTCTGGGATCTCTACTTTATTTTATTGGTCCTCATGTCTGTATTTGTGACAATATCTTGCTGTTTTTATTATCACAGCTTTGTGATATATGTTGTGGTCAGGAAATGAAATGCCATCCACTCCACTCTTGCTTAGGATGGCTTTGGCAATATGAGGATTCTTATGATACCAGACAAATTTTTTTCTAGATCTGTGAAACATGTCTTATAATTTTAGAGGAATTGCAATAAATATGTAGATTAATTTGGGTAGGATTGCCATTTGATTATATTAATTCTGACAATCCAGGAACATAGGTTGCCCTTCCACTTTTTTGTGTGTCCTTTTTGATTTCCTTTTTAATATTTTCATAGCCTTCCTTATAGAGGTCCTTAACTTCCTTGGTTAGTTTTATTCCTAGATATCTTATACTTCTTGGAGGATTCCTCATGGCTCCTGCTAACTAGTCATTTCAGGGGACAGGAAAAATTAAGATTTTCTACCGATAATTCAGCCTCCAGTAAACAGAGCTAGTGTGATGGATCTAAGGACACTGTAGCTAAACATTGAAATACTATTAGGGTTAACATATTCCTCAACATCTACTAAATCTGCTGCACCATCCATCACAACAGAACTGCAAAGAGATTCCAGATCACCTCTCTCTGCTTGCTCCTGAACACTCAGATTGAACTTCAAGAATTCAAAGGAAAAACACCATCCATCAGATGACAAGAAATCACTGCAGGACCACAAGAAATATGGGAAAGCAAGAAAATACCTCTCCTCCAAGGGAAAAGAAGAACTCCTCTTCAT
>NW_006159631.1:67644-87876 GCF_000334495.1 Tupaia belangeri chinensis
TTCCATATTTTTTCAGAAGGCTTTCCTACCCCAGGTATGCTTATGCTTACTGTTTATCTTTCATGTTTTGATTTGCAATCTATAAGGTTTAAATGCATGGTGTGAGGCTGGGAGTAAGGTGCATTTCCCCCCAATATAGATATCCAGTTGGTTCCCTACCATTTACTGAAATGGCCATCTTTTCCCCACAGCCCTGCAGTCCTACTTTTTTCATAAAATTCAGACAATGTATGCCTTTGTCTGTGGGCTCTTTATTTTCTTTTATTGATCAGACAGCCTGTTTTTCTGCTGACTTCTTTTGACCATTATGCTGTTTATATGAACCAATTTGTTCTTTTCAGGTTCATGTGACATGGAGAGAGATGGGTTGCATATAGCATTTTAAATATTGTCTTATAAATGCACTTACAAAAATAAAAATAGTATACAATGTGATATAGTGTTACTTTTTGTTAATTTTAATCTTTCTGCACCAAATGATTATATTACATGTTATTATATTTGTTTAATCATCTGCCATTTGTCTTTTCTTCTATGCTGGCCTAAATTCCACTGATTCCTGGGTTGCAAGGGACACAGGCATATCAGAAACTTCATCTTTATTGGCCCAAATCTTATGTTTTAACTTCAGGAAGCTTGTTAACTTTATTTATGAATTTCTTGATGTTCTACTGTGAAGATCTATACCACTCTGAAATGCTGAAATTTTGCTTCACTCAACTCTCTAAAATATGCCTGATATAGATTCCTTAGGTTTGAAAAGAATTTCTCATCTTATTTTCTTTAATGTACCATAGAAAGGATTGTATAGATAATTTTTGATTCTGTTGTAAAATAAAAAACTTTCAGTTTGAGTTTAACTGAAACATCTCCAGTTCTGACTTATTAAAACATCCCCCCCCCAAAAAAAAAAAGATATCTTATACTTCTTGTATCTATGGTAAATGGGATTACTTTCTTTAGTTCTATCTCTTGGCAATCTTAGTATCTTATCTTTTTCTGTGGTTTTGGCCAATCTAGCTATGATGTGCCATGGAGAGGATCTTCTTGGATCGATTCTATTTGGGGCTCTTTGAATTTCTTGATTCTGAATGTTTGAGTACCTTTCTAGACTCAGAAAGTTTTCTTACAGGATTTTGGGGAATAGTTTCTCAATTTCCTTATTAGTTTCTTCACCTTCTAAGATACCAAATATTCGGATGTTTGGACGTTTCATGTTAACTAGTATTTTTTGTATATTATTCTCAATTTTCTTGGCTCTTTTTTCAGTGTTTTTGATATTTTATTCTAGGTCAGAGGTTTTGTATTCTACTTCCAGGATTCAATGTTCTGCATGGTATAACCTGCTTTTACTACTTTCAAGGGTGGCTTTGATTTTCTTTATTACAGCCTTCATACCTAACAGTTATGTATTTTTTTATGCTATCCAATTATTTTTTCATATCATGGAAGGACTTTCTCATCTCTGGGAGCTCAATTTTCTTTATTTTTGATCTCATAGATTTTTGTTACCATAAATATTCTAAATTCTATTTTTAAGAGAGGTTTTTGCTATAGGGCACGAGCACTCACCTGAAAGACACAGGGATACAGAGAGATAGAAAGCGAGAAATCACCCCCCAGGGATGATGGTCATGCCACAATCCCTTCTCCATTCTCCTCTTGGGAATTTGGGCATGCATGCATGTGTGCCAGGCATGACTTTAAGCCACTGGGTCTGGGACTGGAACCATGGTCGACTACATGGGAGTCCAACAACATAGCTGTTTGGTCAACTGCTGGTCCCTCTAAATTCTTTTTCTGTTATTTCTGTAATATACTCTAATTTTTTCCTACTTGGAAAACAGTTAAAGTGTTCCCTTGGTGGAGATGTATTATTTGGGACCAGCAGTTGGAGTAATGGCTATGTTGCTGGACTCCCATGTAGTCGACTGTGGTTCAAGTCCTGGACCTGGTGGCTTCAATTCACACCAGGTGGGTGTGCATGTGTGTCCAAGATCCCAAGAGGAGAATGGAGGTTCAGGGATTGCGGCGTGGTCATCCCCTTTGGGGAGGGGGGTGATTTCTCACTTTCTGTCTCTCTGTCTTTCTGGCATGCGCATGCACCCTATAGCAAAAACCTCTAAAAAAAGATGTATTATTTGATTATCTCATCCTTGAGGCTCTTCTACAATTTTTAGTCATTTGGTAATGTATTTACTTTTGGTTAATTTGTTGGAGAAGGATTGTGTAACTTTGAGCTCATCCGATTCCCTTACTCTGTAATAATTCATTGCTATTTTCTCCCTTTTAAGATGTCCTCCAGTTTGGGAATCATGGAAGAAGTTTTGAAATCAGATTTATGAAGGGGAATTTAACTCTTTTTGCAACCACTACAGTGAGGAGTAAATAATTCTCTAAAACTCACCATGTTCAGATGTTTAGCTACTATGCACCTACTCTCCTCTAGACATTGGGTAAAGGCTGTGCAGTAAAACAGGAAAGTAAAGTAAAGAAAGAGTAAGTAGGAAACAGAAATAGGAAGAAAAAGCAAAGAACAAAGAAAATAACTAGAAGAAAAACAGGAGAACAAAACATAAATCACATCACAGAAAAAATAATTGGGTTAGAAATGAAAAACTGCATGGTGCACAAGAATGCCGCACAAAGGGACAATAGAGGCACAGATGGAGATGCCTGCATAGTGTCTGTCCTAGGTGAGGGAAGAAGCGACAAAATAGCAAGAGAAAGGTTCAAACACAGCAGAAAGATGTTTTTTTTTCTTTTTTTTTAAAGAGGATAAAGAAGGGACAGAGAAGAACAAGAGAGAGAGAGAGACTTGCCTACCTTACTAGCACTGGAGTCTGGAAGGGGGGCCCTGGCCATGTGTGTGCATGTGTGTGTGTGTGTGTGTGTGTGTGTGTGTGTGTGTGTGTGGTGGGGGGGTGTGTGTGTGTGTGTGTGTGTGTGTGTGTGTGTGTGTGTTGGGGGGGGGTGCTTCAAAGCCATTAAGCTGAAGCTAGTTGGACAGCAGAGGCAGAGATAGGGATGCCTGGATGCTTTCTGTCCTAGATGAAGAAAGAAGAGATAAATTACCAAGAGAAAGGGTCAAATGGGGCCAAAATCTGTTTTTTAAAAAGAGAAAAAAAAAGAAGGAACAGAGAAGAAAAAGGAGAGAGAAATTTGCCTAACCTGACTACCACTGGGTTCTAGAAGGGAGAAAGGCTGGCTTGGGAGGGCTTCTTAGCCATGAATCTAAACCCAGAAGGACAGCATAGGCAGAGATAAAGATGCCTGGACACTTCCTGTCCTGACTAGCACTCTCTAATAGTCTTTTGTATTTCTGTTATATCTGTTATATTATTGCTTATTTAATTGCTAATTTGGCTAATCTGGTCCCTTTCTCTTCTTTTTAATTAATCTAATAATGATATATTAATAGTGTTCATCTTCTCATAAAATCAGTGTTTGGTTTTATTTATTTTTAGACATTTTTTTAATTCTCTCTTTTATTTATTTTTGCTCAAATCTTCATTTTATCTTTTATACTGGCATTTTTGGCTTTGTTGTTTTCTTTCCAGTTACTCGATGTTTATTGTTAGGATGTCTATTTGCCTTACATTTCTATCTTCTGCATATGCACACTAATTGCTATAAACATTGCTCTTATGATTGCTTTCACTGTGTCCCATAGGTTGTGGAAACTCGTGTGTCCATTGTCATTGGTTTCAATTAATCATTGATTGCACTCTTAATTTCTTCAGTGATTGTAAAGTCATTGGAAAATAGGATGCTTAATTTTCATATGTTTGTGTACTTTTCAGAAATTAATTTCCAGTTTCATTCCATCATGATTAGAGAACATGCTTCATATGTTTTCTATGACTTTGAATTTGTAAAAGTTTGTTTTCTGCCCTATCATTTGGTCAATTTCCAAAAAGAGTCCATGAAGATGTGAGAAAAATATATATTTTGTAGATTGCTGGGTGAAAAGTTCTATAGATGTCTATCAAGTCCACTTGACTTATTACATTGTTTAGATGCTATCTATCTTTGCTTATTTTTGGTCTAGATGATCTATCAAAAGGAAATAGTAGGTGTTGGGATCTGCAACAATTAGTGAGTTGCAGTCTATCTTTCCTTTTAGATCTTGCAATATTTCTTGCAATATTTATTGCATATATTCAGGTGCTCTCAAGTTTGGTACATAGGTATTTATGTGTTATATCTTTTGGGAAAATTAGTCATTTTAATACTATTTAATGTACTTCTTTGTCTCTCCTACAGCTTTTGTCTTAAAGCCTGTTTTATCTGACATCAATATTATTACTTCAGACTTTTCTTGGTTTCTATTGGCATGGAATAATTTTTCCAGCCCTCAACTTTTAGTCTATGTATGTCATTATCTATGTGGTGTTTTTGTTCTAGGCAGAAAATAGAGGGTTTAGTTTTTTTTCTTTATTCAGCCAGTCTGTGTCCCTTGATTGGAGAATTTAATCTGTTAAAATTCAGTGTTATTATCAATATTTACAGACTTGTCCCTGTCATTTTGTTAGTCATTTTTTTGTATTTTCCCCCTCTTTCTGTCTGTCTTTCTTTAGTTTTGCTGATATAGTACTCTTTTTAGAGAAATAAATAAATAAAGCTGGTATATTCCTACAAGTTTCTTTTTTTAAAAAAAATTTAGTCTTTTTTTCTCCCTTTTGAAGGATACTTCTGTTGGGTATTGCATTCTAGGTTGAAATTGATTTTATTTTAGTGTTTTGAATATGTCTTCTTATTCTCTTCTTGCCTGCATTGTTTTAATTGAGAGGTTTGTTGGGTTTGTTTTTAGTCTAATAGTCTTTATAAGTGACTTGATGTTTCTGTCTTGTTATTTTTAGAATCTCATCTTTGTCAGTGATTTTAATCATTCTGGCTATGATGTGTCATGGAAAGAATATTCTTATATTGATTCTTTGGGATCCTTTGTATTTCTTGAATCTGGATGTCTGTTTGTTTCTCGAGATTAGGAATGTTTTCTGTTGGTATTTTATGGAATAGCTCTTCTATTTACTTGTCTGATTATGTACCTTCTGCAATACCTATTATTTGGATATTTGGGTGTTTAATGGTGTCTAATATTCCTTGAAGGTTGTCTGATTTTTTATTATTCATTATTTTTGGTAGTTTTATTTAAGGCAGATGTTTGTTTTCCAGATCAGAGATTCTATCTTCTGTGTAGTCTAATCTGCCATTAATGCTTTCAAGGGAGGTTTTAATCTTTTACAGAAATTCTATCTTCTGTGTAGTCTAACCTGCTGTTAATGCCTTCAAGGGATGTTTTAATCTTCTACATTAATATCTTCATCTCTAAAATTTCTGTTTGATTCTTTTTATGTACTTCAAGTCATGAAAGTACTTTCTCATCTCCTGGAGCTCATTGTGTTCTCTCTCTTGCATCTCATTTATTTTTATCACCAAGAATTATTTGAATATTTTTTATAGTTAGAAACAAGTTACTGTGTTTCTTTGTAAGAGACATATTTCCACATATTTCCAGTTTTTGTCATTCTTGAAGCTCTTCTGTAATTCTTAGACATTTGGTGAGTAGATTTTTGGTATTTTTTTTTTTAGCGGGGGGGGGGGGTTATAGTAACTAATCTCCTGTACTTCTGTTTGCTGTGAATTACTTTTGCACCAATTTATCTTATGC
Organism: Tupaia belangeri chinensis; assembly: GCF_000334495.1. Classification (NCBI taxonomy): domain Eukaryota; kingdom Metazoa; phylum Chordata; class Mammalia; order Scandentia; family Tupaiidae; genus Tupaia; species Tupaia belangeri. The sequence goes on from NW_006159631.1 coordinate 73,319, forward strand.
AGTTTTCAATTTGGTATTTAGAGGAGGAATTTTGGGCTCAGATTTATGAAGAGGAGATTCTCCCATTTTACTGGTGGACAAATAAAGAGAATTCCTCCAGAGCCTCACAATGCTCAGGCACTTGGTTACTATATACCTAGTCTTGTCTAGTCCCTCTGGGATTGGAGGCTGAGCAACAAATTGAGAATATATTGTAGAAAAAAGAGAAAATAAGATTTTTTTAAAAATGTTGCATATGGGACCAGCAGTTAGCATAATGGCTAAGTCGCTGGACTCTCATGTAGTCGACCACGGTTCGAGTCCCAGACCCAGTGGCTTAAACTCATGGCAGGCGTGTGTGCGTGTGAGCCCAAGATCCCAAGAGGAGAATGGGGAAGGGATTGTGGTGTGGCTATCCCCACTGGGGGGTGATTTCTTGCTTTCTGTCTCTCTGTCTCTCTCTGTCTGGCGAGCACACATGTCCTATAGCAAAACCCTCTAAAAAAAAATGTTGCATGCCACATAAGCATGGCTCACATACTGGACAGTGGGATCCAGATGGAGCTGTCTACTTAAGAGGTTTGCCATTTTTCTGTCCTATATGGGGCAGAAAAGGAAAGAGTTAACAAAACAAAGGTAAACTCTATCCTACCTTTTAGCTCTGAAATGGCAAGGTGATGTTGGTGGTCTGGCTCTAAAGCTGAGGCTGGCACGGGTTCAGCCCTACTTCTGGTCCCTGCCTGGTCTGGACACATCAGATGGAGTTGTCTGATTAAGAGACCTGTAGTAATGATGTCTTTCTAGCTGTGAAACTGCAAATTGAGGCTGGAGGGTTCAAGTTGGTGTTGGGGCTGAATCAAGCTCAGTCCTACCTCTGGTCGCTAGCTGTGGAGTAACTTCAGAAACACCCTTGAAATTACACAAACATATGGACACTAAACCTACTTCTGAATACGTTCACAACCACTGAAGAAATTGAGACAGAAATGATAAGATTGAAAAAAATGATAATGAGTCCTTAAGTTTCCATGACATATGGAAGAAAGCAGAAGCAGTCATAACAAGGAACTTCATAGCAATTAGTGTACATAAGAAAAAGATAGAAATGTGGAAAATAGAAATGTTAACAGACCTCAGGGAACTGGAAAAAGAAGAATAAATCCCAAGATAAAAGATATAGCAAAGTTTTGAGAAGATATAAGTGAAATAGAGAATAATCAAACTATACGGAAAGTAAATGAAACTAATAATTGGTTCTTTGAGAAGATAAGAGGACCAGCAGTTAGTGTAATGGCTATGTCTCTGAACTCCCATGTAGTCAGCCATGGTTCAAGTCCTGGACCTGGTGGCTTAAACTCACGCCAGGTACATGTGCATGCATTCCCAAGATTCCCAAGAGGAGAATGGAAAAGAAGGGATTGCGGTATGGCCATCCCCCTAGGGGGGTGATTTCTCACTTTCTATCTCTCTGTCTCTCTCTGTCTTTCTGGTGAGAGCACATGCCCTATAGCAAAAACCTCTCCAAAAAAAAAAAAAAAAAGAAAGAAGATAAGCAAAATTGATACACAGTTAGCTAGACTAATTAAGAAAAGAAAGAATCCAGATAAACAAACAATTAAACAGGGAATTTTACAAAAGACATAATAGAAATACAAAATATTATTAGAGAATACTATGAGTGACCATATGTCAACAAACTAGGAAATCTGGATAAGATGGGCAAATTCCTGCACAAATATAGTCTACCAAGATTTAATCAGGAAGACATACAAAGCCTGAATAGACCCATCAAAAACAATGAGATTGTATTAGTAATAAATAACAAAGAAAAACCCAGTTCTCAATGGGCTCACTTCTGATTCTACAAAACGTTTAAAGAAAAGCTAACCCACATTCTACTCAAATTATTTCTAATGATTCAAAAGAAAAGAACCCTCCCAACTTTTTTCTATTGAATCTTCAATTGCCCTCACCTCTCCCAAATAGACAAGTACATAACAATAACAAAAACTAACAACAAACTACATCCCAATATGTCTAATAAATATAGATTCAAAAATTCTAAAGAAGATGCTATTAAATTGTATACAATGACATGTCAAAAAGTTATACATCAAGATCGGGTAAGCTTTATTCCAGTGATGGAAAGGGTGGTTCAACATACAAAAAAAAAACATAAATGCAATCCACCATACTAACAGAAAGGATAAAAAAAACAATATGATTATATTATTCAATGCAGAGAAAGCATTTGACAAAATACATGATTTAGACTCTCAGAAAAATCTTCATAGAAGTGATATTTGTGGGAGGCTGCATACCAGCGAACATCGCCAGTTTCTCAGAAAGCAAACATTTACACAATGCCAAAGGCCACAATTGGTTCCCTTCAAAAAACCTGACCTTCAAAACCATAATCTGATTGGCCACTAGAATCCCTCAGATTTGCATATCCGGCACCTCATGATTGGTCCAAAAGCAGCCAATCATAACCCACCTTTTACAACCAATCATAACCCACCTTTTATAACCAATCACGGCCCACCAGCTTGTATATAACCACGATGCCTGGCCCACAATCGCCAGACAACCAGGAAGACGACACAGACAACCAGGAAGATGACCCAGACGACCCTGAAGACCCTGAAGAGTTGTAACACCGCATTGTTTCCATGCTGCTCACAGTAGACGACGTGACCCTGAAGAGTTGTAACACTGCATTGTCTCCATGCTGTACCATACTGCCCACAATAAACAGACGACCCTGAAGATACCATGTTGTCTCCATGTTGTAACACTGCGCCGCTTGTCCCAACTCTCACTCCTTCCCTCAGGAAACCTGTTCAACTGTCCCCCCATGTCAAGACAATATTTCTCAACATAAAAAAGTTATATGTGGAAATCACATAATTAACATGATACTGAATGAAAAAATGCTGAAATTTTTTTCATTTAAAATTTGAAAAAGACAAAGCTCTTCTAGTGTTTTTCAATATAGTACTGAAAGTCTCAGCCAATGCAATCAGACAAGAGACTAAAACAAAAGGCATTCAAATAAGAAAAGAGTAAGTGAAATTGTCTTTATTTGCAGATGATATGATTATATACATATAAAACACACAAAAAAAGTGAAAAACCTGCTGTTAAGGATTAATTGAGTAATATGGCAGAATACAAAATAAATATGAAAAATGGTAGAACTTATACACAACAATGAGAAGACTAAGGTAGAATTGAAAAAAAATTCTTATTTACAATAATGAGAAAAAGTATAGGATACTTACGAATAAACCTAACCAAAGAAATCAAAGACCTCTACAAAGAAAGTATGAAAAATCTTAAAAAGAAATTGAAGGACCAGTAGTTAGCGTAATGGTTATGTTGCTGGACTCCCATGTAGTCAACTGTGGTTCAAGTCCTGGACCTGGTGGCTTAAACTCACGCCGGGAGCGTGTGCATGCGTGTCCAAGATTCCGAGAAGAGAATGGAGAAGAAGGGATTGTGGCGTGGCCATCCTCCTTGCAGTTGATTTCTCACTTTCTGTCTCTCTGTCTTTCTGGCGAGTGCATGCACCCTATAGCAGAAACCTCTCAAAAAAAAAAAAAAGTAATTGAAATGACATAGAAAAGTGAAAAGACATTCCATGTTCCTTGACTGGAAGATTTAATATAATAAAATTGCTAATTTTACCAAAATTAATAAACGTATTTAATGAGATCCCAATTTACCAGAGACATTGCACATATATTCAGAAAACAACAATCATAAAATTGGTTATGAATCATAAAAGACTCTTCTTTGCCAAAGCAATAGTGCACAAGAAGAGTGGCATAGAAGGCATCTCACTCCTTGACCCCATAATGTACTACAAACCTGTGATAATCAAAATAGGATGGTATAGGAACAAAAATATACATACAGAGGTCTGTGGATCAATGGAATATAATAGATACCTGAGAAATAAGTCTCAACATACATAACCAACTGGTTTTTGACATAGAGCACCAGAAAATACAGTGGGGAAATAAAAATATCTTTAGCAAATGGAATAAAATGTGTGTCTTCTTGCAGAAACAATAAAAATGGAACACTATCTCTTGCCACTAATAAAAATCAACTAAAAATGAACAAAGCTCTAAACCTAAGACCCCAAACTTTAAAATTATTGATTGAAGACACAGAGTAATCTCTTAGAAACATTAGAGTAAGCAAAGCCTTCTTAAATAAGACCTCCAATGCATAGGCAATAATCCCAAAAATAGACAAGTGGGATTACATCAGGCTTAAAAGTTGTGCACAGCAAAAGATACAATAATTAGACTGTATTGACAATCCTCAGAATGGCAGAATATATTTCAAACTGTACCTTATTTAAGGGACTTATAACAATATTATACAGGGAACTGAAGCATGTTACCCTCTAAAAACTAATAAACCTTATTAAAAGTTGCACAGAAGAGCTAAAAAGACAACTCTTTAAGAAAGACATACAAAAAACAAACAACCTATGTAAAAATTCTCAATATCCGTTATCATAAGGGAGATACAAATTAAAAGCACAATGAAATACCACCTTACCCATTCAGCACCTTTCTGAGTGGATCAGGCTGTCAGAGAAGCATTTTTTTATTTTGGTCTGTGAGCATTAGATCTTGCTTCTCATTAACTCCCTAAGTCTCACCGTTCTTCCTATCTTGAGGTCCCTGAGTTTGTGTATGTGGTTGTCAGCTGGCATATAGGGTTTTCAAAGTGTGTGATATCCAGGAACTGCCATGTCCACACTGTGACCAGACATGTAGAAAGTGCTAAACTTTATAATACACTTGTAACCATATAAGGTGTTTTTAACTTATACAGAATAGTTAGAATATTGTATTAAAGTTGTGAAACATGAAAAGAAAAACGTTAAAATAATAAATATTGATAAGTAATGGAGAGACTGTAGAGAAGAGAACTTTCCTACACTGTTGGATGCAATATAAATTAGCACAGCCACTGGGCGGTACAATATGTAAATACTCAAAGACCTACAATTAGAACTGCCATATGACCTAGCAATCCCACTCCTGGGTATTTATCAGAAAAACACTTGCACATCCTTGTTTATTGTGGCATTATTTACAATGGCTAGGACATGGAATCAAATATCCATAAATAGATGACTGGATTGAAAAAGTGTGGCTCATATGCACTATGGAAAACTACTTTGTCATAAAATAACACACTGTAATTTTATAGAAGGTTGATGAATTTTGAAGATTTAATGCTAAGAAAAGCAAGCCAGACTGTGAAAAAGAGACATTGTATGTCCCCATTCAATATATACTGAGTGTCTTCACTGTATTACAGAAACTGAATGTTTGGAATGTATAAATGTATGGAGAGCAACTGTGAATTCCAAAGACAATGTGGGAGTAACATGACCCACACAGCTGAAGAGTGCTGAGTGTGGGTGGCACTGGGTTAGGAAGTAAACATAAAAATAAAACACACAGGAACACACAAGTAGAAAAAAGTGGGAATTAGGTAGTCTGGACTTTTCTGACAGAGGCAGCCTTGATCTGAGCCATTTTCAGGTTTACATTTTTAAAGGGAAGAAGAGGAAGTGAAATGTAAAGTCAGTTGGTTGCAGATGTTAATTGGCTGAAGACATGAAGACATCTAGCACCATGTAGTTCAATTTAAGTTTTCTTTTATCTTCTCAGACCATTTCTGCTAAACACAGAGGCAGCAAGAGTATTCATATGTTAACACGTTCATTTAGCCTTACAAATAAAAGCCCATAGAACTGCCTTTCTACATGTGCTAAAGGTCACCCTTTGTTTGCTTAGATTTGGTGGCTCCCTGCATGGGAGGAAGGTGGGAAATTGGGGAGATTGTGAGGGAGGGAATAAAAGGGGACAAAAAAGAAACAACATTTAAGGGACATAAAAATGGAAAATTATCTGTTGATGATAATACATATGGTAATATCTTTGACTGAAACAATATACAGTGTATTCATGATGGGAAAATTTATTTGGTATTCTAAGATAATAAACAGCAATTTAATGTAAAATCATTCAATAAACAATAATACATAAAAAGGTAAAAAATAAAATAAATTTTTGCATTTCTTTACTTTCTCTTAATATTAATTTAGAAATAATTCATGCATTTCACTAATATTTTTCAAGAGCAAGCTTTCAGGTTTATTCAACAATTCTTCTCATTTTAGATATTTAAGTACTAATTTTATTTTCAGGTATATTTATTTATTTCATGAATATGAGATGGAGAAAAGCAGCACTCTGGACTGGGTCTTGAAATATTAATTCCTCCTAGCTTTCTTTTCTTTTTTTTGAGATTTCTTTTCTTTTTCCTATAGGATGTGTGCACTAACCAGAAAGAGAGAGAGATACAGAAAGCGAGAAATCACCTCCCAGGGGGGATGGCCATGCTGCAATCCCTTCTCCTCCATTCTCCTCTCAGGATCTTGGGCATGCAGGCACATGCGCCTGGCGTGAGTTTAAGTCACCAAGTCCAGGACTCGAACTGTGGTTGACTACATGGGAGTCCAGCAACATAGTCATTATGCCAAACACCGGTACCTACCCTAGCTGTTTTTAGCTTTAGATCACAGGCATTCATGTGCCCAGCATACTCACAGAGGTTTCTGGGTAGGAACCTGGAACTTTCCCATGTAGGTCAACCTTGCAAAGTTTGTATTTTATCACTGCACCACCATCTGACATCCATGTTTACTGATTTTAAATCAACTAATTTGTAAATGTTATCTTATTTAAAAATAAATTTTTAGCTTTGTTTAATTTTCAATACAGAATGTGGTCTATGCTATATCTATTTTTTTTTCAGCTTAATACATGAACAATTCTTATAAATGCTCCATGAAGCATGAAAATAAATTGTATTTTCTACACTCATGATTATGTACTCAATATATATTTATTAGGGGATCAGCAGTTAGTGTAATGGCTAAGTTGCTGGACTCCCATGTAGTTAACCACGGTTCGATTCCTGGCCCCTGTGGCTTAAATTCACGCTGAGCACGTGTGCATGTGTGCCCAAGATCTAGAGAGGAGAATGGAGGAGAAGGGATTGTGGCATGGTCATGCCACCTGGGGTGTGATTTCTCACTTTCTCTCTCTCTTTCTGGCAAAAAAAAAAAGAGAGAGAGAGAGAAAAATATATATATATATTTTTTAGGTCAAAATTATTTTATTTTTTATTTTATTATTATTTTTAAACATTCATTCACAAGACTTCACTTGGCTTGCAAAGAGAATTTACCCAATATGAAATACACTTCAGACCAGTCCAGTTGAGAATACTATACTTGTTACCATCAACAGGTATTAAACCATTATTCCATGTCTTAGAAATTCTGAACAATGCCACAATAAACACAGATGTGCAAGCACTTTTCCAACTGAATGTTATCTTATCCTTTGGGTAGATACCCAAGTATGGAATTGCTGGATCATATGGTAGTTCTATTTGTAGATCTTTGAGAAAATTTCCATCTTGTTCCCCATAGTGAACATTCCTCCCAAAAATGTAGAAGAGTTCCCCTTGCACCACATTCCCAACAGCATTTTATTTTTTAAATTTTGACTGGGGTTAGGTGTCATCTCATTGTGGTTTTGATCTGTATCTCCCTTACAATGAGGGATGTTGTGCATTTTTTGATATGCTTTTTGACTGTTCATATGTCTTCCTTAGAGAGTTGTTTGTTCAGCTCATTTTCCCATCTTTTAATTAGGTTGATTTTTTTTTTTTCAGGTGAGCCACTTGAGTTTCCTGTGTTTTCTAGTTATCAGTCCCTTATCTGAGGCATAGTTTACAAAAATACTCTCTCATTCTTGGGATGTCAGTTTACATTAATTACTGTATCTTTTGCTGTCCAGAAACTTTTTAATCTGATGCAATCCCACTTGTCTATTTTTGTGATTATTGCTTGTTCTTTGGCGTCTTATTTAAGAAGTCTTTGCCTACCCCCAATATCTCTCAGAGTTTTGAGTTTCTCCAGTGTTTTCCACCAGTAGTTTTATAGTTTGAGGTCTTAGGTTTATATCTTTGATCCACATTAAGTTGATTTTTGTTAATTGTGAGCAATAGGGCACAGATTTATCTTTCTGTAACTGAATATCCAGTTTTTCCTGCATCATTTGCTAATTAGGGTTTCCTTTTCCTACTGGGTTGACTGGTACCCTTTGTCAAAAATCAGTTGGCTGTATATTTTGAATTTTATTTCTGCAGTCTCTATTCTGCTCAATTTGTCACATGTCTTTTTGTGCCAATATTATGATGTTTTTATTATCACAGCTCTGTACTATATTTTGGGATCAGGGAGTGAGATGCCTCTTACTCCATTCTTCTTGCACAGAACGGCTTTGTCAATACAGGGTCTTTTATAATTTCAGACAAATTGTATGGTTGTCTTTTCTAAATCTGTGAAGAATATCACTGGTAATTCTATTGGTATTGTGTTAAATACGTAGATTAATTTGAATATAATTGAAATTTTTATTATATTAACATTTTCATTTCAGGAACATGGGATTTCTTTCACTTTTTTTCATCTTTTTTAAGATTTTTACATTTTTTCTTGTAGAGGTCTTTAATGTCTTTGGTTAGATTTACTCCTATATATCTTATACTTTTTGTGACTATGGTAAATGGGATTACTTCTTCAGTTATACCTCAGTCTTCCTTGTTACAGGGCACATGCACTCACCAGAGAAAGAAAGAGACAGAGAGAGAGAGAGAAAAAGAGAGAGAGAGAGAAAGTGAGAAACAAGCTGCTAGGTCTGGGACTCAAAACAGTCAGCCATGTTATAGTTCAGCGCCTTAACTGTCAAGCTGCCTGGTGACTGCTCAATAATTATTATTTTTATTTTTGTTTATTGTTTTTCATTCAATCACTGTGTATTATTCTGGCATACCAAATAAATTTTTCCATTATTAATACGCTGTATATTGGTTCAGTCAAAGATATTAACATGCATTCTATCATCAGCATATAATCTCCCATTAGTATTTCCCTTAATATTTGTGTTTCTTTTTTTCCCCTAGATTCCCTCTGTCTTATACTCCCAATTTTCCATTCCCCCTTTCTATATATAGTTCCATCATTGTTCTCCATGCTCTTATACATTCCAATCATTCAGTTTCTGCTATAGAATACAGATATTCAGTATATATTGAGTAGGGACATATAATTTCTTTTTCATAATCTGGCTTTCTTTACATAGCAGTAAATCTTCCATATTTCTCCACCTTATAACAAATGTCAGAACCTTATTGCTTTTGATGCTGAGTATTATTCTGTAGTGTATATGCACCACACATTTTCAATCCATTGATCTGTTCATAGACATTTAAACTGGTTCCATGTCTTAGCAATTATGAATAATGCTGCAATATACTTGAATATGCAAGAGTTTTTCTGAATGAACAATTTCTTATTTTTGGGTAGACACACAGGAGTGAAATTACTGCTTCATACGGTAGTTCCATTTTTATGTCTTTAAGGAAACATCATATTGTTCTGCACAGTGGTTGTACTAATTCACATTGCCAAAAACAATGTAGGAATTACTTTTTTCCACACCCTCTCTAGCACTTACAATTTTCTTTTTAATCTTAACTATTCTGACTGGAGTTAGGTAGCTACTCATCGTGAATTTGATTTGCATTTTCCTTATAATAAGTGATGCTGAGCATTTTTACACATGCTTTCTAATCATTTGTATGTCTTCCTTAGAGATATTTCTGTTCAGCTCATTTGCATATCTTTTGAGTGGGTTGATTTATCTTTCTGTTAAGCTGTTTAAATTTCTTGTATATTCTTGTTATCAGTCCCTTATCTGAGACATAGTTTCTAAATATATTCTCTCATTCTAAGGGTTATCCATTCACTCTAATTATTGTTTATTTGCAGTACAGAAGCTTTTTCATCTAATGTAATCCCACTTGTCTATTTTAGGGATTATAACCTGTGCTTTTGGGCTTAAACCTTTCCAGGCAAATCAGAATGCAATCCTAAGTGAATGGAAGAGAGAAATCTGTGTTGAGTCCATGAACCAGTGGCCTCTCACCTTTCGTTGCTGGAATTGCCTGGCTCACCCTCTTCCCTCCCCACCTTCTGCCCCTGCTTTTTTTATTTTTTGGAGAAATTTTTTTCTATAAGGTGCTTGCACTTGCCAGAAAGACAGAGAGCGACAAAAGACATAAAGTGAGAAATCACCCCACAGGGGGGATGGTCATGCTGCAGTCCCTCCTCTCCACTCTCCTCTTGGGATCTTGGGTACACATGCACATGCACAGGGCATGAGTCCAAGCCACCAGGTCAGGATCTCGAACTGCAGTTGACTACATGGGAGTCCAGCGACATAGCCATTCCACCAACTTCTCATCCCTCCACCAGCATTTTTATAGTTTAAAATCGTAGGTTTAGAATTTGATCCATTTTAGGTTGATTTTTGTTCATGTTGAGAGATAAGGGTCCGATGTCATCTTTCTGCCAGTGGATATCCAGTTTTTCTAGCATTATTTGCTAAAGAGATTTTCTTTTGTCATGGGATTGACTGGTGTATTTTGTCAAAAATCAGTTGGCTGTATATTTTGATATTGATTTCTTTAGACTCTATTCTGTTCCATTGGCCTACTACTATTTTTTTGTGCCAATGTCATGTTGTTTTTATTATTATAGCTTTGTAATCTATTTTGGGATCAGGGAGTTAGATGCCACCTATTCTATTCTTTTTGAACAGAATTCCTTTTACATTATAGGGACTTTTATATTTCCAGAAAAAAAAAAAAAAAACAAAATCTTGGAAAAAGGTTTTTTGCAACTTAAAAAAATTATTGGACTTGTTTTAAATATTGAGAGTGAAATTTTTAGAAAGGAGATTTTGACTATATTAATTTTCCAATCCAGGAACATGGCATGCCCTTTCATGTCCTTTTGTGTCACTTTCTATTAAATTTTTTAGATTTTCATAGTTTTTCTTGTAGAGGTCTATGACTTTTTGGTTATTTCTAGTATTTTATACTTATTCTAATGGGGTTGCTTTCTTCAATTCTACCTCAGTCTTCTCATTGCTAGTGTATAAAAAAGTAATAGTTTTTGTATACTGATTTTATATCTTGCCATTTACTGTCTGTATTTATCACTTTTAGCAGTTTTATAGATTCCTAAGGGTTTTCTATGTATATAATCATGTCATCTGCAAATGGAGACAATTTCACTACTTTCCACATTTGAATGCTTTATTTTTTGAGAGAGAGAGAGGAGAGAGAAAGAGAGAGAAAGATTTTTGCAATAGGGCATATGTGCTTGGTGGAGGGACAAAAAGAGACTTTGAGACAGAACATGAAAAATTATCCCCCAGGAGGGATGGTCACATGACAATACCTTCTCTTTAATATTCCTCTCAAGATTTTGGTCATGCATGCACAGATGCTCAGCATATGTTTTAAGTTATTGGGCCTGGGACTTGAACTATAGTAGACTATGTGGGAGTCTATGATGTAACCATTGTCATCTGCTGGTCCTGACAAAGATTTCTTAAATAAGACCCTTAAAGCACAGGCAATAATTCTAAAGACAAGTGGGTTTACATTCAAGCTAAAAAGTTTTTCACAGCCAAGGAAGAAATGATTCAAGTAAAACAATGGCCCCCAGAATGGGAGAAAATATTTGCACATTTTTTTCTAAGACCAGGGATTGATAACAAATATATATATATATAATATATATAACTCAAGTAATTCGTCCATTAAAAAATTAGTAATTTAATTTAAAAATGGACAAACAAACTGAACAGATAACTCTGAAGGGCCAAAAGGCATATAAAAAAATGTTCAGTCTCTTTTAATAAAGGAAATGCAAATCAATACCACAATGAGATTACATTTAATGTGTTAGAATGACTAGGAGCAAAAAATAAAGAACAAGTGCTGGTGAGGTTTGGATGAAAAGGGTTAGAATGTAAATTAGTACAACCTTTGTGGAAAACAGTATTGAGTATACTCAATATTCTATAAATGGGTACAGTAATTGAATGCATAAAATGTATTTTTAAAAATTACAAATAGAACTACCACCTGACCCAATTATCCCACTCCTTGTTATTCACCCAAAAGGTAGGAAAACACAGTTGGAAAGACACTTGCACATAGTTTATTGAAGCATTATTCATAATTTCTGAGTGTGCAAAAAACTGATCGAGTTGAAAAACTGTGGCACATATATACTATGATGTATTACTCAGTCATAAGAAATTTTGAGACTTGAACCTGTGATTCAAAGTGGATAAATATATACTTTTAGCCATAGGTCCCCAAGAAATAGGAATAACTGGCAGCAGATGAGAGAGCAGTTGCAGCATAATTGTGCCTTATTATCTATCCCTGCCACTGCATCTTGTCCCATCCAGTTGTGTTGTAAACTGCTACAACACATATGTCCTTCCACCATAAACCCCTATGGAGAAAGAACCAGTGACAGTTGGGGAGAGAGTGGGTACACAAAGATTGTGCTTTAGAATTTTTGCTATTGAATCTTGACCTCTCCCTCACCAGGTGTACTGTGAGATTTAACACTTTGCCAAGCTATACTGTGTGCTTAGAGAGCACTGCATGACATCTACTTCCTTTTTTGTTGAATATCCCTGGCTGAATTCCAGGTGTATCTTGTCCTAAGAGATTGGGAGTGAAATCAGCACTCTGATTGGAAGACCAGATACTCTCTGAAAAACACATCTGAGAATTAGAGCTCTTCTTCCCCTTCACACTACAGAATCAACCCAGAAGAAATTAAAAAGAAGTAAATAATTCATCAGGTGACCAAAAACCAGCACAAAGTCACAAAAAAATATGATAAAACAAGGAAATATCTCTCCCTCAAAGGGACAGAAAAATTTATTATCAACAGTCAGCACAAAAGAACTCATGAAAATGTCAGAAAAATAATGCAGAATATTCATAGTTACAAAAATTTTAAAAAAGGAACAGAAAAGAGACAACAAACACCAGAAGAAGAGGAAATTTTTCCACAACTTGAAGGAGAAGATAGACATCATAAAAAAAAATAATCAAGCACATCTGTAAGTGATAAATGATATAATGCAAGAAATGAAAAATTCTCTTGAAGGTATTAATAGGAGATTAGATTATACAGAAGTAAGAATGTCTGATCTAGAAGACAAAATCTCTGACTTAGACAAAACAACCAAATAAAAAAAGAAAAAAAATAACCAAAACTAAAATAAGGATAGCATACAGGAAATACTAGATAACATTAAATACTAGATAACATTAAACAAACATTCGCATAATTGGTATCCCAAAAAGTGAAGAATCTATTGTAATAAGTGCATTGAAAATCCATTCCATAAAATACTTGCAAAAATTATCCAAACCTAGTAAAACAAAAACATCCAGACCCAAGAAATACAAAGGACTCCAAACAGAATGAATCTAATAAGATCCTTTTCATAGCACATTAATAGCCAGATTGGTAACAACCAAAGACAAAGACAAGATTGTAAAAATTGAAAGAAAGAAGCATCAATTTACTTACAAAGTTTGTGCCATTAGTGTAAGGCGCCCCTAAAAGACCTCTCCCCTCGTGGCACCAAAGATGGCGCCTAGCGGAAGTCCTCGAGGCCTTACTTAAGTAAACAACTATACAGAAGTGGGCATAGCAGTGACATGGTATGCACATGATCACCACGGGAACAGTACATGCAACCAATCCTCACCCGAAGATTAGTTTCCGTGCACGTGGACAATGAACCGATTGGCTAGGGGCCCTATATAAGGCTCCGGGGGTTGGGGAAAAGGGAGAAGAAGATTGTAAGAAGCCTGGGGAAATAAAGCGTTTCCGAAAAGACCTTGTCAGCGTCGTCATTAAAGCGACAAGTGGTGGCCCATACGGGGATGATCCTCCAGAAGGTCAGAACTCCGACGCTCCAGGGCAGTCGACTGGTAAGTCTCTCAAAGAAAGGAGACTTGAAACTTAAGGTTAAACCTCAGTAAGGAGGAGAAAAGGCTCCCGTGTAAAGGGAGGCTAGCTCCCGTGAAGAGGGAGGGTATAAAGTCCTTGGCTAAGGAGGAAAGAGGCTCCCGTGAAAAGGGAGGTATCGTTTCCCCCCGACGGCGTAACCGGCTTTTCCAACAGAGAGAGCTCTTTCATGGATTCGGGTTGGTTCTGATCCCAGAGACTTAGATATGGGTAATTCCCCTTCTCACCCACTTTTCCAAGCATTGAAAGCCCTGTTGAAAATAAAGGAACTAAAATTGAGAGATAAGACTCTAACCGACTTTATTGATCAGATAGACGCGGTTACGCCGTGGTTCGTTGTTTCCGGCAACCTCACGGTGGGCAGTTGGGAGAAGGTGGGACGGGATATTTACTGTGCCCGAGAACAAGGAAACTTGTCAGGCGGTGTCCAGCCCTTATGGCGACTGATCCGTGCCTGTTTACAAGACCAAAAGTGTGTAAAAACAGTCGAGCGGGGACAAGCTGCGCTCGACAGCATAAAAGAGGAACGGTCGACCTCCTCAGGGAG
>NW_006159631.1:90798-95533 GCF_000334495.1 Tupaia belangeri chinensis
GCCCAGGTACTGCACTTGGGGACCTGAACGGAACACCCCAAGGAGGGCAAGTCCAGGTGCACATGGGTCGACGCCGCTCTCCCCATCCCCCAAAAAATGGTGTCGGACAGGAGGAGGGTCAGTCCCATGCCCGCCAACATGGAGCAGACTACTTCTCATGGTCCAACTATCAGGAGGCCTGTGACCTCTACCCTAGGGGGAGCTGTAAGGCGCCCCTAAAAGACCTATCCCCTCGTGTCACCAAAGATGGCGCCTAGCGGAAGTCCTCGAGGCCTTAGTTAAGTAAACAACTATACGGAAGTAGGCATAGCGGTGACGTGGTATACACATGATCACCACGGGAACAGTACATGCAACCAATCCTCACCCGAAGATTAGTTTCCGTGCACGTGGACAATGAACCGATTGGCTAGGGGCCCTATATAAGGCCCCGGGGGTTGGGGAAAAGGGAGAAGAAGATTGTAAGAAGCCTAGGGAAATAAAATGTTTCGGAGAAGACCTTGTCAGTGTCGTCATTAAAGCAGCACATTAGGTTACTATTTGACCTTTCAATGGCATCAGTAGAAGCAAGGAAAGAATATAAAGATGTATTCAAAATGATAAAAGAAAAACCATTTCAACCAAGAATACTAAACCCAGCAAGATTATCCTTCAAATGGGAAGAGCAAATAAAAACATTCTCAGATAAACAAAACCTAAAATAATTTACCAACACTAGATCAACTGTTCAAGAACTACTGAAAGGTGTAGTATAACAGAAAAACAAAGGAAAGACAAACAGAAATAAGAGAAGAAAACATATCCAAGAAAAAGGCTAATGAAATGGCTGGGACAAGCCCACAAACATCAATAAATCATTGAATGTTAATGGATTACATTTTCTAATCAAAAGACAAAGAATGGCTGAAAAATATATAAAAAATAAACCCTCTATTAGCTGCTGACAATAAGCACACCACATTGATAAAGACATAAATAGATCAAACTGAAGGGCTGGGAAAAGACATTCCATGCAAATGGAAATTTAAAAATGCTGTTGTCATGATACTTATAAGAGACAAAATAGATTTTATGAAAAAAAAAAAATTGTAAAAGGGACAAAGAAAGACATTACATAGTAGTACAAGGGCTAATTTATCAAAGAAACATAACGCTTATAAATATGTGTGCACCCAACTGGCGTGTAACAAACCTCATGAAAGAAATACTGTGAAATGTAAAGAAAGTGATAGACGAAACACACTAACCATTGGGGATCTCAATGCTTCACCACTTTTTCTGAATAGATCATCTACACAAAAAATAAGCAAAGACAGGATATAAATTATACAATGAATCAAATAAACTTGACAGACATGTATAAAACTTTCCACCCAATAACCACAAGATATACATTGTTTTAAATTTGTTATATTATTATTCATTCATTAGAGACAAAATGGAAAGAGAGTGTGGGAGGGGAAGAGTGTAGAAAAGGAAATTTTTGGGGAAATGGAGAGGTAAGACACCAGTGGGACACAGATAGGTTTTTTTTATCTGTTGACAAGGATGTACATAATAGTCTCAACTGGGCTTGACTGAGGTGTATATCATGCTGGATAATGTTTCTTCACGATCTAAATTCTAACACCTGCATGGAATCTTTTCAAAGACTGACCATATGAAAGGACACAAAACAATTCAAAATTGGGGCCAGCAGGTGGTGGGGTGGTTAAGGGCTCTGGACTCTCACATGGCCAACAACAGTTCAAGTCCCAGACTTGATGTCTTATTTTCTCATTTTCTCTCTCTCCCTCACTAGTCAAGTCAAAAACAAATAAATAAATAAAGTAAATAAAAATTATGTTAAAGTTTTCAAAATTATAGAAACTATATTCAGCATCTTCTCTGATCATGATGAATTATATTGAATTTAATTTCAGAAAAAAAAACCTTGAAAATACACAAACTTATGCAAACTAAACAACGTACCCCTGAATGACTTCACAATCATTGAAGAAATTAAGACTGAAATACATATATATAGGTATATGTATTTATATATATATATAAAAAAAGTGGAAAGATTGCAAATGGACAACCTAAAAACATACCTCAGAGGAAATTGAAAAACAAAAGCAAACAAATTTTATTTTTAATTTTAACCAAAATCCCAGGAGAATAGAAATAAAGATTCAAGCAGAAGTAAATGAAATAGAGAATAAAAGAACTATACAGAAAAATAAATAAAGTCAAGAGCTGGTTCTTTAAGAAGATACACAAAACTGACACACTATTAGCTAGACTAATTAAGAAGAAATAAATGAAACAGGTAAATCTAATAAGCAGTGTAGCAGATAATATTACAACAGACATGACAGAAATACAAAATAGAAACAGAAAATACTATGAATAGACTTCTCATTCCCCCACAGGTCAGGGTAGCTCTCAGTTCTCAAGCATAGTACATCTCCATCTTCATCTGCAGCCCAAACTCAGAAACATCCTCTTCTCAGCCAGAAATGTAGGCCATTTTTTTTCCTTCTTTCTTTTTCTAGTTCTTTACTTATCTTTCCCCTTTAGGTTAGGGCAGCTCTCAGCTCTCAAGTAAAGATAATCTCCGTCTGTAGCCTCTTGCCCTATCAGGGAACCTGAGAAAGGGCTGAACCTCAGCCCAAGCCCCAGCCCCAGCCCCAGATCACAACCTCCTCTCAGTCAGAAAGGTAGGCCTTTTTTTTTTTTTTAATTTTTTCTTTTTGAATTCTTTACTTCTCGTTCTCCTATACGTCAGGGCAGCTCTCAGCTCTCAAGCAGAGTCCATCTCTATCTGCAGCCCCCTGCAGAAATCCTGTCCCATGAAAGCACAGCATGACTTCTTCCTTTTCTCTCTCTCTCTCTCTTTTTTTTTTTCTGTCTTATCCTTCTCTCTAACATTGTCGTTTTCTGCTTATCTTCCATCCGCCAGAGGAACTACACAGGTCTAGAATTATAGTTTTCCAGCATCTTAGCATCGTGGGGTTTTCAGGAATACTTGACCAATATGGAACCACTAGCAAAAAAAAAAAAAAAAAAAAAAGAGAGAGAAATTGCTCTTCAGAAATCTGAATAAAAAACTTTTCTTGTGAGGACCATATTTCTAACCACAGCAGAAGAGAGTATTTGGAACAGAAGCAATTCACAGCAAAAAAGAAGTAAACTACTTCCCAGTTACATAAGCATTCTCCAAAAAGTTATCCTAAAGTGAATACATAACCAAATGACTAAAAGTCACAGAAGAGTCTCAAGTATGAAATAAAACAGGAAATAGTCTCCATAAAAAGAACACAATAATTCTTCTCTATCTCTTGAAAAAAGAAAACAGAAAAATGTTATCATAATGTCAAAGAAAGAATGTAGAACATTCATGATGACAAAACTCTCTCATGGAACAGAAAAGAAGCAATGAACTCCATGAGATGAAGTACTTCCTGGCGCTGGCAGGTAGTGTAGTGGCTAAGGGTGCTGGACTCTCACATGACTGACCGTGGTTTGTGTCCCAGACCTAGTGGTTTGCTTTCACACTTTTTCTTTCTCTCACTCTGTCCCTCTCTGGTCAAATTTAAAATAAATAAATAAATAAAGTTAAATATTATAATTCTTTAAATAAAAAAAGTCATTCTACAATTTGAAAGAAAGAATTGATATCATAAAAAGAATAATTACCTATTGATAACATGTATAATATTCTCAACTGGATTGGTCTGAGAAGTATTTCATGTTGGGTAAATTATCTTTGCAAGCCAAATGATATCTAGGGATTGAATGTTTAAAAAAATAATGAGAATCAATAAAAATAATAATCTGTAAAAAGATGAAAAGCTATTTGAGGATGGAAACTATTGTCTTTGTCTTGACTGATAGGCATGGTAATTGTGCTGGAAAAAGAAATATAATACACCGTAAAGATATATGTGATTAATTATAATATAAAAAAGGAGGAATCAAACAGAACTGATAGAGATGAACACTGTAATTTGGGAAATTAAAACTTCTCTCAAAAGTAAGGTCAGAATAGCTCTCAGTCCTCAAGCAGAGTCCACCTCAATCTTCAGCTCCCCTACCAGTCAGGGAAACTGAGGCAGGGCTGACCATCAGCCTCAGGCCCAGCTTCAGCTTCCAACCTCAGAACCCTCCTCTCAGCCAGAAAGGTAGGCCTTTTTTTTCTTCTTTCTTTGGATAATTCTTTACTTCTCCTTCCCACATAGGTAAGGAGAGGATGCAGCTCTCAAACAGAGTTCATCTCCATGTCCATCCCCCTGATGACTTTTTCTTTTTTCCTCTTTTATATTCATTCTTCTCCCCTCTTACTTTGCCATTTTTCTCTTCATCCTCCACCACTCAGTGGGACTAGACAGGTCTACAATTATAGTTTTCAAACATCTTAGCATACTGAGGCTCTCAGTGATTCTTGTTCAGCACTGAAGTAACAGCAAAAAAGGAGAAATTGCTCTTCAGAAACCTGAATGGAAAACTCCTTCCATGGGACCACATTGCTAACCATGGCAGAATAGACTTTGACACAAGAGCAATTCACACAAAAAGGGAAGCAAACAAGTTCCCAGTTACAGAAACATTCTCCAAAGAGCTGTCCAAAAGTGAATACATCACCAAATGTCTAGAAGTCACAAAAGAGCATCAAGTTTATATATTTAAAAAAACCAGAAAATATGTCTCCATCAAGAGACAATAACTCCCCTCCATCTCAGAAAAAAAAATA
>NW_006159631.1:95791-119463 GCF_000334495.1 Tupaia belangeri chinensis
AAAAAAAAAAAAATCCAGAAGTTACCTAAATGTCTGAGAAAGAATTTAGAACATTCATTGTAACAAAACTCTGTGACTTGGAACAGAAAAGAGAAAATGAACTCCAAATGGAACTGTTAGAGATGAAGACTATAATACAGAAAATTAAAACCTCTTTCAAAATTATTAAAAGGCAATTAGATCATGCTGAAGAGCAAATTTAAAAAAACAAACAAACAAACAAAAACCTCTAACCTAGAAAAAAATTAAAAAGATAACTACCCCAAATATACATGAACAGTAGAACAAATTGAAAAATGTGGCACATATACTCTATAGAATACAACTTAGCTATAAAAAACAAGACTCTGACTTTTGTTAGAAAGTGAATGAACATGAAATATTTGCTGCTGAGTGAAGCAAGCCAGGCTATGAAGGAGAGACATTGTGTATCTCCACATAATATATGCAGACTATCTGCACACTAGGCCTGAAACTAAAAGACTAGAGGGTGTAGAAACTAGAAAATGGTTATAGATACTGGATACAGTGTGGGAACAGGGCAGGAGAAGGAAGAGAGTCTTTAGGAAGACATTAAAGAGAAAACTAGAATGGCAAGACATTTATGGAACACCAATGGATTATTATCTGTTGATGATAATGTGTATAGTATCCCCAATTGGACTGGTAAGAAGTGTATTCATGTTGGAACATTCACTTTCAAGCTAAGTGATTTATGTGATTGAATAAAAGAAATTGAAATAAGAAAATAAAATTAAAAAGTAATTAAAAATAGGGACAAGGAGTTGGCATAATGACTATGTTGCTGGACTCTCATGTAGTCGACTGCGGTTTGAGTTCCAGACCCGGTGGCTTAAACTCATGCCTGATATGTGTGTGTGATCCAGAGAGGAGAATGGAGGAGAAGAGACTGCAGCATAGCCATCACCCTGGGAGGTTATTTCTTGCTTTCTGTTTCTCTGTCTTTCTGGTCAGTGCACAAACACTAGCAAAAACCTCTCAAAAAATGTGAAAATAAAATATATATAAAAAAGAAAAGATTAACAAGATTGGCACATCCTTAGCTAGACTAGTTAAGAAGAGAGAAAGGAATCAGATAAATCTAACCAAGAATGAAAGAAGCAACATTACACCTTAAATATTAGAAATACAAACACCGCTAAAGAATATGAGTGACGATACCCCAACAAACAAGAAAACCTGGATGAAATGGGAAAAATTCTGGAGAAATATAATCTACTGAGATTGAATCAGGAAGTCATAGAAAGCCTTGAGATTGAATCAGTAATAAATAACCTCTTGCCAATAAAAGTCTATGGTTTCACTTAGAAATTCTGTAAAACTTTTAAAGAAGAGTTAATTCCATCCTACTCAAATTATTTCTAAAATTCTAAAATGAAGAAATCGTCTCAAATTCATTATATAAATTTTCCAGCAACTTCATCTCAAAACCAGATATGAACATAACAATAAGGAAAACTGTAGACCAGTATCTCTGATCAATATAGATGCAAATATTCTCAACAAGATACTAGCAAATTGTATAATCTTTTTTATATGTTGTTGGATATGATTTAAAAGTATTTTGTTGAGAATATTTTCATCTATATTGATCAGAGATACAGATATATAGTTTTTGTTCCTTGTACTGTCTTTATTGTTTTAAGGATAAGGGTGATTGAGGAATCATAGAATGAATTAGGGAGAGATAAACCCTTTTGAATCTTTAGAAATAACTTAAGCAGAATGGGGGTTAATGACCAGGTAGGTTTTATTCCAAGAATGGAAGGTTGGTTCAACATAATGCAAAAACACAAAAGTAATACACAATATTAACAGAGAGAAAGATAAAAACAATATGATCATATTGATTGATGTAGAAAGAGCATTTGACAAGATATAATATCCCTTCATGATCAAGACTCTCAGCAAAAATGGCATAGAAGGGTTTCTTTTCAACACAATAAAAGCTATCTATGAAAAAAACGACAGTGAACATCATCCTGAATGGAGAAAACCTGAAAGCTTTTCCACTAAAAACTGGTACAAGACAAGGATATCCACATTCTTCACTCCTTTTCAATATAGTATTGGAAGTCCTGGCCAATGCAATCAGAAAATAGAATAAAATAAAATGCATTCAAATAGGAAAAGGAGAGGTAAAACTCTATTTGCAGATGATATTATTGTACACATAGTGATATTCATGAAAAAATTCCTGGAATTACTACATGAATACAGAAGAGATGCAGGATACAAAAATCAACATACAGAAATCTATTACATTTCTATATGGAAACAGCAAGTAGACTGACACAGAACTAAAAAAAAAAAAAATCCCATTTGCCATAGCTACAAAAAGTATAAGATACCTAGCAATAAGTCTAACTAAAGTTAAAGACCTGGACAAGGAAAACTATGAGAAGCTAAAAAAAGAAAATTGTCAGGACCATGCAGTTAACACAGGCTGAGTAAAAGGAACTGCCCCTCATGCCTAAAAGCAAGGACTCTGCTGAGGAGAACTGTTAGCAAGGTCAACAGTTTACGAGTTCAGGTCCTCCACTGTGTTGCTGTACTGGCCTGCACTCAATTTCTCTGCCATGGGCCTTATTGCCATACCCTGGTACCCCATAAAGGCAAAATAACACCCCCAGCCTTACTATAACCTTTACAATAATCCTGAAGGAATGCAGATCCACTAAGGAGGCAGCTGTGAATGGGAAATACCCCATTAGATTCATCCCACCCTCCTGGAAAATGTCAATAAAGAATGCTGCATTCACTTCTCCCACTGGGGATTACATAAATAAGCATTAGAAAGGTTTAGGTTAAAGCTACTAAATTGGTGAAACTATCTCAGTAGCTGGGAGGGACTCAGGGACTCATCCACAAGGTGCTGATACCCCAAACAAAGACCATTAGCCACCTTTGATCTCAGGACAAGGGAAAATTGCTGTTCCCCAAGCCACAGCCATTGTATAGAACAGCATGTAGAGGGTCCCAAGTCCACAGTAACCTTTAGGTCAGTCATTAAACTGCTCACAAGACCACATTCCTTTCCCATGTAGACATTAGATTCACCCTCTTAGCTGTGGATTACCCCAGAGATAATATAGGTATTCCACTTTAGCAATAAATCTAACTAATAGTATAATATGTATGTCTCCTAGCCATCAGGGCTGCAGTCTTGAGCTGGCTCTGGCTGTAATCGGCTAAGAACATGTTGAAGGGCATCGAGATCTCAGTCTGATTCCTGATCACCCATGTTGCCTTCCTATGTACAAGTTTCAACCCACCCCGGCTGGAGCAGGGCTTCTGGCAGAAAATGAGACACAAAAAAAGTGCAAAGACATACCATGTTCCTGGATTGGAAGAATTAATATGATCAAAATGGCAATTCTACACAAATTAATCTACATATTTAATGCCATCCCAATCAAAGTACCACACCCATTCTTTATAGATCTGGAAAAGACAACCATAAAATTTGTCTGGAATCATAAAAGACCTCTTCTTGCCAATGCAATCCAGCACAAGAAGATTGGAGTGAGCAGCATCTCACTCCCTAACCCAAAATTATACTACAAAGCAGTGGTAATCAAAACAGCATGGTGTTGGCACAGAAACACACAGATATTCCAATGGAACAAAATAGACTTCTCAGAAATAAACTCCCAAACATAAAATCAACTGATTTTTAAATGAGATACCAGTCAATTCAGTGGGAAAAGACAAACCTCTTTAGCAAATGGTGCTGGAAAAACTGGATATCCATCTCCAGAAAGATGACTCTGAACTCCTACTTCTCACCATTGACAAAAATCAACTCAAAGTGGATCAAAGATCTAAACTTAAGACCTCAAACTATAAAACTGCTCCTGGAAAACACTGGTGAAACTCTGGGAGACATTGGGGCAGGCAATGACTTATTAAATAAGACCCCCCCAAAGCAGTCAATAATCCCAAAAATAGACAAGTGAGAGTACATCAGATTAAGATTTTTCTGCATGCCAAAAGACACAGTAATTAGTGTGAAATGACAGCCCTCAGAATGGGAAAATGTTTTTGTACACTATGTGTCAGATAAGGGACTGATTACCAGCACACACAAGAAACTCAAGCAGCTGTCCTGAAAAAAGACCACAAAACCTATTAAAAGATGGGAGAATGCATTGAAAAAAAAAAAAACACTCTCTAAGGATGAAATATAAATACCAAAAGGCATATAAAAAATGTTCAACATTCCTCATTGTAAGGGAGATGCAGATCAAAACTACAATGAGATACCACCTAACCCCAGTCAGAATGACTAAGATTAAAAAAAAAAATGGTAAGTGCTGGGAGGGTTGGTGAGAGGGAAATTCTCTTATACCACTGGTGGGAAAGTAAATTGTTCCAGCTGCTGTGGAGAACATTTTGGAGATTTTTCAAAAATCTACAAATAGAACTCCCATATGATCCAATAATCCCACTCCTTGGTATCTACCCAATGTACAGATGAATTCTTAATCAGAAAAATGCTTGCACATCAATGTTTACTGCAGCATTATTCACAATTGCTAAGACATGGAACCAACCCAAATGCCCCCAAATTGATGAATGGATTGAGAAAACTGTGGCACATATTCTCTATGGAATACTACCCATCCATAAAAAGCAAAAAGGACTCTGGCTTTTGACAGAAAGTGAAAGAATATGGAAGGCTGACTGCTGCGTGAAGCAAGCCAGTCTATGAAGAAGAGACATTGTATGTCTCTACTTAATATATACCTATTGTCTGCACTTTTTGACCAAAACTGAATGACTAAAGGATATATAAACATAGTAAATGTTTGTGAATACCAGATACAGTGTGGGAAGTGGATGGGTGATTGAGTAGAGTCTGAGGAAGGACATTAGGGAGAAAAATAGAGAGGCAAAGCATTTATGGGACAAAGAAATGGGTTTTTATATGTTGAAGGTAACTTTATAGTATTGTCAACTTGATTGGTGAGAAATGCACACATGTTGAAATATTCACTTTGCAAGCTAAATAATGTGATTGAATGTATAAAAGAAATTTAAATAAAAAAAGATTATACATCATGATCAGGTAGCCTTTATTGGAGGAATGCAAGGTAGCTCAACATACACAATACTATAAATGTAATGCGCCATACTAACAAAATATAAAACCACTTGATCATATCAATCAATTCAGAATTTTTTTAATAAAATACAAACCCTATCATGATTAATACTCATCAAAATCAAAATAACATGGTATTTCTCAATACAATAAAATCCATCAATGAAAAACTCATATTTAACATCATATTGAAAGGGAAAAAGCAGAAAGCTTTTCCATGAAAAACAGATTCAAGACAAGGCTGCCTACTTTCCTCACACCTGTTCAATACAATGCTAGAAATTCTAACTAATGCAATCAGAATAGAGAACAACATAAAAGGCATTCAAATAGGGAAACAAGAGGTGAAATTAGCTCTATTTTCAGATGACATGATTGTATATATAGAAGACCCTAAGTTATCCATGGAGAAATATCTGGATGCAATACATGAATACAGTAATTGTTTCCATAGAAAATTCACCCAGAAATAATAAATGAACACAGAAAAGTGGCAGGATACAATATCAACATACAAAAACCTATAGCATTTTTTTTATAAGAATAACCAGCAGACAGAGATAGAACTGAAGAACGTGATCCTCTTCACCATTGCCACAAAGTAAAAAATACTCAGGAGTAAATTTAACCAAAGAAGTGTAAGAACTCTACAAGAAAAACTATAAAAATAAATATTTAAAATACAGAGAAATAAATTGAAAATGATACTCATACAAAAAAAAAATGAAGCACATCCCATGCTTCTTGATTGAAATAATTAATAAAATAAAATAGCAATTTTACTTAATCACTCTACATATCTAATGAAATCCCAATAAAATTATCAGAGACAGAGACAAGCAAATGCATAATGCTTACCTTAGTGCACTCCTTCATGGCCGACTGCAGTTCAAGTCCTAGACCTGGAGGCTGGAAACTCATACTGGCACATGTGCATACATATCCAAGATCCTGGAAGGAGAATAGAGGAGATTGGACTGTGGTGTTTCCATTTCCCCTAGGGGGTGATTTCTTCATTTATGTCTCTCTGTCTCCCTCTGTTTTAATGGTGAGTGTATGAACTCTATAGAAAAATTATCTCTAAAGTAAACAAATTACCAGAGAAATTCTTCACAGATCTAGAAAAGACAATCAGAATTTGTCTGGAATTACAAAAAGACCCCAAATTGCCAAAACAATCCTGTGCAAGAAGAATAGAAGAGGAGGCATTTCACACCCTGAGCCTAAAATATATTACAAAGCTGTGATAATCAATACAGCATAGTATAGCTCCCCACCCCCAAATAGACTTGTGGACCAATGGAGCTGAAAAAAGTCACAATAAATCAACCCCAAAAAATAGAGACAACAGATTTTTGACAAAGAGTACCAGTCAATACAGTGAGAACAGAAAAATCTCTTTAGCAAATGATGTTGAAAATACAGGGTATCCACCTGCAAAAAGATTAATCTGGACCTCTATCTCTCAGGATTAACAAAAATCAACTCAATGTGAATCAAAGATCTAAATGCAAGACTTCAAAATATAAAATGACTGGTGGAAAACTTTGGGAGACTTCAGAGTTGACAAAGGCTTTTTATATAAATTTCCCAAATCACAGGCAATACTCCCCAAAATAGACCTGAGAGATTACATCAGATTAAGAAGATTTTGCACAGCAAAAGACACAGTAGTTAGTGTGATGTGACAATAATCAGAATAGAAAAATATTTTTGTAAACTTTTTCTTAGATAAAGGACCAGGCTGTAAAGAAAAATAAACAAACAAACAAAAACAAAAAACAAACAAACAAACAAAAACAAAAAAACAAAGAAAATAACTCTTCTACTCAATTGGGGGCCACTTTGAAGAACTTTGTAGGTGGTTTCTCAAAGATCTACAGATCAACAACTGTATGATTCAGTAATTCCACTCCTTGTTATCTACCCATAAGATAGCAAAAGATAGGACTACATTCAGATGTAAGAACACTTGCACATCTATGTTTATTGTGGCTTTAGTCACAATGGCTAAGACATGGAACCAACCCAAATGTCCACAAGCAAATGAATCAATTGATAAAACATGTCACATATACACTATGAGATACTACTCAGTCATAAAAAATTGAGATACTGGCATTAAGTAGAGAGTAGATAAATATGGAAGATATACTTCTAAGAGAAACAATCCAGACTATGAAAGAGAGGTGTTGTATGTGTCTACTTAATATATACTGAATAGCTGCACTCTGTGGCAGAAACTGAAAGACTGGAAGGTATGAAAGCATTGAGAACAACTCTGGATACCAGAGACAGTGTGGGAGGAGGGTGGGAAATGGGGAGAATGAGAGAAAGGGAATCTAGAAGGAAAAGAAAAAAGCAAAACATTTAAAGGACACAAAAATGGAACATGATCTGTTGGTAATAATGTGAATGTTTATATCTTTGACTGAACTAATATATAGTGTATTCATGCAGGGAAAATTAATTTTATATGCTATAAAGCTATGCAATATTGGCGACATTGGATTTATCCTAGCCATAGCGTGATTCACCATTAATCTCAACACATGAGACTTACAACAAATCTTCATATTAGACAATAAAACTACACTAATCCCACTACTAGGCCTAGTAATCGCAGCAGCTGGTAAATCAGCTCAATTTGGCTTACACCCATGACTACCATCAGCAATAGAAGGACCAACACCTGTGTCAGCCCTACTCCATTCAAGCACTATAGTAGTGGCCGGAGTTTTCCTACTAGTGCGATTCCACCCGCTGCTAGAACATAACAAAACCATTCAAACTGTTATTCTCTGCCTAGGAGCCATCACCACCTTATTTACAGCCATTTGCGCATTAACTCAAAACGACATCAAAAAAATCGTAGCCTTCTCTACATCCAGCCAACTAGGACTCATAATAGTTACTATTGGCATCAACCAACCACACCTAGCTTTCCTTCACATCTGTACACACGCCTTTTTCAAAGCAATATTATTCATGTGCTCAGGGTCAATCATTCATAGCCTTAATGACGAACAAGATATTCGCAAAATAGGAGGATTATTCAAAACCCTCCCATTCACATCTTCAGCCCTACTAATCGGTAATGTAAAAAATATAAAATATATATTTTTTAAAAAAAGAGGATATATAAAAAGGACATAATGATGAACAAAGTGAATCAGACTTTGAAGAATGCACAGTTTATCATCCCTCAATATATAACGAATGTTTGCATTCTATGACACAAATTGTAAGATCCTGCAGAATAGAGGATAAATATAGATACCAGAGTGTATGAGAAGGATGCAAAAGGTAGAAAGTGGATGGTTGAGAGAGGGTGGGAGGGTCAATGGGAAAAACCATTCATAGGACAAAAGAATGTAAAACTTTATGTTGAAAAAAGTTCTGCAATTTTTGCTTTATAAAACTATAAATTAAAATTTACATTAAAATGAATGTCAGCAACACTTGGAACAGAAACTTTTAGCTGACTCTGAATTTTTTTTTCTATTTATCATATACAGCATAATGTTTTGAAATATGTGTACACTAAGAAATGGCTAAGAAAAGGTAATTAACATATACATTATCTCATATAGTTGTCATTCATGTATGATGAGAATGGGTAAAATATATTTTTAGCAATTTTTGAATAAACAATACATTATTATTATGAGATTTTTATAAAATCTGTCATGAGAAAGAAATCATAGATTCAGATACATCCAAGAAAATGGCCCAAAGAGAAGATTAGCACATGTACCTCCTTCATCTCTGAAGGAAAATTCCCTCCTGCTTTCCTGGCCCTTGCTATGTGTTGCTTTTAGGCTGGCTATGTAAACATTGTCTAAGCATAAAGACCATAAAACACCTATATGCTTCAAAGGAAGAGGAAATTTGACAGCTTATGCCCAGAAAATCTATCTAAATTTTAAAGTAAAGTCATGTATTAGTTATGATTAGGTAAGTAAGATGCCACTAAAACGAAGAGACTCTAAAATAAAAAGACAGAATTATGATAAAAGCTTTTACGTATTATGACTTTTCAGAGATGAGTGGTTCAGGGTTAAAAGACATGGACCCCTTGGTATAACTATGGAGCATTTCTAGCAGTCAAAGGAGTGAGATGAACTTGTGCTTTTAGCCATTTTCTACAGACAAAAACAACTGGGACCTTCCATCTATTTCTACCATATGCTATCAATTGAATGTTATGTTCTTATGAATAGCTTGAACTAGTTAACCACCATCTCTTATATCAAGCATATGGTAAAATACATGTTGTAGAAATCAGGTTCATTGTTAAGAAGATGAATTGGAAGTTACATATGAAGTATTCATTTATGACTCATTGATTAGAATTTAGTTTCATTGGGATCCAGAAGGTGGCATGGTGGTTAAGGCACTGGACACTACCACATGTCTGATGAGGGTTCAAGTCCCGGACCTGGTGACTTGATTTCTCACTTTCCTGCTCTCTCTTCTTCTGTGTCTCCCTCTGGTCAAATTAAAAAATAATAATAATACATAGATAAAATTAACTAAATAGGTCTTTAAAATAAGTTGGATTTTGACCACCAAAGACCCTCTGCCCAGACTTCCTCCTGGTCCCCAGCTCTAGCCAGAAGCCAGGTTAGAGCACCCTGCTTATTCTTTCCATCTTTTTCCATCTCACTCTCTCTATTTTTAATTTTTTTTAAAAAAATTAAACTTGGCTCACTGCTGCTATTGTTGTGTTTCTAATTCTTACCTTTTCCACTGTCCCAATAGGATAAGCCAATCAGCAACCATCTATGTTTGAGTTCTGAGTGGCTCTGTTTAGAGATTTTGACCACTTAAGATCCTCTGCCCAGATTTCACCCTCCTGCTCTCCAGGTCTAGTCAGGAGCTAGGTTAGAGCACCCTACTTATGCTCTCTGTCTCTTTATCTTTCTCTCTCTTGCTCTTTTTAATTTTTTTTACTAGCAAAAATTTATTCTTTTTCTTATTGTTTTTATCATTTTTAAAAAATCTTTTTTTTTCTATTCCTTTTCCTTTTCATTTTACAGTTCTCACTTTTCTGCTCAGCTTCCACACACTGATTTTCTAGACAGATCTAGGTGCTCAGTAGCCAAATATCTGAAGACTTTTAGAGACAGATTAATCCTCAATTTTCATTGCATCAGCTGTGCAAAGGGAGAATAACAGTACTATTTATAGACTGCAGGTTACCTCTTCCTGCATTCCTCTGGATGCTCAGATTTAACTCCAAAAATAGTATAAAATGTATAATCCACTAGATGACTAGACTACTACAGAGGTATAAGAAATATGAGAAACCAAGAAAATATCTCTCCTCTAATGAAAAAGAATAACTCCTCAAGGGAACTCATGGAAATGTCAGGTAAAGAATTTAAAATATTCATCATGACAAAGTTAACAAAAATAGAAGAGTATAGAGACAATGAACTCCAGGAGATGAAGGAGAAAAGAGACTCTGAGTTCCAGGAGCTGAGGAAGTTCTTGTATGATCTGAAAGAGAAGATACACATCATAAAGAAGAATCAAATGGAATTGTTAGAAATGAAGGCTGTAATACAGGAAATAAAAATTTCCATTGAAAATATCAAAAGCAGATTAGATCAAAATTCAGATTTAGAAGATAGAACCTGTAACCTAGAAAAATTCACCAAAAAACCAAAACCAGAAAATAACCCCCCCAAAATGGGAATAACATACTAGTAATACTAAATACCATTAAATGCCCAAACATACATATCATCGGTATCCCAGAAGGTGAAGGGATTGATAATCTATTCCATGAAATCCTGGAAGAAAACTTTTTAAACTTAGAGAGGCACTCAAATATCCAGACTCAAGAAATACAAAGTACCCCACATAAAATTCACCCAAGAAGATCTTCCCCAAGACACATCATAGCCAGATTGACCAAAACTAAAGAGAAAAAAATACTAAAATTGACAAGAGAGGAACGTCAAGTTACTTTCAAAGGACATCCCATAATGCTATGTCAGACTTCTCATCAGAAACAGTGTAAGCAAAAGAAGAATGGAAAAATATATTCAAAGTTTAAGTTAAAAACAATTTCAATACAGAATACTATACTCAGCAATATTATCTTTCATATGGAAAACACACACACACACACACACACACACACACACACACGAAAACATTCTAAGATAATCAAAACGTGAAAGAATTTACCAACACCAGATCAGCTCTCCAAGAAGTGCTGAAGGGAGTGCTATACCAGCAAAAGTAAAGTAGGACACACAGGAATAAGACTACAAGAAACAACCAAGAGAATGACCAGCCTAATGACAGGGACAAGTCCAGGGTTGAATGTTAACTTTCAGAGTTTAAATGGAAAGATCAGACCACAGTAATACTGCAAATTCAGTAGGATAGTAATTATGTGAGTCTGAACTAGTTAAATAGAATTTTTTTACTTTAGACTAGAACATTACTGATTTTCTTTGATGCTTTGATTTCCATATTTAAGGATTTTTTGTCTTCTCTTGAACTCTTGATACATTCATCTACCTACTATTTGAACTGAATCCTAAACTTTTTCCTGGCTTTAAGTTTTAACCAAATTTCTCTCAACTTTTTTTTATTGTGATCTATTAAAACTAAAAATTTTTTTGAAATTAAAAAATTTATTAAAATACCTATTAATACCTATTTAATGACTGTAGTAAGCTATATAGCCCCATAGAGGTGCTACTTTACAGTATGTTCACTTTACTCACTGAGATTTATGCCTAAAGTCAGACATATGTTCATAAATTTGTATATATCAGCTATGCTTGCTATTAAAAATCTTTAAATTAATTAAGATCTTTATTGAATCAATAAAATGTGAAAAAAAGCATGGAGAACAGTTATACATACCAGAGACTGTGTTGGAGACAAAGGGTAATTGGCCCAGCGTGAGAGGTAGGGAATCGAGGGGGGAAAAGGCAAAATATATAAGAAATAAGAAATAGAAAATTACTTATTGATAATAAAAAAAGAATTGAGTTCCATTGCAATGCTTAGCAGAAAGGAAGGCTAGGAAATGTAATCTCTTCCTGAATATCTGTGTACTCAGATAACCTAGAAATGCTTCTATTCCTAAAAGAGGGAATAATGGATACTGAGGTTAGTGGTCTTTTCAATAATTCATATATCAGTTTCTATCAAACTTGAACTTGTTATTGAGATTAATGGGTTATGGAGATGTGATTTGCCTACGATATACTTTTTTTTTTCTACAGAGGACAAAAGAGTATTCTGGGAACTCACCCTAAGAGAAGAGGGTCAGCAAATCAAAATTTGCTCAATAACAAAATCTCAGCTGGAGAGAAGGCATGACAGTATAATAAATACAGTATGGCAAATGTCATTTGTATTTGTCTCATGCCTCAGATCATTAGATACTAAATTTCAATTCCTTGAGGGAGGAAATCTTAAGTGACAAACCATTTTTTCAATCTCTTTGCTCATTACTTAAACACTTAAAACTCCCTTCTGTGTTTACCCTGGATTTCTCTGAAGAATTGGAAGTATCAGGACCAGCAGTTGGTGTAATGGCTATGTTGCTGGACTCCCACGTAGTCAACAGCAGTGTGACAAAGCATAAAACCAAAGGGTTTCTCTGCATGCTTACATGTAGCTTGGCTTAGGCACATCTTGTAATATGTCCTAACATTAAAAAGTAGAAAGCTCATCATTAAACATAGATTCAAAGTTTTGCTTTTTTTCCCCACATGTTATTGATTCATAAAATATCTGAATTAATGTAAATACTTTCAACAGCAAGTTCAGCTAATATATACATATCTGTTAACACATGTCTGACTTTAGGCATAAAACTCAGTGAGTAGGCTAAACATACTATAAGGTAGTATCCTTCTGAGTCTATATAGCTTATTGTGGTCATTAAATAGGTATTTTGTAATATATGTTGTAACTTTAAAAAAAGAAATTTTAACAAATTTTAACTTTAATAAGTTAAAAGAAAAAAAATGTGAAAAGAAATTTGCTTAAGACTTAAAGTCAGGAAAAAGGTTTGGATTCTGTTCAACTAGTAGGTCGATGAAACTATTAAGAGTTCAAGAAAAGAGAAAAATCCTTAAATTTGCAAAAAGAGCATACAATAAAATCTGTAATGTTTTTAAATTTAATATATTTTATTTTATTTTATTTCATACATTCAATCACTATACACCACTTAGAAGATAAAGCAAATTTTCCAACATGAATAAATTTCACACCAACCCAGTTGGAGATACTAAACATGTTATCATCAACAGACAATAATCCACTTCTTTGTCCCATATATGTCTTGCCTCTCTATTTTTCTTCTTATTGTTTTTCTTCAGACTCTCCTCCTTCTCCTACCCTCTTCCCACACTATATCCAGTATCTATAACCATTATCCATATTTATTTCTTTCTTTTTTTAACCACCACACTACCTGCTAGCCCCAGCATCATTGTTTTCTTTTTTAAATTTAAATTTATTTATTTATATTCATTCACTGTACATCATTACAGCATACAAAATGAGATTTTCCATCCAGAGTACACTGTATATTATCTCAATCAAGCACATCAACATATGTGTTATCAACAAATAATTTTCCATTTCTTTTTTCTTGTATATTTTGCTTTTTTTCCCCATCATTGATTTCCTATCTCTTACCTTCTGCCATCTCCCACCCTCCTCCCAAACTGTCTCTGTATCCCATGGTTGCTTTATATGCTTTCCTCCTGCACACATTTTATTGATTCATTAAAGACCTTAATTAGTCTAAATATTTCCAATAACAAGCACAGCTAATATATACATACCCATAAACGCAAGTCTTCTGACTTTAGGCATAAACCTCAGTGAATAGAATGAACATACTATAAAGTAGCACTTAGCTGGGGCTATGTAGCTTACTGCAGTCATCAAATAAATATATTTAATGCATCTTTTAAAATTTCAAGTAAAACCGTCTTAGTTTATTTTTGTTGAAACATTTTTATAATTAATTAGTTTACATTCATTCCCTAAGCATCTTCACAACATACAAAATGTGATTTCCCATCCAGAATATACCACATAGTGGCATAATCATGCATGTTATCATCAATAATATTCCATTTCTAGTTTCATATATATATATGAAACTAGAAATGGAATATTATTGATGATAACATGCATGATTATGCCACTATGTGGTATATTCTGGATGGGAAATCACATTTTGTATGTTGTGAAGATGCTTAGGGAATGAATGTAAACTAATTAATTATAAAAATGTTTCAACAAAAATAAACTAAGACGGTTTTACTTGAAATTTTAAAAGATGCATTAAATATATTTATTTGATGACTGCAGTAAGCTACATAGCCCCAGCTAAGTGCTACTTTATAGTATGTTCATTCTATTCACTGAGGTTTATGCCTAAAGTCAGAAGACTTGCGTTTATGGGTATGTATATATTAGCTGTGCTTGTTATTGGAAATATTTAGACGTGTCTACAGTTGTCTTCCATTCTTCTTTCCCCTCACATTTATTGATCACACAATTTCTTAAACAATTTCACTACTTTCAATAGCAAGTTCCACTGGTAATTTTAAGAAAAGCAGTTTTAACTTTAATAAATCAAAGAAATGCTAAGGAAATTTGCTTAAAACTTAAAGCTAGGAAACAGGTTACAATTCTGTTCAAATAGTAGGTACATGAACCTATTGGCAGCTAGAGAAAGGACAAAAATCCTTAAAACCAGACAACCAAGCCTAGAAGAAAATCAGCAATGTTTTAATCAAAAGTCATAAAATTCTCTTTCACCAGTTCAGTCTAATGTACTTAATCTATTTTCTGTTGTGGTTCAATCTTCCAGATTAAATTCTGAGATATAATATTCAACTCCAGACTTGTCCCTATGATTAAGTTGGCCATTTTCTTAGTTTTTTTTTAAACTGTTATTTCTGTGTGTCTGTATTTAATTTTCCTGATGTAGCACTCCCTTGAGAACTTCTTGGAGATCTGGTCTGGTGCTGGTAAATTCTTTCAGGTTTTGTTTATCTGAGAATATTCTTGCCTTTTCTTCCCTATTATCCATGTTTTACATCCTCTAAACTTTTAATTTCAGTCCTAGGGTGCAGTCAGTATATTTTAGGTGGAAAAATAAAATGTGTCTTCTTTATAGCCTGGCCAGCTTCACTCAGTAGTAAAACTTTCATATTTGTCCACTTTCTATTAAAATTCAAGGTCTTATTGCTTTTTATGGCTGAGTAGTATTCCATAGATTACATGTTCAACTTTTTCAATTCATTATTCTGTTTGTTGGCATTAGGGTTGGTTCCATGTCTTAGAAATTGTGAATAATGATAAAATAAACGTAGATTTTCAAGCACTTTTCTGACTAAACATTCTCCTGTCCTATGAATAGATACTCAGGAGTAGAAATGAAGGATCATATAGTAGTTCTATTTGCAAATCTTTGAGAAATCTCCATATTGTTCACAGCAGTGGCTGGACCAATTTACCTTCTCACCAGCAGGGTTGAGAGTTTCCCTATCACCACATACCTGCCAGCACTTATCTTTTTATTTTTTTAATCTTAGTCATCCTGAGTGGGGTTAAGTAGTATCTCACTATGGTTTTGATCTACATCTCCCTTATGGTGATTGATGCTGAGAATTTTTTATATGTCTTTTGGCTGTTCATATGTCTTCCTTAGAGAGTTATTTATTTGCTCGAGGAATATATCCTTTATCTGAAGCAAAGTTTTTTGCTATACGGCGTGTGCACTTGCCAGAAACATAGAGAGGGACAGAGAGATAGAAAGCGAGAAATCACCCCCCAGGGGGGATGGCCACGCCACAATCCCTTCTCCTCCATTCTCCTCTTGGGATCTTGGGCACGCACGCACACATGCCCGGCATGAGTTTTAAGCCATGGGTCCGGGACGTGAACTGCGGTCGACTACATGGGAGTCCAGCAACATAGCCATTATGCTAACTACTGATTCCAAGTATTTAGAGTCTTAAGGGAAAATAATTTAGAGCCAGGAATTGTATACCTTTTTACAAGATTATTTTTCTCTACAGGTAACTGGAAGATATTTTCAGATATGTAGGATTTAAAATATATCAACCAAGAACCTTCACTGAACAGTCTACTACATGATTTACAGCAGCCAGCTGAGAATATGAGTCAATATAAATGGAGGCAATTTTATGAAAAGAAAAAGTGTTAAAACTAGTTAAGAAGCATTAAGTTTAAATTGATATTTACAAGGTGATAAAAATGAATACAAGGGAACCAGCAGTTAGCGTAATGGCTATGTTGCTGGAATCCCACGTGGTCGACCGCGGTTAGAGTCACAGACCTAGTGGCTTAAAACTCACACCGGGCGCGTGTGCGTGTGTGCCCAAGATCCCGAGAGGAAAATGGAAGAGAAGGGATTGTGGCATGACCATCCCCCCTGGAGGGTGATTTCTCGCTTTCTGTCTCTATGTCTCTGTCTGTCTGGCGAGCGCACGTGCCCTATAGTGAAAAACCTCTTCAAAAAAAAAATGAATACAAAGGCAGATTTTTAAATTGGATCTAAAATTTTCGTTTATATAGTTTTAAACCATGAAAAAAACATGCCAAATATTAAATATGTTGTACAAATGAATACTGTTTTATTCTTAATATGTAGTGTTGTAGATAAAGATATGCATGTTCTTTTTCTTTTTTTTTTTTAGAGAGAGAGTTTTGCTATAGGGCACGTTCACTTGCCAGACAGAGAGACAGAGAGACAGAAAGCAAGAAATCACCCCCCCAGGGGGGATGGTCACACCACAATCCCTTCTCCTCCATTCTCCTCTTGGGATCTTGGGCACGCATGCACACACCCCCAGCATGAATTTTAAGCCACTGGGTCTGGGACGCAAACTGCGGTCAACTACATGGGAGTCCAGGTACATAGCCATAACGCTAACTGCTGGTCCCAAGATATGCATGTTCTTAAGCAAAACATAAGTAAGATAAAATTCCTTTGTCATTTTGGACAGGACTAGTGAAGACATTCCAAATGTTAATATAACAAAACTTAGAAAAGTACTCAAACAGTTTTTGTTTTACCTTATTTCTAACTATAAGTTGGGAAAAAAGCAGCAATATTGTACATAATGTTAACATAAACATTATAAAAACAAAACTTTCAAATCACTGGTTGGTCAGGGAATGGACAAAATCTTCTTTTATGTACATATTGCATGGAGAAAAAGCATATATAATATCATTTAATAATTTATACAAATAAATTTTATTTTTGGAGAGGTTTTTGCTATAGGGCACGTGCGCTCACCAGACAGAGAGAGACAGAGAGACAGAAGGAGAGAAATCACCCCCCAGGGGGGATGGTCACGCCACAATCCCTTCTCCTCCATTCTCCTCTCGGGATCTTGGGCACGCATGCACACGCGCCCGGTGTGAGTTTTAAGCCACCGGGTCCAGGACGCGAACCATGGTCGACTATGTGGGAGTCCAGCGACATAGCCATTACACTAACTGCTGGTTCCCTATACAAATAAATTTGACATTGAGATTATTTCTTAACAAAAATAGAATATGTATATCCACTGTATTTGATTAGAGAGGAAATGGTGAAAACATAAAATGTAGCAAAATAAAACTATTAAGTATGCATAAAATTAGCATAAAATATATTGACAGATGTACAGATAAATTACACTCATGTACTGGTTGAGCATACCTATTAAAATGGTTCCTATTCATTCCACTATATAACCTAGAATACTCTGATTTTTATAAAACAAGAAAAAAACTTTTAAAGATAATGGAAACTAGTCCCCTCGCAAGTCAGGAGACTTGAGACAGGGCTGAATCTCAGGCCCAACCCACCCCCAGCTCCAAACCTCAGAGCCCATCACCCTTCTCTCAGCCAGAAAGAAGAAGGCAGCTGCAGGCCTCTAAAGAAAAGTTTATCTCCATCTGTAGCCTCCTGCCCATTCAGGGAATCTGAGTGAGGGTTCAATCAGCCCCAGCCCCAGCTCCAAGCCTCAGAGCCCACCCCTCTTCCATCAGTGAGAAATCCAAAAAGGAGAGGTCAGTTGCAGGCCTCTAAAGCAGAGGTCACCACCATTTGCAGCCCCCTGACCAGTCAGGAAACCTGAAGAAGGGCTGAATCTCAGCCCTAGACTTAGCTTTAAATGTCAGAGACCACCCTTCTTCTCTCAATCAGAAAGGAAAGGACTGTTGCAGGCCTCTCAGGTAGTGTCCATCACTATCTGCAGTACACTGTACTTTCAGGGAACTTGAGTCAGAGCTGAACCTCAACCCCAACCCCAGCCCCAGCTCCAAACTTCTGTGCCCACCTCCTTTCTCTCAGCCATAAACGAGAGGGCAGTTTCAGGTCTCTCAAGCAACGTCCATCTCCATCTGCAGCATCCTGCCCAGTCAGGGAAACTGAGGGATGGCTGAATCTCAGTGCCCACCCCAGCCTTGGTTCCAAACCACAGAGCCCACCTCCCCTTTTCTCATCCAGAAAGGACAGGGTAATTGCAGGCCCCCTCAAGCACAGTCTATCTTCATCTGCAACCCACTGCTGAAATTGTAAGCCACACAAGTGCTGCGTGCAACATTTTCTTTCATCTTCTTTCATTTTCTTTGTTAGTTTGCTTGTTTTTGTTTATTATTTATATATTTTTATTATTATTCATACATTAAATTGTTATACATCATTTAGATTGTGAAGAGATTTCACCCAGCATGATATACACTTCAGTCTAGCCCAGTTGAGAACACCACAAACACCAAACACAACCTCGTCAACAGATAATAAACCTTATTTCCCACAAGTGTCTTGCCTCTCCATTTCCCCCCCAACTTTCCTACACTCTTCCCCTCTCACACACTGTTTCCACTTTGTCTCTAGTGTCCATTACAATTTTTAATACTTTCATGTTTCCCAGTCTTTCAGTCTCTACCATAGAGTGCAGACATTCGGTATATGTTAAGTGGAGACATGCAATGTCTCTCTTTCATAGCCTGACTTGCTTCACTCAGCAACAAATCTTCTATATTGGTCCAATTTCTATCAGATTCTAGGTCCTTGTTGTTTTTTATGGCTGAATAGTATTCCATGGAGTACATTCAATCCATTCATCTGTTTGTGGAAATTTGGGTTGGTTCCATGTCTTAGCAATCGTGAATAAGGCTGCAATGAATATAGATGTGTAAGTGCTTTTCCTCATTTTCTGCTCAGCCTTAACCCAACAGAGGGACTCGACAGTATACAACTATACATAGCAAACATCTTAACATTGTGAGACTCAGAAATCCTCACCCACCACTGAACAATCAGGAAAAAGAGAGAAAATTCTCTTCAGAAACCTGTATAGAAAAACTCTTCCTTTGGGGATATTACTCACCACAGTGGAAGAGAGACATTGGAACAGAAGAAATTTACAACAAAAGAAAAGCAAATTACATTGAAAGTGCAGAAAAAATCCCCAAAGATTTATCCAAAAGTGAATACAGAACAAAGTAACTAGAAGCCACAGAAGAGAATCAAGTATAAGAAAACCAGGAAATGTCTCCATCAAAATAACACAGTAATTTACCTCCATCTGTTGAGAAAAAAAAAAAAAAAGAAGAAGTTATTAGAACAGAATCCTAACCTGCTTCCTGGCTTTAAGTTTTAAGTAAAGTTCCTCAGTATTTCTTTGATTTATTAAAGCTAAAACTACTTTCCTTGAAATTAAAAATATATTTAAAGTACTTTTTAAAGACCATAGTAAGCTTTATAGCATCAGCTAGGTGTTACCTTATAGTATATTCATTCTACTCAGAGATCCACACCTAACATCAGACATGTATTCACTGATATGTACATCCCAGCTTAACTTGGACTAGAAATGGAAAATTAATGATAATAACATGCATGATTAAGCCACTATGCAGTATATTTTGGATGGGAAATCATATTTTATATGCTGTGACAATGCTCAGGGAATGAATACAAATTAATTAATCAATCAGTGCACTTGTAACTAGATTCTAGTTTTGTCCATAGTTTTAGTTTAACGTATTTTGTGAATCAATAAAATGTGGCAGAAAATGTAAAAAGTAATAATAATAACAAAATTAAATTAAAAAAGAAGTTACCAAAATGTCAAAGAAAGAATTCAGAACATTTATGGTGATAAAACTCTATGAGATGGAACAAAAAAGAGATAGTGAACTCCATAAGATGGAAATTCTTCCACGATTTGAAAGAAGAAATGGACCTCATTTAAAAAATCAAATGGAACTGTTAGACGTGAAAACAGTACAACAAGTAATAAAAACATCTCTTAAAAATATTAAAAGACAATTAAGCCATGAAGAAGACCTAATCTCAGAGGTAAAAGACAAAAACTCTAACCTAGAAAAAAAGATAGAGAAAATAACCAAAAGAAATGAGGATAATATACAAGAAGTACTGGATCCCATTAAATGTACAAATATTCAAATAATTGGTGTCTCTGAATGTGAAGAAACTAATAAGGGCATATCATTTCTAGTCCATAAAATACTGGAAGAAAACTTTCTAAGCCTAGAGAAGCACTCAAACATCCAGACCCAAGAAATACACAGGACCCTAAATAGAATCAACCCAACAAGATTATTTGCCAGGTACATAATAGCCAGACTGGACAAAGCCATAGATAAAGACAAGATACTAAAATTGGTAAGATAGAAACTCTTATGTCAAATTATTTACAAAGGTTATCCCACCAGGCTAACATCAGACTTTTCAATGGAAACAATGCAATCAAGGAAAGGTTAGAAAAATATATTCAGTGTTAAGAGAGAAACAGTTTAAACCAAGATTATTATACTTGGCAAGATTATCATTCACATGAGAAGAAAGGATCGTTTTTTTCAGACCAACAAAATCTGAATTCACCAACACCAAACCACTCTACAATAAATTCTGAAGAGAGTGTTGTACTAGGACTTCTAAAAAAGAGACAGACAGAAAGAAAAGAATGAAAAAACAAACAAGGAAATGACCAACTTAATGATAAGGACAACTGCAAAAATATCAATGATAACATTGAATAATAATGATTTAAATTCTCCAATCGAGAGACACAAATTGGCTGAATGGATAAAAAAAAAGGAAGAAAAAAAAAAAGAAACCCTCTAACTGTTGCCTACAAGAAATGCATCTCATTGATAAAGGCATGCATAGACTTAAAATGAAGGGCTAGACAAACTAGACTTTAAAACAAAAACTGTAAGAAGAGAGAAAGAAAGTCATTATATAGTAGTAAAAGGGCTAATCTGTCAAGAAAATATAACACATATAAATAACTATACATTCAACTCTGTAGTACCCAAATATGAAAAGAAAGACTGTTAGATCTACCAGGAGAGATAAGCTACAACATACTAATTGTTTGGAATCTCAACATCCCACTCTCTCCTTTGAACAGATCATCTAGAGAAAAAAATAAGCAGAGATACAGGATCTAAATGATATCATAAATCAAATGAACTTAACAGACATCTATAGAACCTTTCACCCAAAGCCCACAAAATATACTTTTGTCTCACCCCCATATAGAATTTTTTTGAATATTGACCAAATGGTAAGGCACAAAAAAACCTATACAGAGTCAAAGGCATAGAAACTATATCCAACAGCTTTTATGACCATTGTGGAATTAAATTTGATATTAATGTTAGGAAAAAATATATTCAAAAACACACAATCATGTAGAAATAAAATAACTTACTCCTGAATGACTTCAAAACAACTAAAGAAATTAATACTGAAATCAAAAGATTCATGGAAACCAACAACAGTGAGTACATGAGTTTCCATAATCTATGGGTCACAGCAAAAGTATCATAAGAGGGAAGTTCATAGAAATTAGTGCACATAAGAAAGAGGTAGAGAGTTGGCAAAAAGACAACCTAACATGCCTCAGATAATTGGAAAGGCAAGAGAAAAAAAAAAAAAAACTAATAAAAGCCAGGACAAAAGAAATAATGAAGATTCAAGCAGAAATAAATGAAATAGAAATTAAGCAAGTTTACAGAAAACAAATGAAAGCAAAAGCTGGCTTTTTGAACAGAAGAACAAAATCAACATACCATTAGCTAGACTAATGAAGAAGAACAGAGAAAGGGACCAGATAAATCAAATTCAAAAAAAGCAGGCAATATAACAACATAAATAATAGAAATACAAAACACTATTAAAGGATACTATGAACTACTGTACACCAATGAACAAGGAAACCTGGATGAAATTAACAAATTCCTGGACTCATATAACTGTAGGATTGAATCAGGAAGATAAAGAAAGCCTGAATAGGCCCAAAACAAGCAATGAGATTGAATAAGTAATAAATAACCTCCTAACAAAGAAAAGACCTGATCCTGATGGGTTCACCTCTGAATTTCACAAAAATTTTAAGAAGAATTAACCCCCATCCTACATCTACATATTTAATGCAGTCCTAATCAAATTAACAGAGATATTCTTCACAGATTTAGAAAAGACAATCACAGAATTTCTCTGGAATCATATTAATCTTTGTATTACCAAAGCCATTATGTGCAAGAAGAGTGGAGTAGGAGACATCTCACTCCCTGATTTCAAAATATATTACAAAGCTGTGATAATAAAAACCTGGTGGTATTGGACAATAAATTAATTAATTAATTAATTAATTAAAAAGAAAAACTCTTGGTATTGGCACAAAAACAGAAAAGTTGACCAATACAATAGAATAGAGACCCAAGAAATAAACCTCAAAACATAGAACCAACTGATTTTTGACAAAGGGTCCCCAGTCAATTTAATGAGATAAAGAAAACCTCATTATCAAATGGGACTGAAAAAACTGGATATCTACCAGCAGAAAAATTAATCTGAACCCTTATCACTTACCATTCACCAAAGTCAGCACAAAGTGGATCAAAGATCTAAACTTGGGATCGAGCTGACCAGAGGCTGACTGAGGCTGCAGGCCCGACCCTACTGAAACTCCACGCATCCCCACCATTCTTCCTCCTTGGACCCCAGGTTGGTTGCCTGGGACTTTAAGGCGAACCCCCACCCCTCCCCACCCGAAACCCGGATCGAGCCGGCCAGCAGTTCCGGACACCAGGCGGACTGAGGCTGTAGGCCCAACCAACCTGGTACTGTCATTCATTGTC
Source organism: Tupaia belangeri chinensis (assembly GCF_000334495.1). Classification (NCBI taxonomy): domain Eukaryota; kingdom Metazoa; phylum Chordata; class Mammalia; order Scandentia; family Tupaiidae; genus Tupaia; species Tupaia belangeri. The sequence continues at coordinate 119,127 of NW_006159631.1, forward strand.
TGATCCTTTTCCACTAGCCTTTGGACTGTTAGTTTTTTCTTTTTCAATTTTGTTTTTCTTTGCTCTTGGGGTGTTGCTTATTTGGTCAGTTGAAGGCTCACCACTCCTTAGATACAGCGAGGACTTTGGGCCTTCCAGGGCTAGTGGCAACAGTTAATGGTAATTGTGAGTAACAGGTAGGCCAACCATAAGATAAATCATCAATCTTCTAAGCCTGTACAACTTTTAAGAATCAGAGATACCTTAAATAAGTTAGCAAGAAACATATAGATTACCTGATGACTAAGAACAATCACAAAGGCTCAAGAAATATGAGCAACCAACAAAAGGCCTCTCC
>NW_006159631.1:124884-132136 GCF_000334495.1 Tupaia belangeri chinensis
AGTGGGGAGATTAATGTCTCTGTACTGACGGACATGCATGGCATTCCCTTTTGAAAAAACAATGTAATACACTGTAAAGTTATATGTAATCCAATGTAATATAAAGAAGATTATGATGATGATAATAAAAAAATTAAATTAAAAATGAAAAAAAAGATCTAAACTTAAGACCTAAAGCTATAAAATTACTGGTGGAAAGGACTGGGGAACCTCTGGGAAACATTGGGGTAGGCAAAGATTTCTTAAATAAGACCCCCAAGGGACTAGCAGTTAGTGTAATGGCTATGTTGCTGAACTCCCATGTAGTTCACCACAGTTCAAGTCCCAGACCCGGTGGCTTAAACTCATGCTGGGCACGTGTGCGTGCATGCTCAAGATCCTGAGAGGAGAATGCAGGAGAAGGGATTGCAGTGTGGCCATCCCCCCTGAGGGATGATGTCTCATTTTCTATCTCTCTGTCTGTCTATCTCTGTCTTTCTGGTGAGCGCACATACCCTATAGCAAAAACCTCTTCAAAAAAATAAAAATAAGATCCCCAAAACACAGGCAATAATCCTAAAAATAGACAAGTGAGATTATGTTAGATTAAGAACTTTCTAAGAGCAAAAAACTCAGTTATTAGTGTAAGTCAACAGCCCTCAGAATGAATGAATATTTTTGTAAATTGTTTCAGATAAGAAACCGATCATGAGAATACACAGGGAACTCAAGCAATTTATCTTTAAAAAAGTGACTAACTTAATTACAAGATGGGAAAAAGAGATGAATGAACAACTCTCTAAGGAAAACATACAAGCATCCAAAAAACATATAAAAAATCTTTAATATTCCTTATCATAAGGGAAATATAGATCAAAACTACAATGAGATACCACCTCATCCTAGTCAGCATAGTGAAAAAAAAAATGATGAGAGGGCTGTGGTGAAAGAAGAGCTCTCCTACACTGCTGATAGGAATGTAAACTGGTCCAGCCACTATGGTGAATAACATGGAAGATCCTCAAAGACCTACAAATAAAACTACCAAATGATCCAAAAATTCCACTTCTGGGTATCTATCAAAAGATAGGAGAACATTCAGTATGAAAAGCACATGCATATCTATGTTTATTGCAGCATTATTCACAATTTCTAAGACATGAAACCAATCCAATGTCTACAAACAGATGAATGGACTGGATAAATTGTGCACATATTCTCTATGTAATACTACTCAGCTATAAAAAGGAAAAGTACCCTGAAATTAAATAGAAAGTGGATGAATATGGAGGATTTGCTGCTCAGTGAAACAAGCCAGGCTATAAAAGAGAGACATTGTTATGTCTCTAGTTAACATATACAGACTGCCCACACTTCATGGTGAAAACTGAGAGATTGGTGGGCATAGAAGCATTGAAAATGATTATAGGTTCTGGAGACAATATGGGAGGAGAATGGGATAAGGGGAAGAGTAGAATGAAGAAAATTAAGAAGAAAAATAGAGAGGCAGGACAGTAATGGGACACAGAAGTGGGTTATTACCTATTGATGATAATGTGTTTATTATCCTCAACTGAACTGGTATGAAGCAAATTCATGTTGGGTAAATTAAATTTACAAGCCAAGTGATGTATTGTGATTAAGTGTATAAAATACAAATATTAAAGGTGCTGGCAGGTGGCATGGTGGTTAAGGGCACTGGACTCCCATATGGCTGAGAGCAGTTTGAGTTTCAGACCCGGTGGCTTGCTTTGTCTCTCTCTCTCTCTTTCTCTCTCTCTCACACACATACACACACACACACACACACACACACACACACACATACATACACACACACATACACACACACTGTCTCAATCTCTGGTCAAAACTAAATAAATAGTAAATATATAAATAAGAGAATCCATCCAGGCATCTCCATCTTTGCCTCAGCTTCTCCTTCTGGGTTCAGCTTCATGGCTGTGAAGACTCCCCAGTCAGGGTTCCCCTCTTCCAGACCCCAGTACTACTCAGGACAGAATTCACCCAGGTATCTCCATCTCTACCTCTGCTGCCCATTCTGGGTTCAGCTTCAAGTTGTGAAGCCCCCCACAAAAAAACAGGGATCCCCTCTTGCAGACCCCATTGCTAGTCAGGACAGAATCCATCCAGACATCTCCATCTTTTCCTACATTTCCGCTTTTGGGTTCAGCTTCACAGTTGTGAACATCTCCTGGTCAGGGTCCCCCTCTTCCAGACTCCAGTGCTAGTCTGTACAGAATCAGTCCAAGCATCTCCATCTCTGCCTATGCTGCCCATTCTGGATTTGGATGGACTGCTGTGAAACGCTCCCCAGTCAGAGTCCCCTTCTTCCAGACACCAATGATAGTCAGTTAGGCAAAGTCTCTGTCTTCCCCTTGTTCTTTTCTGTCCCTTTCAATTTTTTTTTCTCTTTGTGAACAAGACCCCGGAATTTGATAGAAAGTGATCAGATATGGAGGATCTATTGCTGAGTGAAGTAAGTCAGGCTATGAAAGATATTGTATGTATCCACTCAATATATACCGACTATCTTCACTCTATGGTAGAGAGTGAAAAATTGAAGGACATAAAAGCAGTGAAGGTACTTAATGAGAATAGGACAGTGTGGAATGGGGGAGGTGAAGAGAAGAGGATAGAGAAAGATAGCAAGAGAACAATAGAGAGGCAGGACATTAGTAAGAAACAGATCTGGCTTATTATCTGTTGATGAGGACATGTATAGTATTCTCAACTGGATTGATCTGCGAAGTATTTCATGATGTGTAAAGTCTTTTTACAAGCAAAATGAGAAATAGCGATCAACTGTTTTAAAAAATAATTAGAATAATAATAATAATGATTGTGAAAAACATAGAAATGATTTTGAATGTTGAAGCGGGGAGATTAATGTCTCTGTATTGACTGACATGCATGGCATTCCCTTTTGAAAAAGCAATGTAATACACTGTAAAGTTATATGTAATCCAATGTAATATAAAGAAGATTATGATGATAATTTAAAAGAAAAAGTTTTCCACTCCCTTCCATGTGTCATTCCTCTTGCTAATTTGTCTCTTTTGTCACCTAGGACAAAATTCATCCAAGCATCTCCATTTGTGCCTATGCTGCCCCTTCACACAGCACTCAAGAGCCATTTTTACCCAATTTTATTTTCTGGGGTGTGATTTCTGTTTTTTTTTTCCCCCTCTTCTTTTTGTACTTGTTTTCTTCTGGTTTTTCCATTGCTTTTCCTTCCTATTTCTGTTTCTTTCTTTCTTTTTCTTTCACCCTACATTCCTATATTGCCACTCAGTGCTTTACCATTGACTAGAGAAGGTTAGGTGCATAGTGGCTAAACATCTGAAGATTTTGAGTTTTAGATAATTCTGTGCACCTCACTGTAGTGATTGCAAAAAGAGTAAAATTTTCCTTCATTAATCGAATTTTAAAACTCCTTCTGTGATTCCCACACTGGAGGACGAAGTGGAAGGGAGAAACTAGAAACAAATTATTTCACTGTAAGGGAAACACACAATCTCACAGTTACAGAATCCGTGTCCAAAAAATTAGCTGAAAGTGAATACATTACCAAATCACTAAAAATTGGAGAAAAGCTCCAATGATAAGAGAATCAAGTAATACATTTCCCAGAAGGGAACACTGTAATGCATCTCCATGTATGGAAAAATGAGAGAATATTACCAAAATGTCAGAAAAATAATTTAAAATATTTATGGTAACAAAGCTCTATGAGCTACAAGAGAAAAGAGACATTGAGCTCTAAGAAATGAGGAAATCTTTCCAGGATTTGAAATAAGAAAACAAAATAGAGCAAGTTTCACTATAGTGATTTCATACAAAACAGCCTTTAAGACAAAATCCATGAGAAAAGACAAAGAACGGCATTATATAGTAGTAAAAGTGCTAATTCATCAAGAAGATATATTGCTTATAACAATCTATGCACCCAAATCAGGAATTCCCAAATATGTAAAAGAAAGATTGCTAGATCTAAAAGTAAAGATAGACTGTAACACATTAATTGCTGGAGATCTCAACACCCCATTATCTCCTTTAGACAGATCAATTAGGCAAAAACTAAGCAAAGAGATTCAGGACCTAAATGATTTCATAAATCAGATGAACTTGACAGATAGATATAGAACATTCCACCCCAAACACAAGAAATACACATTTTTCTAAGCCCTACATGGTACTTCCTCAAAGATTGACTCCATTCTAGGGCAAAAAACCAGCCTTTACAGAATCAAAGTAATGGAAACTATATCCAGCATCTTCTCTGATCATGATGAAATTTAACTTGATATTAATCTCAAGCAAATCCCTAAAAAATACACAAATTCATGGAAACATAATAACAACTTCTGAATAACTTCATGACTACTGAAGACATTAAGACTGAAATGAAAAGATCCATGGGAAAAAAAAGATAATGAGTATACAAGTTTCCATAATCTATAGGACACTGCAAAAGAAGTCATAAGAAAGAAGTTGATAGCAATTACTGCACGTGATAAAAATATGGAAAGGTGGCCCAAAACAAAAACTTAATGCCATGCCTCAAGTAATTGCGAAAAAAATCCAAAAAATTAAAGGCATAAAGAAATAATAAGGATTCTAACAGAAATAAATAAAATAGAAAATAAATGAACTATACAGAAAAGAAATGAAAGCTAGACTAATTAAGAAGAGAGAAAGAAACTAGACAAATAAAATTCACAATGAATCAGGCAACATTACATCAGATGTAATAGAAATATAAAATATCATTAGATGGTACTATGAGCAACTCTATGTCAGTAAACAAGAAAACCTGGATGAGATAGACAAATTCCTGGCCACATATAATCTACCAAGATTAACTCAGGAGGACATAGAAAGCCTGAATAGACCCATAGCAAGCAATGAGATTGAAACAGTAATAAATAACCTCTCAACCTCTCTGTGCTTCAGTCTCCCTGTCTTGTAAAATTGGAGTAATATCTACCTCACAGGTTTATTGTGGGAATTATTTAGAGATAATGTCAGTAAAGCATTTAAGGTTCTTGAAGAAGGCACTACAGAAATACAAAATAATGAGCTCCCAGCCAAATATAAGACTAAGATATTTAGTGAATCAATAAAATGTGAAAAGGCATAGAAAGCATAGAGGAAATAATGATATATAGTGAATGAATGTAAATAAATAAATTTAAATTAAAAAAAAAAACTGCCAACAAAGAAAATTCCTGGTCCCGATGACTTCACTGCCGAAATCTACAAAATTTTTAAACAATAGGTAACCCCCATTCTACTCAAACTGTTTCTAGAGATCCAAACAAATAGAACCCCTTCAAATTCATTTATGAAGTCTCAATCACCCTCATGCTCAAAATCAATAAGAATATGACAAAAAAGGAAAACTAAAGACCAATAACTCTGATGAATATAGATGCAAAATTTCTCAAAAAGATTCTTGAAAATAGTATACAACATCATAACAAAAAGATTATTAATCATAACAAAGTAGGCTTTATTCCAGGGATGCAAGGGTGGTTCAACATATGCAAAATCATAACTGTAATACACCGTATTGACAGAAAAAAGATAAAATCATATGATCATTTCAATAAATTCAGAAAAAACATTTGACAAAATACAACATTCCTTCATGATTAAGACTCTCAGTAAAATTGGCGTAGAAGGTCTATTTGTCAGCATAATAAAAGCCATTTATAAAAAAACAAAAGAAAAAAAAAAACTATAGCTAACATTATACAGAATGGGAAAAAGATAAAACTTTATCCACTGAAAACTAGTACAAGACAAGGCTGCCCACTCTCTCCACTCCTATTCAATATAGTACTGGATGTCCTGGCCAATACAATCAGACAAGAGAATCAAATAAAAGACATTCCAATAGGGAATGAAGAGTTGAAATTACCTCTGTTTGCATATGACATGATTGTATAAGTAGAAGACCCAGTAGCATCCATGAAAAACCTTCTCGAAGCAAGAAATGCAAACAGTAAAGAGGCAGGATACCAAACTAACTTACAAAAATGTATACCATTTCTATAAACAACCGGCAGACAGATATAGAATTGAAGAAAGTAATCCCATTTACTATATCCACAAAATGAATAAGATCCTTAGTAATAAAATTAACTAAGGAAGTTAAGGACCTCTATAAGAAAAACCATGAAATATTTGAAAAAATCAAAAATGACAAAAATAGTGGAAGGACATTCCATGTTCTTGGATTGGCAGAATTAATATAACCAAAATGGCAATCCTGCCAAAATAATACACTTATTTAATGCCATCCCTACTAAATTGCAAGAGACATTCTTTACAGATATAGAAAAGACAATCATTGAATTTTTTTGGAATTATAAAACATCATATATTGCCAAAGCCATTCCATGCAAGAAGAGTGGAGTTGGTGGCATGTCTCTTCCTGACCTCAAAATATATTGCAAAGCTGTGATAGTCAAAACAGCATGGTATTGGCACAAAAACAGACACAAAAAACAATGGAACAGAGTAGAGACCCCAGAAATAAACCCCCCAAAGTATAGCCAATTGATCTTTGACAAAGGGTACCAGTCAATCCAGTGGGAAAAGGAAAACCTGTTCAGCAAATAGTGCTGGAAAAACTGGGTTTCCATCTGCACAAAGATGAATCTGAACCACTGTCTGTCACCATCAACAAAAATCAACTCAAAGTAGATCAGATATTTAGTCCTAAGACTGCAAAGTATAAAACTACTGGTGAAAAACACTAGGTAAACTGTCGGAGACATTGGAGTAGAAAAAGACTTCTTATGCAAGATTCCTAAAGCCAAGGCAATAATCCCTAAAATAGACAGGTGGAATTACATTAGATAATGAAGTTTCTGCACAGCGAAGGACAAGATAACTAGTGTGAATTGACAACCCTCAGAATAGGAAAATTTTTTTTAAATTATGCCTTAGATAAGGGACTGATAACCATAATATACAAGGAACTCAAGCAGTTTACCCAAAAGAAAATGATTAACCCAAATAAAAGATGGGAAAATGAAATGCATAAACAACTCTCTAAGGAAGACATATGAAGAGCCAAAAAGTATATAAAAAAATGCTCGACATCTCTTATCATTAAGGAGATACAGATCAAAACCACAGTGACATACCACCTAACTCCAGTCAAAATGAAAAAGATTTAAAAATTTAAAAAAAAGATAAGTGCTGGTGGAATGTGATGAAAAGAAAACTTTCCTATAGA
>NW_006159631.1:152304-166062 GCF_000334495.1 Tupaia belangeri chinensis
ATGTTTATTGTGGCACTATGCACAATTGCTACGTCATGGAAAGAACCCAAATGCCACAAACTGATGAATGGTTAGAAAAACTGTGGCACATATACTCAATGAAATACTATTCATCCTTAAAACAAACAAACAACAAAAACAAACAAACAAAAACCCTGGCTTTTAACAGGAAGTGGATGAATATGGAAGACCTACTGCTAAATGAAGCAAGCCATGCTATGAAGTAGAGGCATTGTATGTCTCCACTTAATATATATCGAGTGTCTGCACTCTACGACTAAAACTAATTGACTAAAGGATATAGAAACACAGTATATAGATATAAATACCACATATAGTGTGTGTGAAAGAGGAGGTTCTGAGGAAGGTCATTTGGGGAAGGGACAGGAAGGCAAGGCATTAATGGCAGAAAGAGGTATGGTATTATCTGTTGAAGATATTTTGTAGTTTTATCAACAGTACTAGGGAGAAATGTTCACCTGTTGAAATATCTATTTTGTAAGCCAAATAATAATGTGATTGAATATATGGAAGAAAATGAAATGAAAAATAATTAAATAAAAAAATAATAAAATAAAAAAGGAAAATAAATTAATAAATAAAATGTGGGAGAAAAAAAAGAAAAAAAATATATATAGTGGGAGAATTCCTAGCCAATTTGATAAGAGACTAGAGTAAAAGCCATTCAAGTAAGAAAAGAAGCAAAATGATTCGATGAGGATGACATGATTATAAACACAGAAAAAACAAACAAACAAAAGAATCCACAGGGGAAATAAAAGAGCTCTAAGAAGTGATAAATGTATACAGTAAAGTGGAAGGATACAAAATAAACAAAAATCTATAGCATTTTTATGAATCAATAACACACAGAGGCAGAATAGAAGGAAGTAATCCGATTTAGAATATCCATAAAGAAAATTAAATGCCTAGGAATAAACCTAACAAAACCTAAAATAATTACAAAAAACTTTAAAAAGAGATTGATGATACAAAAAAAAGTACAAAGACATCACATATTACAGGAAGGGAAGAATTTATAATCAAAACGTAAATTCTTCTTAAATAAGTCTACAAATGTAAGGCAATTCCAGTCAAACTACTAAAGATATTCTTCACAGAAATAGAAAAAAATCATAAAATTTTTTTGGTATCATAACAGACCTCATATCACAAAATCAATACTGTGCAAAAAGAATAAAGTAAAATACATCTCACTTCCAGATCTTAAATATTTTTACAAAGCTGTGATAATAAAAACATCATGGTATTGGCACAAAACAGGCAAGTAGACTAATGGAAGAGATTAGAGAACCCAGGAATAACTCCCAAAACATACAGAAAGCTGATTTTTGACAGAAGACACAAGATGACCCAGTGAAGAAAGAAAATTGCTTCAGCAAAGGTTGCTGAAAAAATTGGATATCGACTTATAGAAAAGTAAAACTAGACCTTTATATGTGACCATTAACAAAAGGCAACTTAAAATGGATCAAAGAGCTAAGCATAAAATTTCAATCTATAAAACTACTAGTGGAAAACACAGGAGAAGCTCTTGAAAAAAATCAGAGTAGACAAAGATTTCTTAAAGAAGACCCCCCAAAACTCATAAAATATTCCCTGAAATATACAAGTGGGACAACAGTGAGCTAAAATGCTTTTGCACAGCAAAAGAAACAATAATTAGAGTGAAGAGACAATCTTCAGTGCGTGAGAATATATTTGCAAATTATGCCTCAAAGGACTGATAACCAGAATACACAGGGAACTCAAGCAACTTGAGTTCAAAAACGTAATATATACAATCAAAAATGGGCAAATTATTTGAACAGATAATTCTCCAAGGAAAAAATAGGAATGGCCAAAAAACATGTGAAAAATCCTCATCTCTCATCATATGGGAAATGTTAATCAAACCCACAATGAGATACCATTTAACCCCCACTCGGAATGGCTAAGATTAATAAAATACACAATGATAAGTTCTGGTAAGGTTTTGGTGAAAAAGGAACCCTCCTACACTGTGGTGAGAATGTAAATTAGAGCAGCAACTGTGGAGAACTATATGGAGATTCCTCAAAAATCAACAAATTGAACTACCAAATGACCCACAATTCCACTGTTGGGTATTTACCCAAAGGATAAGAAATCACCGAGTTTGAAAAACACTTTTACATCCATGTTTATTGCAGCACTAGGGAGATCTCCATATCTATCTCTGCTGTTCCTTCTGGATCCAGCTTCATGGCTGTGAAGCACCTGAGCCAGGGACTCCCCCCATCCACACCCCAGTTATAATCAGGAAAGAATCCATCCAGGCATCTCCATCTCTGTCTCTACTGTCCCTTTTGGGTATAGCTTCATGTCTATGAAGTGCTCCCAGCCAGAGAACTCCCACTTCCAGACTCCAGTGCTAGTCAGCACAGAATCCATTAAGGCATCTCCATCTCTGTCCCTTTTGGGAATAGCTACACAGCTGTGAAGCCCCATATCCAGAGACCCCTATTCCAGAGCCCAGTGCTAGTCAAGTAGGCAAAGTTTCTCTCCCTCTTTTTCTTAGTCCTTTCCAACTTTTTTCTCTACTTTTAAAATAACAACTTTCTACTTCCTTAGTGCCTCTAACTAATTTGTCTCTTCTTCCTTCACCTAGGACAGAATCCATCCAGGCACCTCCATGTCTGTTTCTGCTGTTCATTCTCATGATGCACTTGTGCACCCCATGGTTTTCTATTTATAACCCAATTTTATTTTCTGTGACCTTATTTCTGTTTTTTTTTCTCTTTTTTTTTCTTGTTCATTCCTTCCTGTTTCTTTGATTTTCTTCCTAATTCTGTTTCCTACTTTTGTTTACTTTTACCTTACTTTTCTATTTTACTGCACACCATTACCCATGGCCTAGAGAAATCTAGGTGCATAGTAGCTAAACATATGAACATTATGAGTTTTAGAGAATACTTTGCACCTCACTGTAGTGGTTGTAAAAAGAATGAAATTTCCCTTTTTAAAACCAATTTCAAAACTTCTGTGATTCCCACACTGGAGGACACAGTCAAAAGGAAAAAAATTGCAACAAATTATTTCACAGTAAGGGAAACACACAAGCTCACAGTTACAGAATGCTCCAACAAATTAGCCAAAAGTGAATAATTATCAAATGACTAAATATTGGAGAAGCGCTTCAAGAAAATCAAGTAATACATATCCACCAAGCAAACACTGTAAGTCATTTCCAAGTACAGAAAAATTAGAAGATATTACTGAAATGTCAGAAAAAGAATTTAGAATATTTATGGTAACAAAACCATGAGAAGCAAGAGAAAAAAGATGTTGAGCTCCAAGAGATGAGAAAGTCCTTCCATAATATGAAAGAAGAATTGGACATCATGAAAAAGAATCAAACAGAAGTGTTAGATATGAATGCTGTAATGCAGGAAATCAAAACCTCCCTTGAAAGTATTAAAATCAGGTTAAACCATGCAGAAGACCAAATAATGGAAGTAGAAGACAAAAGCTCTGACCTGAAAAAAAGTATCCAAGGTACTGAGAAAACAGCCCAGAAAACTGAAGATAATATAGGAGAAATACTAAATACTATGAAAAGACCAAACATTTGAATAATTGGTATCCCAGAAGGTGAAGAAACAAAGAAGGTAATCGATAATCTATTCAACAAAATCCTGGAAAAAATATTTCCAGGTCTAGAGAATCAATAAAACATTCAGGCCTAAGATATATAAATAATCCAAAATAGAGTCAATCCAAGAAGATCCTCTCCACACCACATCATAGCTAGATTGGCAAAAACAAAACACAAAGACCAGTTACTAAGAATGGTAAGAGAGAAATGTCAAATCATTTACAAAGGCTATTCTATTCCATCAGGATAACACTAGATATCTCAATGGATACAATACAAGCAAGGAAAGAATGGGGAAATATTTTCAAATGGTTAAATGAGCTCTCTTCACAGATTGTCCTTCCAGGCTGCAGGCATGAGACTGTCCTTCCAGGCCACAGGCACCAGGTCCAACTAGAAGCCTCTGGTTAGCAAGGGATTCTGAGGAAGGGTCATCACTGACCCCCACCAGACTTCCAGTCTTCACAGTCCCAGACTCCACCTCCTTGACTATCCTTCCAGGCTGCAGCCACCAGGTCCAACTGGAAGCCTCTGGACAGAAAGGGACTCTGAGGTAGGGTCATCTTTGACTCCCACCCACTTCCAGTCTTCCCAGTCCCCGACTCCACCTCCTTGGTAGGTAGATAGAAATTTTCTGTGGCTTTTTTTTTCTTTTTTTTTTTCCTTTGGAGCCCATCTATTCTATTGGTAATTCCTAGTTATGCCTCTCTTCAAAGACTGTCCTTCCAGGCCACAGGCAACAGGTCCAACCTGAAGTCTCTGTTCAGCAAGGTACTCTAAGGGAGGGTCATTTTTGACTCCTACCCCACTTCCAGACTTCATAGCCCCAGACTCCACCTCCTTGGTATGTAGAAAGAAATTTTCTGTGGCTCCCCCCCCCCTTGGAGCCCATCTATTCTATTGCTCATTCCTAGCTCTGCCTCTCTTCATAGACTGTCCTTCCAAGTCCCAGCTGCCAGGTCCAACTAGAAGCCTCTGGCCAGCAAGGGACTCTGAGCAAGGGTCATCTCTGACCCCCACCCCACTTCCAGTCTTCCCAGCCCCAAACTCCACCACCATGGTACGTAGATAGAAATTGTCTGTGGATTTTTTTTTCTTTTTTTTTTTGTTCCCTTGGAGCTCATCTATTCTATTGCTAATTCCTAGCTCTGCCTCTCTTCACAGACTGTCCTTCCGGGCCACAGCCTTCAGGTCCAAATAGAAGCCTCTGGTCAGCAATGGATTCTGAGGGAGGGTCATCTCCGATCCCCACCCCACTTCCCGTGTTCCCAGGCCGAGATTCCACCTCCTTGGTACGAAGTTAGAAATTTTCTGTGGCTTTTTTTCTCTTTTTTTTCCCTCGGAGCCCAACTATTCTATTGCTAGTTCCTAGCTCTGCCTCTTTTCACACACTGTCCTTCCTGGCCACAGGCACCAGGACTAACTAGAAGCCTCTGGTCAGCAAGGGACTCTAAGGGAGGGTCATCTCTGACCCCCACCCCACTTCCAGTCTTCATAGCCCCAGACACCAACCTCCTTGATAGGTAGGTACAAATTTTCTATGGCTTTTTTTTTCTTTTTTTCCCTTGGAGCCCATCTATTCTATTGCTAATTCTTAGCTCTGCATCCCATCACAGACTGTGCCTCCAGGCCTCATCTACCAGGTCCAACTTGAAGCCTCTGGTCAGCAAGGGACTCTGAGGGAGGGTCATCTCTTACCCCAACCCCACTTCCAGTCTTCCCAGCCGCTGACTCCACCTCCTTGGTAGGTAGATAGAAATTTTCTATGACTTTTTCTTTCTTTCTTTTTCCCTTGGAGCCCATCTACTCTATTGCTAATTCCTAGCTCTGCCTCTCTCCACAGACTGTCCTTCCAGGCCGCAGGCACCAGGTCCAATTAGAAACCTCTGGTCAGCAAGAGACTCTGAGGGAGGGTCATCTCTGACCATCACCCCACTTCCAGTCTTCTCAGCCCCAGACTCCAACTCCTTGGTTGTCCTTCCAGGAAGCAGGCACCAGGTCCAACAAGAAGCCTCTGGTCAGCAAGGGTCTCTGAAGGATGGTCATCTCCGACACCAACCCCACTTCCAGTCTTCCCAGCGACAGTTTCAAACTCCTTGATTGTCCTTCAAGGCCACAAGCACCAGGTCCAACTAGAAGCCTCTGGTCAGCAAGCGACTCTGAGGGAGGGTTATCTCTGACCCCCACTCCTCTTCCAGTCTTCCCAGCCCCAGATTCCAACTCCTTTACTGTCCTTCCAGACCGCAGGCACCAGGTCCAACTAGAAGACTCTAGTCAACAAGGGACTCTGACGGAGGGACATCTATGATCTCCACCCCACTTCCAGTCTTCACAGCCCCAGACTCCACCTCCTTGGTAGATAGATAGAAATTTTCTGTGGATTTTTATGCATTTTTTTCCTTGGAGCCCATCTATTCTATAGCTAATTCCCAGCTAAGCCTCTCTTCACAGACTGTCCTTCCTGGCCGCAGTCACCAGGTCCAATTAGAAGCATCTGGTCAGCAAGGGACTATGAGGGAGGGTCATCTATGACCCCATGCCACCTGCAGTCTTCCCAGCCCCAGACTCCACCTCCTTGGTAGGTAGATAGAATTTTCCTGTGGCTTTTTTATTTCTTTTTTTTTTTTCCCTAGGAGCCCATCTATTTTATTACTAATAATTCCAAGCTCTGCCTCTCTTCACAGACTGTCCTTACAGGCCACAGGCACCAGGTCCAACTAGAAGACTCTGGTCAGCAAGGGACTCTGAGGGAGGGTCATCTCTGACCCCCACCCCATTTCCAGTCGTCCCAGCGCCAGACTCCAACTTCTTGGTAGATAGATAGAAATTTTCTGTGGCTTTTTTCTCTATTTTTTCCCTTGGAACCGATCTATTCTATTGCTAATTCCTAGCTCTGCCTCTCTTCACAGACTCTCCTTCCAGGCCATAGGCACCAGGTCCCACTAGAAGCCTCTGGTCAGCAAGGGACTCTAAGGGTGGGGTCAACTCTGACCCCCACCCCACTTCCAGTCTTCCCAGTGCCAGACTCCACCTCCTTGGTAGAAAGATAGAAATTTTTTGTGGCTTTTTTTTTCCTTTTTTTCCCTTGGAACACCTCTACTTTATTGCAAATTCCTAGCTCTGCCTCTCTTCACAAACTGTCCTTCCAGGCCACACCCACCAGGTCCTACTAGAAGCCTCTAGTCAGCAAGGGACTTTGAGGGAGGGTCATCTCTGGTCAGAAAGGGTCTCTGAGGGAGGTTCATCTCGGACCCCCACCCCACTTCCAGTCTTCCCAGCCCCCGACTCCACCTCCTTGGTAGTTAGATATTTTCTGTGACTGTTTTTTCTATTTTTCCCCTTGGAGCCCATCAATTCTATTTCTAATTTGTAGCTCTGCCTCTCTCAACCGACAGTCCTTCCAGGCCGAAGACACCTCCAACTAGAAGCCTCTGGTCAGCAAGGGACTCTAAGGGAGGGTCATTTCTGACCCCAACCCCACTTCCAGTCTTCATAGCCCCAGACACCAACCTACTTGGTAGGTAGTTCTAAATTTTCTGTGGCTGTTTTTTCTTTTTTTTTTCCCTTGGAGCCCATCTATTCTATTGGTAATTCCTAGCTCTGCATCCCTTCACAGACTGTGCTTCCAGGCCGCAGTCACCAGGTCCAACTAGAAGCCTCTGGTCAGCAAGGGGCTCTGAGCAAGGGTCATCTCTGACCCCCACCCCACTTCCAGTCTTCCCAGTCCCTGACTCCATCTCCTTGGTAGGTAGATAGAAATTTTCTGTGGCTTTTATTGTTTTTTTTTCTCTTGGAGCCCATCTATTGTATTGCTAATTCCTAGCTCTGACTCTCTTCACAGACTGTCCTTCCAGGCCACAGCCACCAGGTCCAAATAGAAGCCTCTGGTAGGCAAGGGACTCTGAGGGAGGGTCATCTCTTACCCCCACCCCACTTCCAGTCTTCCCAGCCCCAAAATCCACCTCCTTGGAACAGAGATAGAAATTTTCTCTGGCTTTTTTTTTTCTTTTTATTCCTTTGTATCCCATCTATGCTATTGGTAATTCCTAGCTCTGACTCTCTTCACAGATTTTCTTTTCCAGCCTCAGTCACCAGGTCCAACTAGAAGCCTCTAGTCAGCAAGGGACTTTGGGAGAGGGTCATCTCTGACCCCACCTTACCACTTGGTAGGTAGATAGAAATTTTCTGTGGCTTTCTTATTCTTTTTTTTCCCTTGGAGGCCATCAATTCTATTGCTAATTCCTAGCTCTGCTTCTCTTCACAGATGTTCTTTCCCGGCCGCAGGCACCTGGTCCAACTAGAAGTCTCTGGTCAGCAAGGGCCTCTGAAGGAGGGTCATCTCTTACTCCCACCACACTTCCAGTCTTCCCAGTCCCAAACTCCACCTCCTTGGTACTGAAATAGAAATTTTCTTTGCACTTTTTCTTTTTTTTCTTGGAGCCTATCTATACTATTGGTAATTCCTAGCTCTGCATCTCTTCACAGAATGTCTTTCCAGGCCACAGCCACCAGGTCCAACTAGAAGACTCTGGTCAGCAAAGGACTCTGAGGGAAGGTCATCTCTGACCCCCACCCCACTTGCAGTCTTCCCAGCCCCAGACTCCACCTCCTTGGTAGGTAGATAGAAATTTTCTGTCGCTTTTTTTTCCTTTATTTTCCCTTGGAGCCCACCTATTCTATTGCTAATTCCTAGCTCTGCCTCTCTCCACAGACTGTCCTTCCAGGCTGCAGCCACCAGGTCCACCTAGAAGCCTCTGGTCAGCATGGAACTCTGAGTGACAGACATCTCTGACCTCTACCCCACTTACAGTCTTCCCAGTCCCAGACTCCACCTCCTTGGTAGGTAGAATGAAATTTTCTCCGGCTTTTTTATTCTTTTTTTTTTTTTTCGTTTGGATCCCATCTATTCTATTGGTAATTGCTAGCTCTGCCTCTCTTCACAGACTTTCCTTCCCAACCGCAGGCGACAGGTCCAATTAGAAGCTTATGGTCAGTGAGGGACTCTGGAGGAGGGTCATCTCTGAACCCCACCCCACTTCCAGCCTTCCCAGCCCCTGAATCTATCTCCTTGGTAGATAGATAAAAATTTTCTGTGTCTTTTTTCTCTTTTTTTATCCCTTGGAGCTCATCTAATCTATTGCTAATTCCTAGCTCTGCCTCTCTTAACAGATTGTCTTTCCAGGCCACAGCAACAAGGTTTAACTAGAAGACTCTGGTCAGCAAGGGACAATGAGGGATTGTCATCTCTGACTCCCACCACACTTGCAGTCTTCCCAGCCCCAGACACCACCTCTTTGGTAAATAGATAGAAAGATTCTGTGGCTTTTAGATTCTGTGGCTTTTTTTATTTTTTTTTCCCTTGGAGCCCATCTATTCTATTGCCAATTCCTAGCTCTGCCTCTCTTCACAGACGGTCTTCCAGACCGCAGCCACCAGGTCCAACTAGAAGACTCTGGTCAGTAAAGAACTGTGAGAGAGGTTCATCTCTGACCTGCACCCCACTTCCAGTCTTCCCAGGATCAGACTCCACCTCCTTGCTAGGTAGATAGAAATTTTCTGTGGCTTTTTTTTTTTTTCTATTTTTCCCTAGGAGCCCATCTATTCTATTGGTAATTCCTAGCTCTGCCTCTCTTCAGAGACTGTCATTCCAGGCCACAGGCATCAGGTCCAACTAGAAGCCTCTGATCAGCAAGGGACTCTGAAGGAAGGTCATCTCTGACCCCCAACACACTTGCAGTCTTCCCAGCCCCAGAATCCACCTCCTTGGTAGGTAGATAGAAATTTTCTGTGGCTTTTTCTTTCTTTCTTTTTTTTTTTCCCCCATGGAGCCCATCTATTCTATTCCTAATACCTAGCTAGGCCTCTTCCCAGCCTTTCCTTCCTTCCCGGCCACAGGCACCAGGTCTAAGTAGAAGCCTCTGGTCAGCAAGGAACTCTGAAGGAGGGTCATCTCTGACCATCACCCCACTTGCAGTCCTCCCAGCCCCAGACTCCACCTCCTTGGAAGGTACATAGAAATTTTTTGTTGCCTTTTTTCTCTTTTTTCTCACTCGTAGCCCATCTATTCTATTGGTAATTCCTAGCTCTGCCTCTTTTCACAGACTTTCCTTCCTGGCCGCAGGCACCAGGTCCAACTAGAAGCCTCTGGTAAGCAAGGGACTCTGAGGGGGGTCATCTCTGACCTCCACCCAACTTTCAGTCTTCCCAGTCCCTGACTCCACCTCCTTGGTAGGTAGATAGAAATTATCTGTGGCTTTTTTCTTTTCTTTTCTTTTCCCTTGGAGCCCATCTATTCTATTGGTAATTCCTACCTCTGCCTCTCCTCAGAGATTGTCCTTCCAGGCCAAAGGCACCAGGTCCAACTAGAAGCCTCTGGTAAGCAAGGGACTCTGAGGGGGGTCATCTCTGACCTCCACCCAACTTTCAGTCTTCCCAGTCCCTGACTCCACCTCCTTGGTAGGTAGATAGAAATTTTCTATGCCCTTTTTTTTTCTTTTTTTTCCCTAGGAGCCCATCTATTCTATTGGTAATTCCTACCTCTGCCTCTCCTCAGAGATTGTCCTTCCAGGCCAAAGGCACCAGGTCCAACTAGAAGCCTCTGATCAGCAGGGTACTCTGAGGGGCATCATCTCTGAACCCTACCCAAATTCCTATCTTCCCAGCCCCTGACTCCACCTCCTTGGTAGGTAGATAGAAATTTTCTGTGGCTTTTTATTTCTTTTTTTTCCCATGGAGCCCATCTATTCTATTGCTAATTCCTACCTCAGCCTCTCTTCACAGACTGTCCTTCCAGGGTACAGCCACCAGGTCCAACTTGAAACCTCTGGTCAGCGAGGGACTCTGAGGGAGGGTCATCTCTGACCCTTACCCCACTTCCAGTCTTCCCAGCCCCAGACTCCACCTCCTTGGTAGGTAGATAGAAATTTTCTGTGGCTTTTTATTTCTTTTTTTTCCCATGGAGCCCATCTATTCTATTGCTAATTCCTAGCTCTGCCTCTCTTCAAGACTGTCCTTCCAGGTCACAGCCACCAGGTCCAACTGGAAGCCTCTGGTCAGCAAGGGACTCTGAGGGAGGGTCATTTCTGACCCCCACCCCATTAGCAGTCTTCCCAGCTCCAGACTCCACCTCCTTGGTAGGTAGATAGAAATTTTCTGTGCCTTTATTTTTTTTCTTTTTTTTTCCTTGGAACCTATCTATTCTATTGCTAATTCATAGCTCTTCCTCTCTTTACTGACTTTCTTTTCCACTAGGAGACTCTGGTCAGCAAGGGACTCTGAGGGAATTTCATCTCTGACCCCAACCCAACTTCCAGTCTTCCCAGCACCAGGCTCCACCTCTTTGCTAGGTAGAAAGAAATTTTCTGTCACTTTTTTTATTCTTTTTTTTTTTCCATTGGAGCCCATCTCTTCTATTGCTAATTCCTAGCTCTGCCTCTCTTCACAGACTGTCTTCCAGTCCACAGCCACCAGGTCCAACTAGAAGACTCTGATCAGTAAGGGACAGTGAGAGAGGGTCATCTCTGACCCCCACCACACTTCCAGTCTTCCCAGGACCAGACTCCGCCTCCTTGCTAGGTAGATAGACATTTTCTGTGGCTTTTTTTTCCCTAGGATCCCATCCATTCTATTGGTAATTCCTAGCTCTGCCTCTCTTCAGAAACAGTCCTTCCAGGCCACAGCCACCAGGTGCAACTTGAAGCATGTGGTCACTAAGGAACTCTGAGGGAGGGTCATCCCTGACCCCCACCCCAATTCCAGTCTTCCCAGCCCCAGAATTCACCTCCTTGGTAGGTAGACAGAAATTTTCTTTGGCTGTTATTGTCTTTTTTCTTTTTCCCTTGGAGCCCATCTATTCTATTGCTAATACCCAGCTCTGCCTCTCTTCACATACTGTCCTTCCAGGCCACAGCCACCAGGTGCAACTTGAAGCATGTGGTCACTAAGGAACTCTGAGGGAGGGTCATCCCTGACCCCCACCCCAATTCCAGTCTTCCCAGCCCCAGACTCCTCCTCCTTGGTAGGTAGACAGAAATTTTCTTTGGCTGTTATTGTCTTTTTTCTTTTTCCCTTGGAGCCCATCTATTCTATTGCTAATTCCTAACTCTGCCTCTTTTCACAGACTGTTCTTCCAATTTTCAGCCTCCAGGTCCAACTAGAAGCCTCTGGTCAGGAAGGAACTCTGAGAGAGGGTCATCTTTATCCCCCATCCCACTTGCAGTCTTCCCAGCCCCAGTCTCCACCTTCTTGGTAAGTAGATAGAAATTTTCTGTGGCTTTTTTTTCTTTTTTTCCCCTTGTAGCCCAACTACTGTATTGTTAATTCTTAGCTCTGCCTCTCTTCACTGACTGTCCTTCCAGTCCGCAGGCAACAGGTCCAACTAGAAGCCTCTGGTCAGGAAGGAACTCTGAGAGAGGGTCATCTTTATCCCCCATCCCACTTGCAGTCTTCCCAGCCCCAGTCTCCACCTTCTTGGTAAGTAGATAGAAATTTTCTGTGGCTTTTTTTTCTTTTTTTCCCCTTGTAGCCCAACTACTGTATTGTTAATTCTTAGCTCTGCCTCTCTTCACTGACTGTCCTTCCAGTCCGCAGGCAACAGGTCCAACTAGAAGCCTCTGGTGAAATCGCACACCTCACTTACATGTGGTGCATCACTTTTTCTTTATCTCTCTCTGTTGTCTTTCATTTCATTTCATATTATCCTCTCCCCTGCACTTCTTACCCTGACAGAGGGACTAGACAGGTCTAGAATCATACATCTGAAATTCCCTAGTAACGCAAGTGTCCCTGGGATCCTCCCTTGCACTGATCAACCTGTGAGAACAGAATTACTGCTTTTTAGACACCTCAGTAGTGTTCCTATCTTGAGATCTCATTGGTATAAACAACAGAAGAGAGACTTCAGCAAATACCTATTCCCGGCCAAAAAGAAAAACTCTTACTCCTAGTGGGAGAAACATTCCCCTAAGTGGTTTTCAAAGGGAATACATCTTCCAATGGATAGAAGTGGAAAAAGAGCCTCAGGTATGAATAAACACGGAAATATGTCTCCCACAAAGGAAAACGCTCCTCTCTGTCTCGTAAATATGGAGGACCTTACCAAAATGACAAAGAGTTTTGAACATTCATGGTGACCAAATTCTGTGAACTGGAAAAGAAGAGACAACAAACTGCAGGAAATTAGGAAGTCCTTCCAGGATATGAAGGAAGAAATGGATACTCTGAGAAAATATCTGGAGGAACTATGAGAGATAAAGTCTATAATACAAGAAATCAAAAACTCTCTGGAAAGTATTAAGAGCCAATTAGACCATGTGGAAGATCGAATCTCTGATGTAGAAGATAAAACCTCTGACTTAGAAAAAAACACCAAAAAGATTGAGAAAGTAACAAAAAAACCCATAAGGATAATATACGAGAAATACTAGACTCCATTAGATGCCCAAACATCAGAATAATTCGCATCCCAGAAGGTGAAGAAACTAATAGTGGAATGGAAAATCTATTCCATGAAATCCTGGAAGAAAATTTCCCAAGTCTAGAGAGGCAACCATCCACACCCAAGAAATACAAAGGACCCCAAATAGAATCAAACCCAGAAGATCTTCCCCAAGGCACATCTTAGCCAGGCTGCCTAACATCACAGATAAAGATATGATACTAAAACTGGCAAGAGAGAAACGAGAAGTAACTTACAAAAGTCATCGCATCAGACTAACTCCATACTTCTCATCAGAAACAATGAAAGCAAGGAAAGAATGGGAAGATGTATTGAAAGTGTTAAGAGAGAAATAATTTCAGCCAAGACTATTATATCCTGCAAGATTATCCTTCATATGGGAAAAAAAGATTAAAATCTTCTCAGGCAAAGAAAACCTGAATGAATTTGCCAACACCAGACCAGCTCTTCAAGAAACCCTGAAGAAAGTACTGTTCCAGGAAAACTAAAGAATCAACAGACAGGAACAAAGAAGTAACAGGTAACTAAGACAATGGCCAACTTAAATATTGGTACAGATCCTGCAACATCGATAATAACATTAAATGTCAATGGTTTAAATTCTCCAATTAAGAGACACAGACTGGCTGAATGGATAAAACAACAGAAACCCTCTATCTGTTGC
>NW_006159631.1:166576-166956 GCF_000334495.1 Tupaia belangeri chinensis
AGCCAATGACAATGAGGACACAAGTTTCCATAATCTTTGGGACACTGCTAAAGCAGTCATAAGAGAGAAGTTCATAGCAATTAGTGCACATAAGAGAAAGATGGAAAGAAGGCTAATGGACCACCTAACATCAAGCCTCAGAGAATTGGAAAAGCAACAGCAAAAAACCCAAAATATTCCAGAAGAAAGGAAATAATAAAGATCCACACAGAAATAAATTAAATAGAAAACAAACATAGTATACAGAAAATAAATGAAAGTAAAAGCTGGTTCTTTGAAAGGATAAACAAAATTGATACACCACTAGCGAGACTTATTAAGAAGAACAGAGAAAGGAACCAGGTGAACCAAATCTGCAATGAGGCTGGTAACATAACAAC
>NW_006159631.1:167055-167478 GCF_000334495.1 Tupaia belangeri chinensis
CATGGCCGGGGCTGGGAAGAAACAGCAAGACAAAGCCAGTGGTTTACTAATTCTCCTTGTGTCATTTTACTGGCCTATAGTTAATTTCTCTGCCATGAGTTTTACTGTTATTACGGTACCCTGCAAGGGTAAAATATAACCCCCAACCATTATAATAAAGCCAATTAGTGATCTTGTAGGAATGTGGTTCCCCCATTTGTCTGTCTAAGCTAAAATTAACATATGTTAGGTCAAAATAGTATAAGACAAAGTAGCATCAGTAGCACATGAAAACTAAGTTAGTTTAAGGCCTGTTTTATGTAAATATCCCTTGTTAAAGCTACAGGCTAAAGTTAGCTCCTGCTAGGCAAAGTCAGCACATCCACCCAGAGATAAAACAAAAGAACTCACTAATTGACAGACTCAGCAAATAAAACAAAAACC
>NW_006159631.1:170454-171067 GCF_000334495.1 Tupaia belangeri chinensis
TGTTGGTGGGGGTGTGGTGAAAGGGGAACTCTTTTACACTGCTGGTGGGAATGTCGATTGGTCCAACCACTGTGGAGAATAATTTGGAGATTCCTCAAAAATCTACAGATAGATCTGCTATATGATCCTGGGATCCCACTCCTCGATATCTATCCAAAGGACAGAAGAATTCTTCATTGGAAAAGTGCTTGCACATCGATGTTTATTGCAGCACTATTCACAATTGCTAAGTCATGGAACCAACCCAAATGCCCCCGTATGGAGGAATGGATTGAAAAACTGTGGCACATATACTCTATGGAATACTACTCAGCCATAAAAACCAACAGAACCCTGGCTTTTGACAGAAAGTGGAAGAATATGGAAGATGTACTGCTGAGTGAGGCAAGTCAGGCTATGAAGGAGAGACATTGTATGTCCCCACTTAACATATACCATATGTCTGCATTCTATGACTGAAACTGATCGACTAACAGTTGAACAAACACAAGAGATGGGTGTGAATGTCAGACGAGGTGTATGTGGAGGAGTGGGGCCTAAAGAAGGACATTTGGAGAAGGGGTACAGAGGTAGAGCATTGAGGGGATGGGGAGGTGTGGTGTTATCTGTTAAA
>NW_006159631.1:171108-181856 GCF_000334495.1 Tupaia belangeri chinensis
CTCATTGGATACAATGCAAGCAAGGAAAGAATGGGGATGAGAAAAAAAAGTGTTAAATGAAAAACAATTTCAAAAAAAAAAATACTACACTGGGCAAGATTGTCCTTCATATGGGAAAAGAAGATAACTTTCTTGGATAAACAAAATCTGAAAGAATTTACAAGCTCCAGACCAGATCTTTAAGAAATTATGAAAGGAGTACTATACCAAGAAAATTAATGACAGACTGGAAGCAATATGAGAACTCAAAACAACCAAGACTAGAGCCAACTTAATGGAAGGGATAAGTCTGCAAATATTAATATTAACATTGAAAGTTAATGGAATAAATTCTTTGATCAAGAGACACATTAGTTGAATTGATTCAAAAATCAGAAACCCTCTTTTGGATTCTACAAGAAATCCATCTCATGGATAAGGACATACATAGATTAAAAGTGAAGGACTGGAAAAAGTATTCCATGACAATGGAAAAGAAAAAAGTGGAAGTCAACAAACCCAGGCCAGGGTCATCCTGAGGTGGGTATAATACTTTAGCTCTAAAATATTAGTTTCCTTGACCCAAAATGAATATTTTCTTCTGAGACTTCCCCATCAAGACTCATTTATAGAGGGTAGAGATACCTCTGTATCTCCCTCTCTGCACATCTCTCTGTTTTTCTCTGTCTTGCTGTGTCTTCTTGTGACTGTTATATATTTTTTTTTTTTACTTTTTTAAGGTAAAATATTTTCTGGGCTCTCAAAATTTTCATTTTCTGTGCTAATTGAACATTTCCGCCTTTCATTTAGGAAAGGCACAAACACAGGCCAGGCTCATCCTGAGATGGATACCGTACTTCAACTCCAAAATATTGATTTCCTTGACAAAACATGGAAATTTTCTGCCGAGATTCCTCCCCCCCCCACTCATTTCTAGTGGGTACAGACACCTATGTGTGTACTTCTCCCCATGTTTCTCTGTTTCTCTCTGTCTCTCTGTTTCTCCCTGTGACTTATAATTTTTTTGTAATTTTATTTTATGGTAAAGTATACTCTGGTCTCTAAAGACTTTCCTTTATTATGATCATTGAGATGTTCCCAATTTCCTTTAGGAAAGGCACAAACACAGGCCAGGCCCATCGTGAGATTGATACCATACTTCAGCTCTGAAATATTCATTTCCTTGACATATCATGAAGATTTTTGGCTGAGACTTCCCCCTCCAAACTCATTACTAGTGGGTAGGGACACCTCTGTGTCTCCTCTCCATTTCTTCTGTCTCTCTCTGTCTCACTGCATGAACCCATGACTTTCAGTTTTTTAGAATTTTCTTTGAATTTAAAGTATTCTCTGGGCTCTCGAGCCCCTCCTTATACAGCTAATCGAGCTTTTCTCCGTTTCATTTAGGAAAGGCATAAACCAAGGGCAGGTACCATCCTAAAATAAAATATTGCTTTCCATGATCCAAAATGAAGATTTTCTGCTGAGACTTCCCCGTCCAGGCTCATTTCTAGTGGGTAGGGACACCTCTGTGTCTTCTTCAGTCCATTTCTCTCTTCCTCTCCTTGTCTTGTTGTGTCACCCTGTGATTTTTCTTTTAATTTTTTTTGAGGTAAAGTATTTTCTGGGCTCTCAAGCCTCTCTTTATTGTGCTAATTGAGCCTTTCCCCAATTCATTTAGGAAAGTCACAAAACCAGGCAAGGCCAATCTTACGATGAATACTGTACTTCAGCTCTGAAATATTGACTTCCTTGATCCAAAATGAAGATTTTCTGCTGAGACTTCTTCAAGTTTCATATTTAGTGGGTAGGGATACCTCTGTGTCTCCTCTCCATTTTTCTCTATTTCTCTGTGCCTCGCTGTGTCTTTCTGTAACTTTTATTGTTTTTTAATATCTTCAAGTTAAAGTACACTTTTGGCTCTCAAGCCTCTCTTTATTGTACTAATTGCGCCTTTCACCATTTTATTTAGGTAAGGCACAAACGCAGGCCAGGCCCATCCTGAGATGGAATCTATACTTTTGATCTGAAATATTGGTTTCCTTGACCCAAAATGAAGATTTTCTGCTCAGACTTCCCCCTCCAGTCTCATTTCTAGTGGGTATGGATATCTCTCTGTCTTATTGTCTTCATTTCTCTCTGTCACTCTGTGTCTTGTCATTTCTCCCTGTGACCTGTTTTTTTTTTTTAATTTTTATTTTCAGATAAAATATTCTCTGGGCTCTCAAGACTCTCCTTTATTGTTCCAATTGAGTCTTTCCCCATTTCATTTAGGAAAAGCACGAACCCAGGACGGGTCCATCATGAGTCGAATGCTGTATTTCAGCTCTAAATTATTGCTTTCCTTGACCCAAAATGAGGATATTTTACTGAGATTTCACCATTTAAAGTCTTTCCTAGTGGGTAGGGATACATATGTGTCTCCTTCTGTCCATTTCTCTCTGTCTCTGTCTCACTGTATCTCCCAGTAGCATTCATTTTTTTTTTAAGGTAAAGAATTCTCTGCCCGCTCAAGCCTCTTCTTTTTGTCCCAAATGAGCCTTTCCACATTTCATTTAAGAAAGACATAAACCCAGGACAGGTACATCCTGAGATGGATACAGTACTTTAGCTCTAAAATATTGCTTTCCTTGAACCAAAATGAACATTGGGAGCTGAGACTTCCTCCTCCAGACTCATTTCTAGTGGATTGTGATACCTCTGTGTCTTTATCTTTATCTCTATTTCTCACTATGTGTCCCTGTGACTTTTATTTCCTAGTTGTTTTTTTTTTTTTTTTGGTTAAGGATTCTCTGGACTCTCAAGCCTCTCGTTTATTTTGCTAATTGAACTTTTCCCAATTTCAATTAGGAAAGGTACAATGCAGGCCAGGTCAATCCTGAGAAGGATACCATACTTTAGGTCTGAAATATTAGTTTCCTTGACCCAAAATGAAGATTTTCTGCTGTGATTTCCTCCTCTGGAATCATTTCTACAGTGTAGGGATACCTCTGTGTCTCCTTCTCTCCATTTCTCTCTTTCTTGTTGAGTATCCCTGTGAATTTTTAAATTTTTTTAGAGGTTTTTGCTATAGGGCGCATGCACTCGCCAGAAACACAGAGAGAGACAGAGACAGAAAGTGAGAAATCACCCCCCCGGGGAGATGGCCACACCACAATTCCTTCTCCTCCATTCTCCTCTTGGGATATTGAGCACACACACATACACACACACACACACCTGGCGTGAGATTTAAGCCAACAGGTCCGGACATGAACCATGGTCAACGACATGGGAGTCCAGCAACATAGCCATTACGCTAACTGCTGGTTCCATGAATTTTAATTTTTTTAATGTCTTTTAAGGTAAAGTATACTCTGGGCTCTCAAGTCTCTCTTTATTGTGGTAATTGAGCCTTTCCCAAAGTCATTTAGGAAAGGCACAAAACCAGGCAAGGCCCAACCTGAGAATGATACCAACATTGTTTTTCTTGAGCCAAAAATAAAGGTTTTCTACTGAGACTTCACCTTCAAGATTCTTTTTCAGAATCTTTTGTTTCTCCTTCTCTCCATTCTCTGTTTCTCTCTGTCTCACTGTGTCTCCTTGTGACTTTTATTTATTTATTTTAGTTTTTAAGGTAAAGTATTCTCTGGGCTCTCAAGTTTCTCCTTTATTGTGCTAATTGAGCTTTTCCCAATTTCCTTTAGGAAAGACATAAAGGTAAGCCAAGCCCATCCTGAGGTGAATCTCATATTTCAGCCTTGAAACATTGGTTTTCTTGAAATAAAATGAAGATTTTCTGCTTAGAATTCCCCCTCCAGACTCATTTCTAGTGGATAAGAATACCTCTGTGTCTCCTGTACATTTCTCTCTGTTTCTCTCTGTCTTGCTGTATATCCCAGTGACTTTTAATTTTTTTTAATTTCTTTTAAATTAAAATATTCTAGGGGCTCTCAAACTTCTCTTTATTGTGCTAATTGAGCTTTTCCCAATTTTCTTTAGTAAAGGCACAAATGCAGGGCAGGCTCATCCTGAGAAGGATACTGTACTTCAGCTCTGAAACATTGTTTTCCTCTACCAAAAATGAAGATTTTCCACTGAGAATTCTCCATCCAGACTCATTTCTAGTGGAATTGGATACCTCTGTGTCTCCTCTCTCTATTTCTCTGTCACTCTCTGTCTCATTGTGTCTTCATGTCATCTCATTTTCTTTTTAATTTTTATTTTTAGGTAAAGTATTCTCTGGGCTCCCAAGTCTCTCTTTTATTGTTCCAATTCAATCTTTCCCCACTTAATTTAGAAAAGGCATGAACCCATGCCAGGCCCATCATGAGTTGGATACTGTACTTCAGCTCTAAAATATTGCTTTCCTTGACCCAAAATGAAGAAATTCTGTTGAGACTTCTCCATCCAAAATCTTTTCTAATGGGTAGGGATACATCTGTGTCTCCTTCTCTCCATTTCTCTCTGTCTCTCTCTGTCTCTCTCTATCTTGCTATGTCCCCCAGTGACATTCGTTATTTTTGAGAGATTTTTTTTTTCTGTTGTTGTTGCTATAGGCCATGTATGCTCATCAGAAAGAGACAGGGGGATAAAAAGCAAGAAATTACCCCCCTAGGTGAGATGGCCACACCACAGTCCTATCTCCTCTATTCTCTTGGGACCTTGGGCAAGCATGCACATGTGCCCAGGATGAGTTTAAGTCACTGGGTCTGGGACTCGAACCATGGTCTGCTACATGGGAGTCCAACAACATTGCCATTACACGAACTTCTGACCCTACATTCATTTTTTTAAGGCAAAGTATTCTCAGCAGGTTCAAGCCTCTTCTTATTGTCGTAAATGAGCCTTTCCACATTTCATTTAGAAATGGCACAAACCCAGGACAGGTGCATCTTGAAATAGATACTGTACTTTAGCTCTAAAATATTGCTTTCTTTGAAACAAAATGAACATTTTCAGCTGAAGCTTTCCCCTCCGGACTCATTTCTATTGGGTCCTGATATCTCTGTGTCTCCTTCTATCCATTTCTCTCTATATCTCTCTTTCTCACTGTGTATCCCTGTGACTTCTATTTTTAAAAATTGTTTTAAGGTAAAGTATTCTCTTGACTCTCAAGCTTCTCATTTATTTTGCTAATTGTGCAATTCCCAATTTCCTTAATGAAAAGCACAAATGCAGGCCAGGCCCATCCTGAGAAGGATACCATACTTCAACTCTGAAATATTGGTTTCCTTGACCTAAAAGATGATTTTCTGCTGTGATTTCCCTCTCCTGTGACTTCTATTTTTAAATTTGTTTGAAGGTAAAGTATTCTCTGGCTGTCAACCCTCTCCTTCGTTTTGATAATTGAGCCTTTCCCCATTTCCTTTTTGGAAGTCACAAACACAGGCCAGGCCCATCCTGGGATGGATACAGTACTTTAGCTCTGAACTATTGCTTTCCTTGACTCAAAATGAACATATTCTGCTGAAACTTCCCTTTCCATACTATTTTCTTTCTTCTTTTTAATTAATTAATTTTTTTTGAGGTTTTTCCTATCGGGCATGTGAGCTCACCAGAAAGACAGAGAGAGACAGAGAGACAGAAAGTGAGAAATCACCCCCCCACACACAGGGGATGGCCACACTGCAATCCCTTCTCCTCCATTCTCCTCTCGGGATCTTGGGCACGCACACACACACGCCTAGCATTAGTTTAAGCCATCGAGTCCAGTACTTGAACCACAGGCGACTACATAAGAGTCCAGCGACATAGCCATTACGCTAACTGTTGGTCCTGATAGACTTTTCTCTGGGTTAGAGATATTTCTATGTCTCCTGCTCTCCAATTCTCTCTGTCTCTGTCAGTCACACTGTGGTGTCTCCTTGTGACTTTTAAGTTTTTTTCAATTTTTTTCAAGGTAAACTATTCTCTGCATGCTCAAGCCTCTCCTTATTGTATTAATTGAGCCTTTCCACATTTCATTTAGGAAAGGCAAAAACCCAAGACTGGTACATCTTGAGATGGATAAAGTTCTTTAGTTCTAAAATATTGGTATCCTTGAAAAAAATGACATTTTCAGCTGATACTTTCCCCTCCAGACTCATTTCTAGTGGGTGGGGATACCTCTGTGTCTCCTTCAATCCATTTCTCACTCTATCTCTCTTTCTCACTGTGTATCCCTGTGACTTTCAAAAAAAAAATTAAGGTAAAATATTCTCTGGACTCTCAATCTTCTCTTTTATTTTCCTAATTGAGCCCTTCTCCATTTCATTTAGGAAAGGCAAGAAGGCAGGCCAGGCCAATCCTGAGATGAATACCTTACTTCAGCTCTGAAATATTCATTAATTTGGCCCAAAATGAAGATTTTCTGCTCAGACTTCTCCTTTCAGACTCATTTCTAGTGGGTAGGAATAACTGTGTTTTCCTATCTCCATTTATCTCTGTCTCTCTGTCTTGCTGAGTCTCTTTGTAACTTTTAATTTTTTTAAGAGTTCTTTT
The DNA here is from genome assembly GCF_000334495.1 of Tupaia belangeri chinensis. Classification (NCBI taxonomy): domain Eukaryota; kingdom Metazoa; phylum Chordata; class Mammalia; order Scandentia; family Tupaiidae; genus Tupaia; species Tupaia belangeri. The sequence continues at coordinate 177,550 of NW_006159631.1, forward strand.
ATTTAAATTTATTTATTTATTTTTAATTTGACCATAGGGGAACAGAGAGAGAGAGAAAGTGAGAAAGCAAACCACCAGGTCCGGGACTTGAAACATGGTTGACTATGTGGGAGTTCAGCACCCTTAACCACCACACCACCTGCCAGCCCCAACTTTTAAATTTTTATTGTTTTTTTCAAGAAAGGTAAAATATTCTCTAAGCTCTCAGTCCTCTCCATTATTGAGCTAATTGAGCCTTTCTCCATTTCATTAGGAAAAATCAAGCACAGACCAGGTCAATCCTGAGAGGTATACTGTACTCCATCTGAAATATTGGTTACCTTAACCGAAAATAAAGATGTTTTGTTCAGACTTCCCTTCCAGATTCATTTCTATTGGGTAGGGATACTTCTGCATTTCCTTATCACCATTTTTCTCTGTCTATCTCTACTTGCTGTGTCTCCTTGTGATTTTAATTTTTTTTAAATATTTTTAAGTTAAAGTATTCACTGAGCTCTCAGCTCTCAATCCTCTTTTTTATTTTGCTAATTGAGCCTTTCTCCATTTCATTTATGATAGGAAAAAATCGAGGCCAGGCCTATCATGAGACAGATACTATATTTCAGCTCTGAAATATTGATTTCTTTGACCCAAAATAAAGATTATCTGCTGAGACTACCTCTCCTGACTCATGTCTACAGGGTATGGATTTCTCTGGGTCTCCTTCTCTCCATTACTCTCTGCCACACTCTGTCTTGCTTTGTATATTTTTTTCTTTTTAATTTTTTAAAGTAAAATGTGTGTTCTCAAGCCTCTTTTTATTGTACAAATTGACCCTTTCTTCATTTCATTTAGGAAAGGCACAAGCCCAGGCCAGGCCCATCCTGAAATATATAGTATATATCATACTTCAGCTCTGAAATATGAATTACTTTGTCCCACAATGAAGATTTTCTGCTGAGACTTCTCCCTGAAGATGAAACCGAGCCAGGACCCCCTAAGGTATTTTCTAGGGTTCCTAAAATATAAAGTCCATTTTACATAGTAATGGCCCAGAATAAGGAGTGAGTCTTCAGACTTTGGTTATAATAATGATCAACATGGACTATGAGTGAGGGCCATTTGACCTCTAAAACTCTCACTTAAAGGAAAGAAGGTTTTTATTTCAATATGTAAGATGTTTGTAGGCTGGAAACTGCCGATTGTGAGCTCAAAGACTAAAGGCTAAAGGGCTCCAGACACCTGAAGAGGAATTTGATTATCTAAGGCCTCACCAATCAAGAATTCCCAGGAGATGATCACACCCTCGTAAACCAATCACTGAACTGATCATGCGCCTAGCACCTCTGCTCCTGGTTTTGCCCTTAAAAACTCATGTAGAGAACATCTTGGGGATACCAGGTCTTTTCAGCATGAGCTGCCTGCTCTCCTTGCTTTGCACTTTGCAATAAAGTTGTACTTTCCTTCATCACACGATGTGCCTATGGCTTCGTTTTATAGCGCTTGGGTGAGCAGACCTGATTTGAGTTCAGTAACACAGTGAGTGGACATTTAATCTTTGGTTGTATGCTAATTTTCATATAAAACTGGCTTTCTTTACTTTTTGTTTTCTTTACATGCTTTCATTAGGAAAAAGTCTTAAATATCTAATTCAGTCCGACAAATTGACAGCAAATGGCAATTTGTTAAGGGGAAAAGTAATTTCTTAAATAAGTCAAAGAACTGTTCAAGCCCGTCACCTGTCTAATTTGAGTAGACTTGTTAAGTAGTTCCTATGCCACCTGCACACTTAGTAAAATATTACAAAAATTTTCTACAATTTTATGTTCCCTTCGTATCCATTTGGGTCAGTGTTCTTTGTCTTTAAAGAGCAAATTTCCTAATCTACCTTTTAGAATTCAATAAAAGACTTAAGCTATATGGGAGGATAAACTAACTTGTTCCAGGTAGTAATGCAGTTTGACTCATACTGTTCTTTCAAACTAATGAGTTTTATAGTCTCTTGGCTAAAATTCTAAAATAAAAGCTATAATTCTTTGATTCTGTATTATATGTGTGTACACATATGTGTAGTATGTTGTGTTTATGTGTATGATTGTCTGTATGTAATATCAAATTAATTTAAATGTGTGCTTATAGGTTAAAATATGCTCAAATGCTATTCAAGTTCATGTGACTTGAGTAAAAAATCTTTAAAGCTGATTTAGAATTGTTAAATATAAATCAAAATGTCTCAAAACTATTAGCATGTAAATCAAGGGCCCAAATAGCCTCTGTCATAAATGGCCATTCTTAGTGCCACATGGATAATTAGGTTACTGACAAACTGGGGAAATGAAAACTCTCTTGTGTCTAGAAATTCAGTCTTCAAATAAGATGAGACTAGCCAATGTATGGCTAACTTGGTTTTCCTTCACTTCAAAGGAAAGCACCTTAAATGCATAGCCTTTTTTTTTTTTCATAAGTAACTCGAATATAATGGTTAAAAACAAATTAGATAAATGTAAATAGAGTAAATGTTTGTAATTAGACTTGTCATCATTTTTACATTTTTCCACGTAGTTTAAATTTTAAAGGCATAGTATGTTAAATTATATTAATAAATTACTTGAATTATTTCTATTTTTAAGTATTGTATATACTTTTTTTTGAAATCTTCTTTATATTACATTGGATTACATATAACTTTATAGTGTATTACATTGCTTTTTCAAAAGGGAATGCCATGCATGTCAGTCAATACAGAGACATTAATCTCCCCCCTTCGTCATTCAATATCTTTTCAATGTTTTTCCCAATCATTATTATTATTCTAATTATTATTTTTTAAACAATCACTATTTCTCATTTTGCTTGTAAAAAGACTTTACCTATCATGAAATACTTCTCAGACCAATCCAGTTGAGATTACTATACATGTCATCATCAACAGGTAATAAGCCAGATCTGTTCCCCACTGATGTCCTGCCTCTCTATTTGTTTTCTTTCTATCTTTCTCTATCCTCTTCTCTTCACCCCCCATTCCACACTGTCTTATTCTCACTAAGTACTTAAAAATATGGAACGCTTCACGAATATGCATGTCATCCTTGCGCAGGGGCCATGCTAATCTTCTCTGTATCGTTCCAATTTTAGTATATGTGCTGCTGAAGCGAGCTCAAGTATTGTATATACTTTGACACCATGTTTTATAAGGCAAAAGTCTAAAATGTAATTTGATCTGTTAACAACTTGTGTTGTAAAAAAAATTTCTAAATATTATAAAATGGATATTAAAATTTCAAAATAATAATAACCAAAGCTTGAAATTTAAAAAATAATATGTACTGAAAATATGAAGAGAAAATTAAAATGTTTTTGGTGAACGAAAAATAAAAAGAGACGTGACACTGTGTTTTTATTCAAAAGGATTGTCTAATGTAGAAAATGTTTAAAATTTGTTTTAGATCAAGTAAATAAAAAAATAAAACTAAGTATAAAAAGTTAAAAAAAGGAAATGTAAAATCTTAAGGTAAAACTAACTAAAATTGACTAAACTTATTCAAAACTACTAATAAAAACTAAAATTTCTTTTGTTTTTATATAATAGTAACAAAAATGAGTAGTTTTTTTAAAAAACTTTTTGAGTTTAAGAAAGAAAAAAAATCTGTGTGACTTCTGCTATCTTATTCAGGTTATCTAGCTATTGTAGTTAAAAAGTCTAAATCTAATCTATTAAAAAGCAGGTTTTTTGTATGGCTATAGTTTAAAATTTTTAATTGTCACTTTGGTTAAGTAAACAACAAATAGTCACAGTACCCTAATTCTGCGTTAATTAAATATTATAAACCTTTAATATTTGACAGATATCCCACATCAAATTTCAGTTCCAGTTTAAATTTGTTTTTGACCTTTAACTAATTTTTAAAAATTCTTAAAAGGACCCTTGGATGTCTAAATAAGACAAATTAGACTTTCTGACATGTTAAAATTATATAAAAAATATTGTCAAATATAAAATGGTGTTTTGCTCTCTATATACAAATTTGTGTCAATGGGTGTTCCAAAATTTTATAAAATTCTTAAATGTCTGTTATATATTAGTGTATTATTAATCATACTTGTAATGCTAACTAGTTCTAATATCGTTTGTCACAAAAATAATCAAATTTGTCTATTTTGGGTTATAGTAAAATCAAATCTCAAACCAGGACCATTTTAAGTTTTGTTGTCTATAGTTAAAATGCTTTATTCTAATGCTCTTTCTAAAACATTTTGTGATAAACTATAATCCAACAATTGCCTCTTTTAAAAAAAATTAGTAAAAAATAATAAGTACTCTTTTAAAA
>NW_006159631.1:183199-183580 GCF_000334495.1 Tupaia belangeri chinensis
CAGCAAATCCAACTAAATTCATTAGTATTCTTATTAGACTTTGTGAAAATAATAGACCACATTAAGACTAAACTTATTTATTTCCAAATAAGTTAGTTTTACTATGATTTTTTTTAGTAAAAAGGGGGAATAGAAAAAAAATTTCTCAAAAAAACTATAGTGCACTTATTACTAAATTTTAGCTCTATACATATTTGTTTTTGAGCTTTTAATATCTACCTACTGTTTGGACAAAATTCTTTATTTCCTGACTTTAAGTCTTAAACAAGTTTTTTTTTCACATTTTTAAATTTTAATTCATTAAAGCTAAAACTGCTTTTCTTAAAATTTTACACACTGAGGATAATCAATTAAATAGACTCCCCAAATCATCACACTACC
>NW_006159631.1:184039-190522 GCF_000334495.1 Tupaia belangeri chinensis
ATAAGTCATAGAGAATAAAATGGAAACTTATAAATTATAAGTTTTATAGTTTTTAAGTTAGCAATTAAAAAAAGTTGCTAAAATAAAAAAAATACTTTAACAGAAATAAGGAGACTTAATAATATCACAAAAATGCTACTGCAGGGACAGAATATAAAGACTCCTATCTAAATGGTCTGTTAATGTTTGTGGGCATGACTCCCTCCAGGCACCCTAGAAAGAATTTTAAAAAATAAAAAAATACAGTCAAGCTTCTGTCCTCATCAACAACTTTGCTGTCTTGTTTTATGTCGTAATTAAATGTACTTTCAAATTTAAAAATATAACAGTAAAAGCTAGTGCTAACATAATAGTATTAAAAAACTAAAGAGAAAATTCTAAGTATTTTAAAATAAATGCATGCTATTTCTTCCAATCCTGACCTCTGCAACTACGTCCTTATTCAGCAAAACGCAACCAAAAAGCAACCAGATAGGTCATTACCCATTTTCCCTCAAGATTAAGAGATTTTTCTAAGAATGGGGGTACTAAAACCGAGCAAGGACCCCCTAAGGTATTTTCTAGGGTTCCTAAAATATAAAGTCCATTTTACATTGTAATGGCCCAGAGTAAGGAGTGAGTCTTCAGACTTTGGTTATAATAATGACCAACATGGACCATGAGTAAGGGCCATTTGACCTCTAAAAATCTCACTTAAAAGAAAAAAAGATTTTTATTTCAATATATAAGATGTCTTGTAGGCTAAAAACTACTGGTTGTGAGCTCAAAGACTCCAGGCTAAAGGGTTCTAGACACCTAAAGAATTTAATTATCTAAGGCCTCACCAATCAAGAATTCCCAGGAGATGATCACGCCCTCTTAAACCAGTCACTAAACTAATCAGGCACCTAGGACTTCTGCTCCTGGTTTTGCCCTTAAAAATGCATGTGGAGAACATCTCAGGAAGACCAGGTTTTTTCAGCATGAGCTGCCTGCTCTCCTTGCTTTGCACTTTGCAATAAAGCTATACTTTTCTTCATCACACCATGTGCCTATGACTTGGTTTTATAGTGCTTCGGCGAGCAAACCTGATTTGAGTTTGGTAACAAAGACTTATTTCCAATGGGTAGAGATACTGAAGTGTCTCCTCTCTATTTCTCTCTGTCTCTCTATTTCTCGGTGTCTCCCTGTGACATTTATTTATTTATTTATTTTTGTGAAGTGTTCTCTGGGCTCTCAAGCCTTTCATTTATTGTGCTAATTGAGTTTTTTCCCATTTCCTTTAGGAAAGGCACAAATGCAGTCCAAGCACATCCTGAATTGGATATCATACTTCAGCTCTGAAATATTGATATCATTGATTCAAAATGAAGATTTTCTGCTGAGAACTCTCCTTCAAGATTCATGTTTAGTGATTAGGTATACCTCTGTGTCTCCTTATCTTCATTTCTCTCTGTCTTGCTTTGTTTCCCTATGATATTTATTTTATTCATTTATTTAGGGTAAAGTATTCTCAGGACTCTCAAGCATCTCCTTTATTTTACTACTTGAGCTTTTTCTAATTTCCTTTAGGAAAGGCTCAAACGCATGCCAGGCTCATCCTGAAATGGATACCGTACTTTGGCTCTGAGATATAGGTTTCCTTGGCCCAAAAAGATCTTTCTACTGAAACTTCCTCCTCCAGACTTATTTCTAGTCGGTAGGGTTACCTCTGTGTCTTCCTCTCTCCATTTCTCTCTGTCTCTCTCTGTCTCACTGTGTCTACCAGTAACTTTTAATTATTTTTAATTATCTAAAGATAAAGTATTCTCTAGCCCATCAATTTTAGTTATAGAGTGTGGACATTCAGTATATATTAAGTGGGGACATACAGAGTCTCTCCTTCATAGCCTGGCTTGCTTCACTCAGCAGTAAATCTTCCATATTTTTCCACTTTCTGTCAAAAGCCAGGGTTTTGTTGTTTTTTAATGGATGAATAGTATTCCATAGAGTATACGTGCCACAGTTTTTCAATCCATTCAGCCATACAAGGGCATTTGGGTTGGTTCCATGTCTTAGCAATTGTGAAAGGATGTACAAACACAAGAGGTGGATGTGAATGCCAGATGTGGTATGTGTGGAGGAGTGGGGCCTGGGGAAGAACATTTGGAGTAGGGATACGAAGACAGCATTGTTGAGAGAGGGAGGTAGTGTTGTTATGTTTTTATCAACTTGACCAGGAAGAAATGTTCTTATATTGAAATGATCACCTTGTAAGCTAAATAATGTGATTGAATGTATTAAAAAATGTAAAATAAATAAATTAATTAATTAATAAATAATAATATTGGTTTTCTTGGCCAAAAATGAAATTTTTTCAACTGAGACTTTCCCCTCTAGACTTATTTCTAGTCAACAGAGTTACCTCTATAACTCCTTCTCTCCATTTCAGCTGTCCCTCTCTGTCCCACTGTGATCCCTGTGACGTTTAATTTTTTTTTTAATTTTCATAAGGTAAAGTATTCTCTGTGTTCAAGCTTCTCCATATTGTGCTAATTGAGCCTTTCCACATTTCATTTAGGAGTGGCACAAATCCAGGTATGCACATCCTGAGATGGAGACCATATTTTATCTCTGAAATATTGGTTTTCTTGATCCAAAATGAACACTTTCAGCTCATATTTCCCCCTCTAGACTCATTTCTGGTGGGTCAGATACCTCTGTGTCTCTCTTGCTGTGTATCCCTGTGACATGTTTATTTCTTACAATGTTTTAAAAGTAAAGGATTTTATGAGCTAGCAAGCCTCTCCTTTATTTTGCTAATTGAGCCTTTCTCCATTTCATTTAGGAAATGCACAAACTCAGGCCAGGACAATTCTGAGATGGAAACCAAACTCCAACTCTGAAATATTGGTTAGAAATATTGGTTACCTTGACCCAAAATGAAGATTTTTCGCTCGGACTTTTCCTTCCAGACTAATTTCTAGTGGGTAGGGATACCTCTGTGTTTCCTTTTCTCCATTTATCTCTGTCTCTTTCTGTCTTGCTGAATCTCTTTGTGACTTTGTATTTTTTTAAAATTTTTTACATAAAGTTTTCTCTTATTCTCTGAGATCTCAAGCCTCTCCTTTATTTTGCTAATTGAGCCTTTACCCATTTTATTTAGAAGAGGCACATATAAGACCAGGCCCATCCTGAGACAGATACCATACTTCAGCTCTGAAATATTGGTTTCTTTGACCCAAAATGAAGATTTTCTACTGAAACTTTCACTCTAGACTCATTTCTAGTGGGTATTGTTACCTCTGTGTCTCCTTCTCTTCATTACTCTCTATTTCTCTCTGTCTCACTGTGTCTTCCTGTGTGTTTTAATTTTTAAAATTTTTTAAGGTAAAATATTCTATATGCTCTGTAGCCCCTCATTTATTGTGCTAATTGAGCCTTCCTTCATTTAAATTAGGAATGGCACAAACCCAGGACAGGTCCATTTTGAGATAGATACTGTACTTCAGCTCTGAAATATTTATTTCCTCATTCCAAATGAAGACTTTGTACTGAGACTCGCCTCTCTGGACTCATTTTTAATGAGTAGGGATACCTTAGTTTCTCCTTCTTTACATTTCTCTCTGTCTCTCTCTCACATTATCTCCCTGTAAATTTTATTTTTTTTTGCTTTTTTTTTTAAGTAAAGTATTCTCTGAGCTCTCAAGCCTCTTGTTCATTTGCTAATTGAGATTCTCTTAATTTCCTTTGGTAAAGGCACAGGAGCAGGCCAGACCCACCCTGAAATGGATGCAGTATTTCATATCTGAAATATTGGTTTCTTTGACCCAAAATGAAGATTTTTCTGCTCCCAATCCCTCCTCCACACTAATTTCTAATGTGTATAAATACTTCTGTTTCTCCTTCTTTGCATTTCTCTCTATCTCTTTCTGTCTCATTGTGTCTCCCTGTGACTTTTAGTTTCTTTTCATTTTTTAACATATTATCTGGGCTCTCATTTCTCTCTTTATTGTTCTAATTGAGCCTTTCCCCACTTCATTTAGGAAAGGTACAATTCCAGGCAAGGTCCATCATGAAGTGGATACTGTATTACATCTCTGAATTATTGGTTTCCTTAATACAAAATGAAGATTTTTGGCTGAGGCTTCACCTTCAAGATTTAAATTTAGTGGATTGGGACCATCAGTTGGCCTAATGGCTATTTTGCCGGACTCTCATGTAGTCAACTACTCTCAAATCCCAGTCCTGGTGGCTAAAACTCATGTTAGGCATGTGTGTGTGTGTGCCCACCATCCTGAGAAGAGAATGGAGGAGAAGTGATTGTGTTGTGGTCATTCCCCCTAAGGGGTGATTTCTCACTTTCTGTTTCTCTGTCTCTCTCTGTCTTTCTGGTGAGTGCACGTGCCCTTTAACAAACCCCCCTCCCCCCAAAAAGATTCATATTTAGTTGTGGAGGGCACTGCATATGGAAGCCATCTTGAGCTATCCACCATCTTGAGCTATCCACCATGTTGAAAACCATTAGGCATCACTTCCTCACTGAGCAAACCATTTCTCAGAAATCATGTGACCACTGTTTTCCCCGAGGGGCAGTTGGCTTTCTAGGCAACGAGAGAGATCCATGCACACCAATGATTGGTTCATGCTGTTCTATCTCATTTGCATTTCGGGCAACCAATCGGTGCCCACCAACCTGTATATAAGTCGCCATTTTTTCTCAATTAACAGAAGAAGAAGACTTAATCAGCACCTCATATTGTCTCCACTCTGTGTGTGTGCGTGTGTGTGTGTTTGTCCCATCTCTCACTCCCTCCCCCAGGGAACCTGTTCAACTGTCCCCTGGATTGGGACACGTGGTGCCTGAACACGGACCTGGGTACAAGGGATCCAGTGAAGAGCTCCCGAGGAAGGCTCCAGTGCAGAGCAAGCGAGAAAAGCCAGCAGAAAACAGAAGGGGATGGCAAGGAATCATCCTGAGAAAGGATGGCATAGACTCGTCCTGAAGGGGATGGCATAGACTCGTTCCGAGAAAGGCCAGTGAAAAACATAGAAGGATGAAGAGAAGATGTCCTAGTAAGTATTTACTTATGTTTTATTTTAAGTACAGGTAATAATGGGACAAGTAATAAGGGTAATAATGGGACAAAAGCTTAGTCAGCACAAAATATCCATTCAGAGCTTAATAGAAGCCCTTGCTGTTATGGTCGCTAAGGGAGAGCAGATCATGCAAAATGATCAACCCCAGGAGGAGGCTATAGCCACCTCAGATCTAACCAAAGATTCTAAAATTGAAAAAGAACAGGGAGAGGATCTTATTTCCTTAGATAGTGAGAAAGAAGTAACAAATTTTACTAAACAATTGGATGTCAGGTCTAAAAAACTTAAGAAACCAAAAATCAATGAGAAAGTTACAAACCTTGAAAAGTCTCAGAAAAAATTATACCCATTTCTTACAGAGCTTAAAGCTCATTTGGATAATCAATTTGCTAATTCTGAAGAAAAAAACTTTAGAAACAAAGGCAGCCAAATACAATAATCCAAAATGGTCGCCTGAAAAAGAAACTTTAGAAACAAAGACTGCCACGTGCAATAACCCAAAATGGCTGTCTGAAGAAAAATCTTTAGAAAAAAGGCATTCGAATACAATAAACCAAAATGGCCACATTTCAAAAAAAGACCACCATCATACAACTTGGTCACATCTGCATCAGCTTTGGTGATGCCATTTATTGACCCAAGGGAAGAGATTTTGAATAAAATTAAACAATTTGAAGAACAAATTCAATTAGAAAAGAAACATCAAGACTTCATATCACAATTGGAAAAACTGAGAGTGGGTAAATCTAAAAGTACAGATTCCTCGTAGAATCGCTATCAGCCCACTTTTACTGCTTGCACAAAAATTAAAACAGTTCAGATACCACAACCATCAATGAACTTTGAGGAATGGGAAGTCTTCCTGGTAACAGAAACCATAGATCAACAAGGGCAAGCATGGCACCAGGTACATAGCTTTGATTTTAACATTATAAAAGAAACTAAAACAGCAGTTGCTCAATATGGAACTACAGCTCCATATACTTTAGCCATAGTTGACTCGGTGGCAGAAAATTGGCTTACACCAATAGATTGGCAAACATGGCCCATGCTGTGCTCTCTGGAGGGGATTACTTACTTTGGAAATCAAAATATGTGGAAAATTGCAGGGAGTGTGCATGCTGTAATGTCCAGGCCAACAATGGCTGGACAGTAGATATGTTATTGGGAGAAGGCAATTTTACAACTAGTGACAATCAAATGGAATATGATTCAGGACTATTTGCTCAAATTAATATGGTAGCCATGAGAGCTTGGAAAAAACTTCCTACTAAAGGAGACTTAAGTACCTCCCTTACAACAATAAAACAAGGGCCTGACAAACCTTTTTCTGAGTTTGTTCATTGGTTAATTACTGCAGCAGGGAAAATATTTGGCAGTGCTGATGCAGGTACCAATTTTGTTAAACAATTGGCATATGAAAAT
>NW_006159631.1:190830-191268 GCF_000334495.1 Tupaia belangeri chinensis
TTCCTTTACTGGAACTATTGATAACCATCTTCCTCCAGATAAATTTTTATATTTTTTTATCTACCCATGATTTTGTTTTATGTTCACATTTCTGTTGATACTTTTAGCAGTTTCATTTTTGCCACGGCACAAACTGGTGAGGCTGGCAAACATGTTATTTCCCATGTACTTGTCGCACTCTTGGTTATGGGTAAACCTCAACAAATTAAGACAGATAATGGCCCAGGTTACACAGGAAACAATTTTGCCTCTTTTTGTAAACAACTTCACATTAAACGTGTTACAGGAATTTCATACAATCCCCAGGGACAAGGCATTGTTGAACATGCTCATCTTTCCTTGAAAAATACTCTCCAAAAGCTAAAAAAGGGAGAGCTTTTACAGACTAAGGGCTCACCAAAAAACCTTCTGGCACATGCTCTTTTTGTCCTAAATTTC
>NW_006159631.1:191977-196118 GCF_000334495.1 Tupaia belangeri chinensis
CAAACAGTTTCTCAGAAGTCATGTGACCAACTGTTCTCCCCGAGGGGCGGTTGGGTTTCTAGGCAATGGGAGAGATCCACCCATACCAATGATTGGTTCATGCTGTTCTATCTCATTTGCATTTCGGGCAACCAATCAGTGCCCACCAGCCTGTATATAACTCACCATTTTTCCTCAATAAATGGAAGAAGAAGAAGACTTGATAAGCACCTCGTATTGTCTCCACTCTGTTTGCTTGTGTGCATGTGTTTGTCCCATCTCTCACTCCCTCCCCCAGTTAACCTGTTCGACTGTCCCCCGGGTTGGGACATTTAGTGGGTAGGGATATCTTTGTATTTCCTTCTGTTCATTTTTCTCTATCTGTATCACTGTCTCCCAGTGACTTTTATGTTTTTTAAATGTTTTTAAGGTTAAGTATTCTCTTGGCTCTCAAGCCTCTCTGTTATTATAGTACTTGAGCTTATTCCACTTCCTTTTATGAAATGCACAAACACAGGCCACGAGCATCGTGAGATGGATATCATACTTCAGTTCTGAAATATTGGTTTCCTTCTAGCCAAATGAAGACTTTTGGACTTAGAATTTTCCCTCCAGAGTCATTTCTAGTGGGTGAGGTTACCTCTATGTGTCCTTTCCATTTCTCTCTCTGTCTCTGTCTCGCTGTGTCTCCTGTGACATTTTTAAATTTTTTTAAGGTATAATATTCTCTGCATACTCAAGCCTCTCCTTATTGTGCTAATAGAGCCTTTCTACATTTCATTTAAGAAAGGCAAAACCCAGGTAGGCATATCCTGAGATAGTGACTGTACTTTAGCTCTGAAATATTGGTTTCCTTGAAGCAAAATGAACATTTTCAGCTCAGATTTCCTTCTCCAGACTCATTTCTACTGGGTCGGAATACTTCCGTATCTCCTTCTACTCATTTCTCTGTATATCTCTCTTTCTCACTGTGTATACCTGTGACTTTTACTATTTTTTAATGTAAACTATTTTCTGATCTCTCAAGCCTCTTCTTTATTGTGCTAATTGAGGCTTTCTCCATTTCATTCAGGAAAGATACAAATGCAAGCCAGGCCAATTCTGAGATGGATACCTTACTTAAGATCAGAAACAATGAATCCTTGAACCAAAATGAACAGTTTCCGCTGAGACTTCCCCCTCTAGACTGATTTCTAGTGGGGTGGGATACCTCTGTGTCTTAAAAGGTAAACTAGTCTCTGTGCTCTCTAGCCTCTCTTTTATTGTGGTAATTGAACCTTTTTCATTTCATTTAGGAAAGGTACAAATGTAAGCAAAGTCCATTCTGAGATTGATATCATAATTCTGCTCTGAAATATTGGTTTATTTGACCCAAAATTAAGATTTCCTTCTCAGACTTACCCTTCCAGACTCATGTCTAGTGGGTAGGGATACTTCTCTGTTTCTTTATGTCTATCTTTTTCTCTCTGTCTTATTGTGTCTCCTTGTGACTTTTAATTTTTTTACATTTTTTTAAGATAAAGTATTCTATGGCCTCTGTAACCTATCCTTTATTTTGCTGATAGAGCTTTTCCTCATTTCATTAAAGATAGGCACAAACCCAGGCCAGGACCATCCTGATATGGATACCATACTTCAGGTCTTGTCCCAAAATGAATATTTTCTCCTGAGACTTCCACTTCCAGACTCATTTCTAGTGAATAGGGATACCTCAGTGTCTCTTCTTGAATTCTCTCTGTCTCTCTATTTTTTGCTGTGTCTCTGTGTGACTTTTAATTTCTTTCATTTTTATGTTAAAGTAATCTCTAGGCGCTCAAGCTTCTTCTTTATTGTACTAATTGAGGTTTTCTAATTTCCTTTAGGAAAGGCACAAACACAGGCCAGGCCCATCATGAGATGGATACCATTTTCACCTCTGAAATATCAGTTTCCTTTATCAAAAATAAAGAATTTTTTTTGCTCAGATTTCCCTCTCCAGATTCATTTTTTTGTCTGTAGGGATACCTACTCTGTGTCTCCTTCTCTCTGTCTCTCTCTGTCTCACTTTGTCTTGTAAGGCCCAAAGATAGATTTATCCAATGGTGATGCAGAGGAGAGAAGACAATGCAGCTGCATAAAAGGCATTTATTTTTCCAGCTAGCTGGGGTCCAAGTTAATGCCCAACACAGCGGGTTACAATAAGGACCCCGAACCTAGGAATGAGGGGCTTTTTATAGCTCAGGAGGCTATACAGGATATTTTATTAGCAGTTTTTCATAGTTTACAGCACACAAAGGAGGGACCATTTGTAGTTAGGGACTATTTGTTATTGCCTGCCTGAATTTAGATAAGAACTCTCAGTTAAGGTAGATAATCTTCCCCTGGTGCCTTCAGGTTTTTTCATTCTGTCACCTCCAGCCAGATCTGCTCTTACTCTGTTAACTTGTGAATTCCTATATCCCGTTTGCTGTGAATTCCTGTCTGTTAATTAGCAAATTCCTGTGCCCTGTCTTTGAATCCCTGACATGTCAGTGAATGTGCTAACTGGGCCTAACATAAGCTAACTTGGCCTAACATAAGCTAACTCATCCTAAGGCCCCAGCAAGGGTGTTTATGCTAAATCAGCCTAAACTAACTTAGCCTTCATATGTTAATTACGCTAACTGGGCTTATACTAACTCAGCCTACAATATGCTAATTTGGCCTAACATTCTACCTATGACTTAATTTTTTAAAATTGTTTAAGGTAAAGTATTCTCTGAGCTCTCAAGTTTCTCTTTATTTTACTAATTGATCCTTTCTTCAATTTATTTAGTAAAGGACAAGAACAAGCAAGGTCCATCCTGAAATATACCATACTTTAGCTCAGAAATATTGTCTTGCTGTGTCTTTCTGTGAATTTTAATTTTTAAAAATTCTTTTTAATGTAAAGTATTTTCTCTCTGTCAAGCCTCTCCTTATTGTGCAAATTGAGCCTTTCCACATTTCATTTAGGGAAGGCATGAACCCAGGACAGGCATATCCTCAAATGGATACCAAACTTTAACTCTGAAATACAGGTTTCCTTGACCCAAAATTAAGATTTCTGCTGAGACATCCTTCTCCAGACTAATTATAGTGGGTATGGATACCTCTGTGTCTCCTTGTCTTCATTTCTCTGTCTCTCTCTCCCTGTGTCACCCTGTGACCTAAGCTTTAAAAATTTTTATTTTAATATAAATTATTCTCTGAGTTTTCAAGCCTCTCCATTAATTGTGAAAATTTAGCCTTTTGCCATTTCACTTAAGAAAGGTGTTTACCTAGAACTGGCCCATTCTGAGTTAAATATTCTACTTCAACTCTGAAATAATGCTTTCCTTTACCTAAAATGAAGATACTGTGCTGAGACTTCCCCCACCAAAGTCTTTTCTGTGCATAGGGTTACATCTGTTTCTTCTTCTCTCCATTTGTCACTGTCTTTATCTGTCTCATTATGTCTCCCTGTGACTTTTATTTCTTTAATTTTTTTAAGATAAAATATTCTCTGGGCTCTCAAGTTTCTCTTTTATTGTGCCAATTGAGTTTTTCCCAGTTTCTTTTATTTAAACCATATATTCAGGCCAGGCCATTATTAGATGGATACTGCACTTCGGCTCTGAAACATTGATTTCCTTGAACCAAAATGAAGATTTTCTGCTGAGAATTTCTCCTCCAGACTCATTTCTAGTAGGAAGGGATACCTCTGTGTCTTTTTCTCTATATTTTTTGCTGTCTCTCTCTGTTTCACTGTGTCTCCTTGTGCCTTTTATTTAAAAAATTTATTTAAATTCAAATATGCTCTGGAATCTCAAACCTCTCTGCTCTCAAATCTCTATTTACTGTGCTAATTGAGCATTACCCATTTCAATTAGGAAAGACAGGGAACCAGCAGCTAGCATAATGGCTATGTCCCTGGACTCCCACATAGTCGACCACGGTTTGCGACCCAGACCTGGTGGCTTCAAACTCATGCCGGATGCGTGTGCGTGCGTGCCCAAGATCCGGAGAGGAGAATGAAAGAGAAGGGATTACGGTGTGACCATTCCCCCTGGGGGGTGATTTCTCGCTTTCTGTCTCACTGTCTCTCTCTGTTTGTCTGGAGAGTGCACGTGCCCTATAACGAAAACCTCTCAAAAAAAAAAAAAAAAAAGACAAACCCATGGCA
>NW_006159631.1:196421-200791 GCF_000334495.1 Tupaia belangeri chinensis
CTGCCTCTCTCTGTCTTTCTGGTGAGCACACACACCCTATAGCAAAAACCTCTCAAAAATAAAAAAAAAAAAGATTCATTTTTGGTGGGTAGGGAAACCTCTGTATCTTCTCTCCATTTCTCACTTGGTCTCACTGTGTCTTCCTGTAGTTTTATTTTAATTTTTTTAAGGTATAGTATTCTCTGACTCTCCAGCCTCTCCTTTATTGTGATAATTGATCCTTTCCCCATTTCCTTTTTGAAAGGCACAAATGCAGGCCAGGCCCATGTTGAGATGTATACCATACTTCAGCTCTGAACTATTGCTTTCCTTGACCAAAAAGGAAAATATTCTGATGAAACTTCCATCTCCATACTTTTTTTTCATGGGTAGGGATACCTCTGTGTCTCCTTCTCTCCATTTCTCTCTGTCTCACTGTGTTTCCTTGTGACTTTTTTTTTAAGGTGAAGTATTTTCTGTACACTCAAGCCTCTCCTTATTGCTCTCACTGGACCTTTCCACCTTTCATTTAGGAAAGGTATAAACCCAGGACAGGCCCATCCTAAGACAAGTACCATACTTTAGCTTGAAATATTGATTTCCTTGACCCAACATAAATATTTTCTGCTGAGACTTCCTTCTGCAGACTAATTTCTAGTGGATAGTGACACTTCTGTGTCTCCTCTTCTTCATTTCTCTTTATCTCTCTCTGTCTTGTTGTGTCTCCTTGTGACTTTTAATTTTTTTTATTTTTTAAGGTAAAATATTTTCTGGGCTCTCTAGCTTTTTTATTGTGCTTATTGAGTTTTGTTTTGTTTCTTGGGTTTTTTTTTTTTTTATAAGCACATACATTCACTGGAGAAAGACAGGAAGAGACAGAGAGAATGTAAGAGATACCCCCTCCTACTTCAGCTCTTAAATATTGGTTCTGTTACTGAACTCAAATCAGGTTGGCTCGCCCAAGGGCTATAAAATCAAGCCATAGGCACATGATGTGATGAAGGAAAGTACAGTTTTATTGCAAAGTGCCAAGCAAAGAGAGCGGGCAGCTCATGCTGAAAAGACCTGGTCTCCCCGAGATGTTTCCCACATGCATTTTTTTTTTTTTTTGAGAGAGATTTTCACTGTAGGGCGTGTGCGCTCGCCAGACAGACAGAGAGAGACATAGAGACAGAAAGCGAGAAATCACCGCCCAGGGGGGATGGTCACACCACAATCCCTTCTCCTCCATTCTCCTCTCAGGATCTTGGGCACGCATGCACACGCGCCCGGCGTGAGTTCTAAATGGTGTGATGAAGGAAAGTACAGCGTTATTGCAAAGCGCAAAGCAAGGAGAGCAGGCAGCTCATGCTGAAAAGACCTGGTCTCCCCGAGATGTTCCCCACAAGCGTTTTTAAGGGCAAAATTAGAGATAGAGGTTCCAAGTGTGTGATTAGTTTAGTGATTGGTTTAAGAGGGTGTGATCATCTCTTCTGCATTCTTAATCGGTGAGGCCTTAGATGATCAATGTTCTGTTCTGGGAGGGGGCGATCCTCAGGTCTTTGGTGCATTTCAGCCTGGAAGTGATGTGGTCAATGATCATTGTCCTACAAAACATCTTAAGGTATGTTACACAAAACTTCTACATCTTAATTCCTACAGTTAAGAAATACCTCTTTGACAAAGAGGAAAGTTACAAGCTTCTTTTTAGTACATTAAAGTGACAGATAGTTTTTAGAGTTTTTAGATAAACGTCACCTATTACTACAGGAAGGTGCGGTTTACTGTAAGCTAGGGTATGCATTCAAATAATTATCTCAGGGAGGGAGTGGGTGTAGTCAGGGTCAAGAGACTTGAATGTAACATCTATATTTAAATGGACCTCACTTGTCAGCCAATCTGGATAGATACTTTTAGTTCTAATCAGTTTTCATTTTAGGAACTTACACTTTCTTCTAAAAAATAATAATAATAAAGAAACTGAAGGTTTACTCCTTTTAGAGGGTCACAGCTCAGTTTCAGCTTCCTTACCCAAAATGAAGACATTCTGCTGAGACTTCTCCTTTAAGATTCATATCTAGTGGATAGGGATTACTCTGTCTCTCCTTTCCATTTCTCTCTGTCTCTGGCTTTTTCACTGTGTCTCCCTTTTAAAATCTTTTAAAGGTAAAGTATTCTCTGGGCTCTCAAGCCTCTCCTTTATTGTGCTAATTGAGCCTTTCTCCATTTCATTTAGGAAAGGCACAAACCCAGGCCAAGCCCATAATGAGGTGGATCCCAAATAAAGTGGAATATCCCATTTCATTTTTACTTTTTAAAATGATAATTTTTATGTTTTTTTAACATCATTTTGTCTTCTTTTCATTTTACTTTTTTCTTCTTCTTCCCTCTTCTTTAATTCTTTTCCTTTTTTCTTTATCTTTATTAATTGGCTGATCAGCCTTTACACACTAAGTGCCTAGACAGGTCCAAGTTAACAGTTTCCAAACATCTGAATACCATTAGTATAAGAATATTTTTCTATGCATACTGAATCTGATGTACAAAGAGTGAAAACAGAACAGAAGAGAGATTGTAGATCACCTCCATCTGCTCGCCTCTGAATGCTCAGATTGAACTTCAAGAATTAGAAAGAAATGCACCATCCATCAGATGACTAGAAATCACCACAGCATCAAAATTTGGTAGACAGTCTGGTTTATTTCTAAGCTGGTTTACTTGTTCATCTGTCTTATGTTTGTTTGTCTGTTTTGAGTAACCCTGGTTCAGGCATGGGGTCAGTCGCAGGTGAGGGGTGTGGTTCTCACACTCCTCAGGCGAGGTCCCAGGTTGTGCCCTCCTCAGGAGGGAGGTCAGTTGTGGGGAAGGGGTAGCAGTTCCCACGCTCCTCAGGTGGGGACTCGCAGGTCGTGCGCTCCTCAGGCAGGGGGCTAGTTTGCTCTCTGAGTAAGGTACAGTGTTTTGTTTCCTCTTTGAGCGAGTAGTTAAGAAACTAAAAGTATGGGGACCAGCAGTTAGCATAATGGCTATGTCGCTGGACTCCCACGTAGTCGATGGCAGTTCGAGTTCCGGAACCAGTGGCTTAAACTTATGCCAGGTACGTGTGCATGCGTGCCCAAGATCCCGAGAGGAGAATGGAGGAGAAGGGATTGTGGTGTGGCCATTCCCCCTGGGGGGGTGATTTCTAGCTTTCTGTCTCTCTGTCTCTCTCTGTCTGTATGGCGAGTGCACACGCCCTATAGCAAAAACCTCTCCAAAAAAAAGAGAAGAAAAAAAAAGAAACTAAAAGAAGTACATTAGTTAGGAAAAAAAAAAAGGAAAAAGGAAAGAAAAAAAGGAGATTCTAAGGGGTCTTATACCTTTGCCCTCTTGAACTGCTTTATTTTGCTGCTATGTATTTGCACTGGAGAAACTGAACTGTCTTATTCATAGGTGAATGAGAGACTGAGTATCTCAGCTCTGAAGATAAAAGGACACTTTCTCCTCCCTTCTAGGTAGGCACCCCAGGCAATTGGGAGCCATGCTGGGAATGTCTGGAGGGAAGAAAATTTCCTCCTTTTAGGACTAGTAGTGACCCTATAGGGAATCCAAAGCACAATAATAACAGGCCCATCCAGTAAATGCAAAATAAGAGCTGACCACTCAAGCGTTTTGAGCCCCCTTCAAGAGTGCTAGGTTCTTGAAGGGAACTGAGACATGTAAGATGAGTAATCTCGACACTAGAGTGACATTTAGTGGAGAGATGCTCAAAAAAGCAGCACACTGGTCCAACACATTAAACTCCTTAGATTTACACAGGCCAGTTTCTCCTTTTAAAAGGTGGATTAAAAAAAAAAAAGAAAGATGTACAGTTCTAAAGGGCAAAAACGGATGACCACTTTTGCACACCACAGCTAACTTTATGACATCTACGGCACCCCTTGACCTACAGGTATTTATGTAAATGGGAAAAATTACAAAAGGTGATCTTGGTTAAAATTTTATCAGGCAGAAGCTTCGATAAGTCTTTTTGCACTAAATTAACAAAATCTGTATTTCATTAAAAAAATGAGGTTACTATGCTGTTAATATAAAAATACTCATTAAAAAAGAGATGACAAAAATAACTTTTAAAAGTTAACAAGAATATATTTAAGATTATCTCAAAAAATATATATATAAATAAAAGAAGCTCCTTCTGAAATTATTAAAAAGGCGCCTAAAACTCCCCTTGTCTGGACAATTTCTGTCTTTTCTTATTCCTTCTCTTACTAGAAATAAACTTTGGAAAGATACACATTTAGCAGATTAGTCACCATGATGAATCAATAGGAAAAAGGGAAGCCTAGTCTTGTTAAGTACAGGGGCAAAGAGCAGGGCAGTTCATGCTACAAGGGGCCATTTCTGCTAGAGTTTTGTTTCATGTAATCTTC
>NW_006159631.1:200944-210178 GCF_000334495.1 Tupaia belangeri chinensis
TTTCTGTTTTAGTACAAAACAAATCATCAGTTTTCTGGCAGCAATAGGCCTGGGGTCTTTTTCTTTCTTTCCCCATTTGCTAGCAGACAGCAATTTTCTATCTTGTAAAACATCTTAAAATTGTGTTATTCCTTTAAAACCTTTATATTTTCAGTGATAGTCTTTGTCTCATTATTTTTTATCATAATCAAAGTTTCAGTTTTTCTCTTACTGTGGGTCATTACAATGTAAATCTTGGATTTCCAAGCCCCCTTAGAAAAGTCTTGCTTTGTTTTGTTTGTTTATATGCCAGTCTTCATCTTTTTCAAGTTGGATTCATAGTTTAAAGAAGGATGCAGGAGGTTGGGGTGCACGGGCCCTGCACCCAGTACAGATACAGTAAATAAATTCCTTTTTTTCATGCTCATGAAGAAATAGAGACATGGTCACAGAAAAAAAAAATTGAAATAGAGAGTTAACAGAGGGAAGAATATCAGAGAAATGGATATATACTTAGTATTTAGTATCTAGTTTCTTTGTTTTGGTTTCTTGATTTTTTTCTTTCTTTTCCTGAACTTACATATCTCACATGAGAAATTAAATCTCATTGCGCATGGCCAGGGTAGTCTTTAAAGGAGTTAGCATCCACATGTGAACGCACTTCCTGGGTGTTTTCTTTTTTCTTTTCCTCTATAGGGCGCGTGCACTCACCAGACAGACAGAGAGAGACATAGAGACATAGAGACAGAAAGTGAGAAATCATCCCCCAGTGGGGATGGTCATGCCGCAATCCCTTCTCCTCCATTCTCCTCTCGGGATCTTGGGCACGCACGCACACGCGCCCATTTAAGCCACCAGGTCCGGGACGTGAACCACTGTCGACTACGTGGGAGTCCAGCAACATAGGCATTACGCTAACTGCAGGTTCCCCTTCCTGGATGTTTTCGATGTCCCATTCCAGTGGTGAATTTTCTGTGAACGTATCTGGGATATCAGGAGGACTGAGATCTCAGGAGGACGATAACAACCTTCCTGTTGCCAAAAGTCAGACATAAAAGGTGAATTTAACACAGAGATACTTTTTAACTCTCTTATACGTTTGTTTGTGTTGTGCTTATATGCTGTATGTTATGTTTATGTGGCAAAGTCCTTAAGGAATTCCATTAAATGAAACACATAAATAAAGAGCGCTCTTAGCATTTTATCCAAACGCTTTCAAGTTCACATGACTTAAGTAAATACATCTACTACAAAATTAAAAATAAAGGTTAAAGATGACTTCATAATTGTTAACCAAGGCTTTACCAATCAAACTACAAAATTGTTTTGGTATTATTGATTTAGTAAAAATAAATTTCAGACTTAACATCTTAATATCTTTTTTTTTTTGAGAGGTTTTTGCTATAGGGCGTGTGCGCTCGCCAAACAGAGAGAGACACAGAGACAGAAAGTGAGAAATCACCCCCCCCGGGGGGATGGCCACACTGCAATCCCTTCTTCTCCGTTCTCCTCTCGGGATCTTGGGCACGCATGCACACACGCCTGGCATGAGTTTTAAACCACCAGGTCCGGGACGCAAACTGCTGTCGACCACGTGGGAGTCTAGTGACATAGCCATTACGCCAACTGCTGATTCCAACATCTTAATATCTAATATCCATTATGGTCTACATATTTAACGTGTTATAAAAAGTTAAATAAAAAAATAAGTAACTGACTTTCTGGTATCTTTTGGTATTTACATAGCCCTGGCATAGGTTTTTAAGATCTGGTTATTGTAAGTATAATGTTATAAAGTTTTCAGGTAATTTTAGATCTTAAAAGAAATTAATGTTATATTAAGTTACTAATGGTTAATATAAACTGTAAAGTTTTTCACTTGGTTTCTGACTTTTAGAGTTATTTTGTCTTAATAGGAAAATTGTTAAAAATAAATGACAAGTCAAATTGCTTACTTATAAAAAACATCAAGGTTAAGAGGGCTAGCAAGTGATATAATGGTTAAGATACTGGGTTCCCACGTGGATAAAAGTACTTCAAACCTCAGACCCAACAGCCTCCTTTCCTGCTCTCTCTCTGGTAGAATTTTACATAGTCCTTAAAAAAAAAAAATTAAGGTGGGACCAGCAGTTAGCGTAATGGTTATGTCGCTGGACTCCCATGTAGTCGACCGCAGTTAGCGTCCTGGATCTGGTGGCTTAAAACTCATGCCAGGTGCGTGTGTGTGTGTGCCCAAGATTCCGAGAGGAGAATGGAGGAGAAGGGATTGTGGCGTGGCCATCCCCTTTGGGGGGTGATTTCTGACTTTCTGTCTCTCTGTCTCTTTGTCTGTCTGGTGAGCACACACACCCTATAGTGAAAACCCTCAAAAAAATTATTAAGGTTACAAAAGGGTAAAAATTAAGGTTAATACATGTTATTCTACATACAAAGTTGCATTTGAGTAAAAATCTACAAGTTGGACATACAAATATTTTTATTTTTAACTTTTTTTTGTGGGAACTATCTAGATAAAAAATTATTAAGGTTATATTGAAATGTATTATTTAAAACCCTTAAGAGGGATCTAAAAGCCCATCTTACCTAAAAGGCTGTCTTAGTTTGGCTGTCTTAGGTAGGGTCACACAAATGGCTGACACCTTGATTAAATAACATGCCATTGTGACCTAAGCCCATCTGTGGTAATAGGGTGAAACAGTTTTGTGGACTTGCTTGACAGTAAATACAAGACTCTGGTCAGAGTTTGTTAAAAGCATTTCTCATGTTGTTGTTGGGACCAGCAGCATAATGGCTATGTCACAGGACTTCTTTTTTTTTGAGAGATTTTCACTGTAGGGCACGTGCACTCACCAGACAGACAGAGAGAGACATAGAGACAGAAAGCGAGAAATCACCCCCCAGGGGGGATGGTCACGCCGCAATCCCTTCTCCTCCATTCTCCTCTCGGGATCCTGGGCACACACGCACATGCGCCCAGCGTGAGTTTTAAGCCACCGGGTCCGGGACACGAACCGCGGTCGACTATGTGGGAGTCCAGCGACATAGCCATTACGCTAACTGCTGGTTCCTTGTCACAGGACTTTTTAATGATTATACTCTGTTACTTATAAGCCTGTTGTATTCCAATACTGTATTGAGTTTTCTGACATGCTCTTAATGTAACTTTTCTTTTTCTTTTTCTTTTTTTTCAAACATTATTTTCTTACAACTAAATGATCATTTTTTTTTTTCCAGTAGGGTCCCCTGGAAAATCTCAAAAGATGCATCTCATTTTTGGGAACCAGCAGTTACCATAATGGCTATGTTGCTGGACTCCCACATAGTCGACCGCAATTAGCGTCCTGGACCCAGTGGCTTAAAACTCATGCCGGGCGTGTGTGCGTACATGCCCAAGGTCCCGAGAGGAGAATGGAAGAGAAGGGATTGCAGCATGACCATCCCCTCTGAGGGGTGATTTCTCACTTTCTGTCTCTATGTCTCTCTCTGTCTGTCTGGTGAGCGCACACACCCTATAGCAAAAACCTCTCCAAAAAAAAAAAAAGATGCATCTCATTTTTGTAAAAGCTAGCTTGGTATATCAGTTTATGTAAAGATCATTTGTCAACTGTAATTATTATTATTGTTTTATATATTATTTGTACTAATATGTTCAAATCATTAATTTATGAGATTAATGCTCTTAAAATGACACTCAGTTATAAGTTTATCTCAAAGCACTATGTATGACAAAAAAAAATTATTTCCTCATTTACCTCTATTGGACTGAACTGCTGTCAAGTTATTTATACATTTGTTTTGCCATTCATACTTTTGAGAATTGCTTCCCCCGTCAAATGAACTTTTAGTCCTGACTTTTTCCTTCACCCAGAGACAAGTGACTGTTGTGTCAGTCATGTCCTTCCCCCAGGACTCCACTGCTATAACCGCGGGACCTGACTCCTAGGATAAGCCTCCTAGCACTGTGGGACCTGACTCCTAGGGATGAGCCTCCCTAACACTGTGAGACAAGAATCCTAGGGATAAGTCTCCCTAGCACCTTGAGACCTGCCAATTTTGTGGCCTACACATGTATTCAGAGGAATCATTTTTGGCCAACAAGGGGGGACTGTGGACAGAAGACTGACTACTTTCCTATTTTTCCAAAATCTTTTCAAAAGGGGACTGGGGTAGTCATGTCCACAAACATTAACAGAGCATTTATTTTCTATTAGCAGATTCTTCCTATCTCCTGTTCCTGCCATAGTATCTTTGTGATGTATATTTCAACAGATTACAGTATATTCTTGTGCTTATCTCTTCCCAAGACACAGAACTTCTCTTTTCCTTGAGATATAGATTAAGCCTTTCTTTAACTAATCTCTTCCCAAGACACAGATCTTCCCTTCCAATCACCACCTAAGAATTGTGGAACCCACCTATAACCTACAAGCCCCCGCTTCTACATGTCCCGCCTTTTGGGGTCAGACCAATAGAAAATCTCTTCACTAAATGTTGTCTGTCAATCTCAAAAACAAATAAAAGTAACTCCTGTACATGATCACCCCGAGAAAAGGCATGTACAACTCTTCTCCAGGCCTAGGTCACTCACAGTTGGCTTGGAAATAAACCGCATTAACTATTAATTATTAGTCTTACAGTTGGTTATGTTTTTTCATCGACACTCATTTCTATTCAATAGGACTTCCTCTGTGTCTCTTTCTTTCCATTTCTTTTTGTCTCTCTCTGTCTTGCTGTGTCTAATTGACAATGAGACAGAAAGTGAGAAATCATCCCCAATGGGGGATGCCCACGCCACAGTTCCTTCTCCTCCATTCCCCTCTCAGTATCTTGGGCACACGTGAACACATGCTTGGCCTGAGTTTAACCCATGGGGTCCGGGACTTGAACCATGATTGACTACATGGGAGTCCAGTGACATAGCGATTATGCCAACTTCTGGTCCCTGTTTTCTTAAGGTAAAGTATTTTTGGGCTCTCAAGCCTATCCTTATTTTGCTAATTGAGCTTTTCCCCATTTTATGTATGAAAGGCACAAACTCAGGCCAGGTCTATCATGAGATGCATACCATGCTTCAGTTCTGAAATGTTGGTTTCCTTGACACAAAGTTAATATCTTCTACTGAGACTTCTTCTTCAAGATTCATTTCTAATGGGTATGGGTAACTATATGTCTCCTTCTCTCCTTTTCTCTCTGTCTCTCTCTCACTGTGTCTCCCTGTGACCTTTAAAAATTTTTTAAGCTAAAGTACTCTCTGGGTTCAAAATCCTCTCCTTTATTGTGGTAATTGAGCCTTTCCTCATTTCATTTAGGAAAGGTACAAACATGGGCCAGGCTCATTTTGAGATGGATACCATATGTCAGTTTTGAAATGTTGATTTTCTTTATGCAAAATGAAGATTTGCTGCTGAGATTTCTCCATTCAGACTCATTTTTAATGAGTAGAGATACCTCTGTGTCTATTTTTCTCCATTTCTCTCTGTCTCTCTCTGTCTCGGTGTCTCTCCCTGTGTCTTTTAATTTTTAAAAAATTTTTAAGATAAACTATTCTCTGGGATCTCAAGCCTCTCCTTTATTGAGATAATTAAGCTTTTTTTCATCTCATTTAAGAAAGGCACAAACCCAGGCCAGGACCATCCTGAGATGTATACAGTACTTCAGCTCTGACATATTGGTTTCCTGACCCAAAATAAACATTTTCAGCTGAGACTTTCCCCTCCAGACCCCTTTTTTGTAGGTAGGGATTCCTCTATGTCTCTCTCCATTTCTCTCTGTATCTCTCTTTCTAGCTATGTCTCACTGTACCTTTTTATTTTTTTTTAATGTATTATCTGGGCTCTCAAGCCTTTCCTTTATTGTGCTAATGAGCCTTTCCCCATTTAATTTAGGATGAGTATAAATTAATTAATTTTATAAAAATGCTTCAGAAGAAAATTACAGTGCACTTTTAACTAGATTCGTGCTTTGTCCATATTTTAAATTAAAGATAATTTATGAATCAATAAAATGTGAAAAATAAATAAATAAACAAAAAATGAAAAAAGAGCAGCTGTCAACATTGTAATTTCATAATAAATTGGCTTTAAGAAAAAAATTGTAAAAGACAAAGAAGGGCGTTATATGGTAGTAAAATGGTGAATTCATCAAGAAGACATAATGCTTACAAATATCTTTGTACCCAACTCAAATGCATCCAAATATGTTTAAAAAAAGACTGCTAGATCTTAAAAGGAGAGCTAGACTGTAACACACTAATTATTAGAGATATCAATACACCATTATCTCCTTTAGACAGATGAATGAGAAAAAAAAAGCAAGATTCAGATCCTAAATGATACCATAGATCATATGGACATGAGAGACATTTATAGAACTTTCCACCCAAAAAACACATAATATACATTGTTTTTCAGCCCCACATGTTAACTCAGAGATTGACCACATAATAGCGCACAATACCAGTCTTTACAAATTTAAAATAATGGAAACTGTATCCATCATCTTCTTGGACCATGATGAAATTAAACTTGATATTAATCTCAGGAACAACTCTAGAAAACACACAAATAAATGGAAGCTAAATAGCTTACTTCTGAATGACTTCATGACTACTAAAGAGATTAAGATTGAAATAAAAAGAATCATGGAAACAAATGAAAAAGAGTGCATGAGTTTCCATAATCTATGGGATATTGAAAAAGTAGTCATAAGAGGGAAGTTCATAGCAATTAGTGCACACAAGAAAAGATGGTTAAGTGGTAACAATGCAACCTAACATCATGCATCATGGAATTGGCAAAAGAACAACAAAAACATCCAAAAAATTTCAGGCAAAAAGAAATAATAAAGTTTCTAACTGAAATAAATGAAATAGAAAGTGAGTGAGCTATACAAAAAAATAAATGAAAGCAAAAGCTGGTTCTTTGAAAATATAAAAATGATTGACACATCATTAGCTAGACTAATTAAGAGAAAAAGGAACCAGATAAATTTACAATGAATCAAGCAACATAACAATAGACATAATAGAAATACAAAACACCATTATGGGATACTATGAGTGACTCTACTCCAACAAACAAAAAAACCTAAATGAGATGGACAAATTTCTGGACACATCTAATCTACCAAAATTGACTCGAGAGGACATAGAAGCCAGAATAGACCTGTAATAAGAAATGAGATTGAAATGGGGATTTTAATGTCTCCGTATTGACTGATACACATAATATTCCTTCTGGAGAAAGAAATGTAATACACTGTAAAGTTCTATGTGATTCAATGTAATATGAACAAGATTATGATTATAATAAATAAATAAATAAATTTAGAAAAAGAAAAAAAATAGATTGAATCAGTAATAAATAACCTCCCAACAAATAAAAGTCTTGGTCTCAATCTCTTCACTGCTTAATTCTACAAAACTTTTAAACAATAGGTAACCCCCATTCTACTTACACTGTTTCTAGAGATCCAAAATGAAGGAAACCTACCGAATTCATTCAATGAAATGTCCATAACCCTCATTCCAAAAATGGATAAGGATACAACAAAAGGAAAACTACAGACCTATATCTCTGGTGAATAGAGACGCAAAAATTCTGAACAAGATACTTGTTATCCATATTCAAAACCATATAAAAAATATTTATAACAACCAATTTGACTTTATTTCAGGGCTACAAGGGTAGTTTAACATATACAAAATCATAAATGTAATAAACTATATTGACAGAAAGCAAGATAAAAAAAAGATCTTTCAATTGATCAGTAAACACATTTGACAAAATACAACATTCCTTTATGATTAAGACTATCAGTAAGATTGACATAGAATGATCATTTCTCAGTATAATAACAGTATCTATGAAAAATCTATAGCAAACATTATACTGAATAGGAAAAGTTGAAAGCTTTTCCACTAAAACCAGGTACAAGATAAGTTTGCACACGCTCTCCACTCCTATTTTATATAGTACTGGAAGTCCTGGCCAATGCGATTAGAAAAGTGAATGGAACAAAAGGCATACCAATGAGAAAGAAGGGTTAAAAGTATGCCTGTTTGCAGATGACATGATTGTATACATATAAGACCTGACAGTATCCATGAAAAATCTTGAAGTAATAAATGCATACAGTAAAGTGTCAGGATACAAAATTAACTTACAAATATGTATAGCATTTCTATACAAAAACAACAAGCAGACAGAGACAAAATTGAAGAAAGTAATCCCATTTACTATAGCCACAAAAAAAATAAGATATCTAGGAATAAAACTAACCAAGGAAGTTAAGGACTTCCTTGGTTTATGCCACCAGGTCCAGGACTCGAACCACAGTCGACTACATGGGAGTCCAGAGACAGCCATTATGCCAACTGCTGGTCCCACTATGAAAATATTTTTTTAAATAAAAATGACATGAAGAGGGGGAAGGACATTCCATGCTCCTGGATTGGGAGAATTAATATATTCAAAATGGCAATCCTAATCCATATTAATCTACATGTTTAATGCAATCTCTATAAAATTACAAGAGACATTCTAAAACATGTAGGAAAGATAACCATAGAATTTGTCTGGAATTATAAAAGACCCCATATTGCCATAGCCATCCTGTGAAAGAAGAGTGGAGTGGGTGGCATCTTGCTCCCTTACTCTAAAATATATTACAAAGCTGTGATCATCAAAACAGCATGATATTGACACAAAAACAGACTTGAGGAACGAGGGAACAGAGTAGAGAGCACAGAAACAAACCCTAAAACATACAGCCAACTGACCGTTGACAAAGCATACCAGTCAATCCAATAGGAAAAAGAAAACCTCCTTAGCAAATTGTATTGGAAAAACTGGGTTTCCACTTGCAAAAAGAAGAGTTTGAACCCCTATCTCTCACCATTAAAAAAGTCAACTTGGGGCCAGCAGTTAGTGTAATGACTATGTTGCTGGACTCCCATGTAGTCAACTGTGGTTCGTGTCCCAGACTCGGCGGCTTAAAACTCACACCAGGCGCATGTGCGTGCATGCCCAAGATCCCAAGAGGAGAATGGAGGAGAAGGAATTGCGGCATGGCCATCCCCCCGGGGGGTGATTTCTCGCTTTCTGTCTCTCTGTCTCTCTCTGTCTGTCTGGCAAGCGCACGCACCCTATAGCAAAACTTCTCCAAAAAAAAATCAACTCAAAGTGGATCAAAGATCTAAACCTAAGGGAACCAGCAGTTAGCGTAATGGCTATGTCGCTGGACTCCCACGTCGTC
>NW_006159631.1:210228-212960 GCF_000334495.1 Tupaia belangeri chinensis
CCCGAGAGGAGAATGGAGGAGAAGGGATTGCGGCGTGACCATCCCCCCTGGGGGGTAATTTCTCGCTTTCTGTCTCTATGTCTCTCTCTGTCTGTCTGGCGAGCGCACGCGCCCTACAGTGAAAATCTCTCCAAAAAAAAAGATCTAAACCTAAGATCACAAACTGTAAAACTACTGATAGAAAACACTTGGAAAACTCTGGGAGACATTTGGGAAGGGAAAAAACTTCTTAAGCAAGACTCTCCCTTCTCCCCAAGCACAGGCAATAATCCCCAAAATAGACAGGTGGGATTACATCAGATTAAGAAGTTTTGGCACAGCAAAGGACACAGTATTAGTATTAATCAGGGGAGAATTTTTGCTAACTATGTCTCAGTTAAGAGACTGAATGAGAGCACACAGGGAATTCAATCAGCTTATCTGTATTAAAATGATTACTCAATTAAAAGATAGGAAAATGAGCTGAATAAACAACTTTCTAAGGAAGACATAGGAGCCAAAAAGCATATGGAAAAATGCTCAACATCCCTCATTATAAGAGAGATGCATTTCAAAACCACAGTGACATACCACCTAACCCCAGTCAGAATGGTGAAGATTAAATAAACAAAAAATTATAAGTGTTGATGGGGATGTGGCGAAAGGTGAACTCTCCTACAGTGTTGGTGGGAATGTATATTGGTCCAGCCACTGTGGAGTATGACGTGGAGGTTCCTCAAAGACCTTCAAATAGAATTACCATATGATCCATCAATTCTTCTCCTGGGTATCTACCAAATGAACAGGAGAATGCTCGATCAGAAAAGGGCTTGCATAACTATATTTATTGTGAGATTATTCACAGTTCCTAAGACATGGAACCAACCCAAATGCTCCAAAACAGAGGAATGGATTTAAAAAGTGTAGCACATATCATCTATGGAATAATATTTAGCCATAAAAACCAACAGGACCCTGGCATTTTATAGAAAGAGGATGAATATGAAAGATTTATTGTTGAGTGAAGCAGATCAGACTATGAAACAGAGACATCGTATGTCTCCACTTAACATATACCCACTGTCTACACTTTATAGTAGAGGCCAAAAAACTGGAGTTCATAAATACATTAAAAATTGTTATGGACACTGCGGACAAAGTGGAAGGAGAGTGGGAGAGGGGAAAAGTGCACAAAGGGAATTTGGGAAAAAGTGGAAAAATAAGACTTTTGTGGGAAACAGATATGGTTTGTTGCCTGTTGGTGATGTTGTGTATAGCATTGTCAACTCTCTTGCTGTGTGGCATATATCATGCTGAGTAAAATCTCTTTACATACTAAATGATGTGTAACAATTGAATATTTAAATAATAATAAATAATAAAAAAGAAGTAGAAAGAAATAAAAATAATTAAAATACACAAATAATTCTACAAAAATAAAAAAAGAACGTTAGACATTGTATGTCTCCATTTAATATGTATTGAATGTCTGCAGTGTAAGAGAGAAACTGAAGGACCAGAAATTAGCATAATGGCTGTATTGCTGGACACCCATGTAGTCGACCACGGTTTGCATCCTAAACCCAGTGGCTTAAAAAACTCACGCTGGGTGCATGTGCGTGCATGCCCAAGATCCCAAGAGGAGAATGGAGGGGAAGGGATTGCGGCGTGGTCATCTCCCCTGGGGAGTGATTTCTCACTTTCTCTCTCTCTGTCTCTCTTTGTCTGTCCGGCAAGCTCACGCACCCTATAGCAAAAACTTCTAAAAAAATAAAAAGACAGAAACTGAAAGATTGGAAGGTATAATAGCAGGGAGGACAACTCACGATACTATTATAGAAACAGTATAGAAAGAAGTGAGCAACAGGAGGGAGATGGGAGCTGATAAGGGGGAAAACATTTAACAGAAACAAGAATAAAAAGTTATCTGTTGATGATAATGTACATGGTAATATCTATTACTTGACTAATACATATTGTATTTACACTGGGAAAAAACCTTTCTATGCTGTAGAGATGTATGATGATTAAATATAATTTTTATAAGAGAAAAAATATATGTGATAGGTACTGATTAAAAGTGTTTATGTGTATTATCTCATTTATTCGTCAGAAACTATGTAAGTTAAGGTTTCTTTATTAGGTATTAGGAAACAGGGGCCCAGAACAATTAACATTGTTAAGATCATAACCCAGCATCTAATAACGACAAGATTTAACCCAGGTCCATTCCAACTGCTCATCCCTCACTTGTAGCCAAAATCCATTACACAAAATTAAGGAGTCTAAAAAAATTAATCAATAATAAATATGAAGGGATCTTGAAGTCCTCATATGCTCTTTAAGAAGGAAGACTAAGCAGCAGTTCCAGACACCAGGCAGACTGAGGCTGCAGGCCCGACCCTTCCGAATCTTCACACATTCCCACCGTTCCTCCTCCTTGGACCCCAGGTTGGTTGTCAGGGACATTAAGGCAAACTCCCCCCACCCCACCCGCAATCTGGATAGAGCCAGCCAGCAGTTCCGGACACCAGGTAGACTGAGGCTGCAGGCCAGACCAACCTGGTCCTGTCACTCATCCTCTGGCCCTTTCCCACTAGCCTTTAGACTCTTTGAATTTTGATGATTTGAATTTGGTGATTTGAATTTGGCCATTTCCTTTTTTCATTTTTTTTTCTTTGCTCTTGAGGTGTTGCTTATTAGGTCAGTTGAAGGCTCACCACTCCTTAGAAACAGCGAGGACTTTGGGCCAT
>NW_006159631.1:216848-281900 GCF_000334495.1 Tupaia belangeri chinensis
AAAATCTATAGCATTTCTATTTATGAACAACAAGTTGAACGAAGCAGAGCTGAAGAAAGGAATCCCTTTCACCGTAGCCACAAGATGTATAAGATACCTAGGGATAAACCTAACTAAGAAAGTCAAAGACCTTTATAAAGAAAACTATGAAAATCTTAAAAAAGATATTGAAAGTGACATAAAAAAGTGGGAGGATATCCCATGCTCCTGGATTGGAAGAATTAACATAATCAAAATGGCAATTCTACCCAAATTAATCTACATGTTTAATGCAATTCCATTCAAGATACCAGAAATATTCTTCACAGATCTAGAAAAGACAATCATAGAATTTGTCTGGAATCATAAAAGACCTCATATTGCAAAAGCACTCCTGCTCAAGAAGAATGGAGTAGGAGGCATATCACTCCCTGATCCCAAGATATACTATAAAGCTGTGGTCATCAAAACAGCATGGTATTGGCATAAAAACAGACATGTGAACCAATGGAAGAGAATAGAGACCCCAGAAATAACCCCCAAAGCTTACAGCCAACTGATCTTTGACAAAGGATATCAGTCAATCCATTGGGAAAAGGATTTGCATGACAGAAGACACAGTAATTAGTGTGAATTGACAGACCTCAGAATGGGAAAATATTTTTGTAAACTGTGTGTCAGATAAGGACTGATAACCATAATACACAAGGAACTCAAGCAGCTGTTGCATAAAAAGATGATCAATTCTATTAAAAGATGGGAGAATGAGTTTAGAAAATCATTCTGTAAGAATAACACACAGATAGCCAAGAGGCATATGAAAAAATACTCCACATCCCTCATTGTAAGGGAAATGTAGATCAAAACAACAATAAGATACCACCTAACCCCAATCAGAATGACTAAGATTAAAAAAATGATAAGTGCTGTCGGGGGTGTGGTGAAAAGGGAACTCTCTTACACTGCTGGTGGGAATGTAAATTGTTCCCACCACTGTGGAGAACAATTTCAAGATTCCTCAAAAATCTACAAATAGAACTATCATATGATCCAGCAGTCCCACTCATTGGTATCTACCCAAAGGACAGAAGAGTGCTTAATTGGAAAATTGCTTGCACGTTGATGTTTATTGTGGCATTATTCACAATTGCTAAGATATGGAACCAACCCAAATACCCATGAATAGATGTATGGATTGAAAAACTGAAGCTCATATACCTATCGATTACTACTCATCCATAAAAAACAACAAGACCCTGGCTTTTGACTGAAAATGGATGAATATGGAAGATTTACTGCTGAGTGAAGCAAGCCAGGTATGAAGGAGAAAGATATTATGTCGTCACTTAATATATGCTGAGTGTCTGCACTCTATGATTGTAACTGAATGATTAATGGATACAGAAACACAGTAAATGGTTGTGAATACCAGAGATAGTGCGGGAAGAGAATGGGTGAAGAAATAGAGTCTGAGGAAGGACATTTAGAAGAAAAATAGAGAGACAAAATTAATGGGACAAAGAAGTGGGGTATAAGTTGTTGAAGATAACGTTATAGTATTATCAACTGGACTGGAGAGAAAGGTACACATATTGGAATATCCACTTTGCAAGCTAAGTAACGTGATTGAATTATGAAATAACTTGAAATAAAAAATATTTTTCTAAAAAATAAATAATGAATAATAACAATAAAAGAAAAAATAATAGCGACTCTGATGACCCAATGGAGTAAATATTATTTAAAAATGGTATTTGTTTGGGAGCCTGATACCTGCAAAAGAGGATTTTCTCCAAATCATTGTAATTACATGTTCCCTAAACACAGTATTGTAGGAAGACCACTGTACTACCTATATGCTTTAGCTCTAATGCCACAAGAGTGGAACTGTTTAACCTAACTGTTGGTTAATTTTAAGCTACACATCCTTAATGAGAGCATTGGCCATGGCCATAGTGGCTCAGCCTTGGTGTCTTTTCTCAAGCCAATGAGGAAATTAATTTGTAATATGACATCCTGCTGGAGTAAACTAAATTTAGAGAGTGATGAGACAAGGTCTGAAGACCTGATTTCTGTCTTTTGGAGACAGCATAAACAAGATTGTGTGAAAATAGCAACCCACTTAAATAGGGAGACTTCATAGGAGTTGCTTTAGAGTAATTGAAGGGAAAGCTGAAAGGATATGTAATAATAACTTGGATGTTTCAATTTAATATTTAAAAAGTGAAGCAATTCAGGGCAATGACAATAGCCAGGATGGCCAAGAAGAGATGAAGCAAAGAGTCACATGGATGAGGAAGTCACAGGACCAAGATGTTATCTGAGTTATCTCTTGGAACCCTGAATTTATTCAGAATAATGGCAGGGAAGAAGACAGTGAGCTTAGTGACAATGTCTACAATACACGATGGAGAGTAAAAAGGAAATTATAAGGTGATAGCAAAAAAAAGGATTAGAGGGCAATATACTCATATTACATTAATCTAAAGCTGAGAGGGTTTTGGGTTTGTTTTCTGTAGAGCGCCCCCGCCCATCACCCTCAGCGCCTATTTCAAAATGGCGCTCAACGGAAGCCCGCTGAGCGCTCAAAGCAGTAAACAACTAAGGAAGTAGGGCAGTGGGGAGCGTGGAGAGCACGGGAACACCGCATGCAACCAATCCTCTTTCGAGGACTGGCTTCCGTGCACGTGGACAATGATCTGATTGGCTAGGGGCCCTTTATAAGGCCCTGGGGAAAAGGAAAAGAAGAAGAGCTCCTGTATTCAGAACCTGGGGAAATAAAGTGCTGAAGAGAAGACCGTCTCCAGAGTCGTCTGTTGCTGCGGCAAGTGGTGGCCTGTACGGGGAACCTTCTTCTGCATCAAGAGCGGCCAGAACTCTAGCACTCCAGGGCAGCCGGCTGGTAAGTCGCACAAGGTAAGAGACTGGAACATAGGTAAAGTTAAAAGACCTCGCGATAGAGGCAGGTAAAGTTATAAGACCTCGGGATAGAGGCAGGTATTCTTTCTCCTTCTTCTTTGGTGTTTTTTCTCTTTCTTTTCTTCTTCTTTTCGCCCTTTGGCTGCAGGCTGGTCCTAACCAAAATGGGCAACTCTTCCTCTCACCCCCTCTTTCAGGCGCTTAAAGCGCTCTTAAAAACTAAAGGACTTCAAGGAGAAGCGGCGCCATTCCTCCACCTGCGCTGCCCGAGAGCGTGGCTCCACACCTCGGGCTCCCAGGGTTTTCTTTCTTTTATAAAAACAATTAAGGTGAAGGAGAAAGCAATAGTCCTTCTGCTGAGCTAATCTCCAATATTTTGGAAATGAAAACAGTAAAAATGTCATCCTTGCCAGCCCAGTTTCAATTATATGCAACCCTACTTATCTGTACTCCCTCCTGCCTTCTCATCCCTACTGCAACAGGTATCAGAGAACTGGCCATTCTGGAGGACTCCCCTTTGACTTCTTACATAGGCAGAAAGTTGAGCCGTAGTTGTACTTAATTTTAGGAGTATGTGTATCCAGGCCTGAATGAAACCAAACAAAGCCACTTAAAAGCTACCCTAGATACCAGAAGTCTGGGGATCCTCCCAGTTCTATGTAATTGCTTGGGGGAATCTGGTGTCATCAAAGTCAATGTCTATATCAGTATCAAGAAATAAAAGGGGTACCTTATCTCCATGTGCACTTGAAGAGCAGGCCCCAAAGTAGACACGATCTTACAACAAAGTATCTTGCTATAGCTAGGCCTACTCTAACCACTCCCACCTTCAGGTCTTTGGTTCCAAGATAATCACATGGAAAATATTAGCACAAAATAAAAGCATCATCAAAGGGGAGATGAAAGCCTTGGCTATCTTAACTTCTGAGTGCTGCTTCCATTAGCTTATTCTAGGCTACAGCTGACATTGCTTGGTTTAACAACAATAGCAACAACAAAGATGAATATGGTTCAACAGCAATTTAGGCCATGTGCTATGTATTGTGCTGAACAGTGTAAGCAACAAAAAAAAAAGAAAGAAATTGTTATCCTTGAATATAAAAAGCTATAAAAAAGATAGGCACTTACACAAGTTAATGAAAGGCAGAACTTGATAAGCACAATAATGGGAGAGGTATGAACAAATTACTCTGAGGGTGTTGAGGAAGGAGAGTTGACTTCCAGCTAGAATAATCTAAGCTTATACAAAAGAAGTGACATTTGACATAAGGAAGGATGAATAAATTGGGTTTTCATACAAATAAATGAGTTGCAGGGAACAGCCAAAGATAAATGTGTGAAGACAAGACAATGCAGAAAACAGGATATGTAGTGATGGAAGTGAGAAAAGATGAAGATAGAAAGTCATACCAATAGTTACTATTTGTGGATCACTTACTATATGTCAGGAATAATTCTGAATTTAACATATAGTAGTTTATTTAATTATCACAAGAACATTGGGAGATGGTTTAGTTTTATCATCATCATCCCCATTTGACTGTTCAGAAACTGAGACCTAAGAAAAATAAGTAACTTGCTCAAGATCCAAAAGACAACAAATGAGAGTCAAGATTCAATCCCAGGAAATTTGGAAGTAGATTAAACTCATGTTATCAACCTCTACAATACACAATTTTCAAGAAATACTGGAAGAAGATCATGAAGACATCAAGTTCCAGAGTAAGGGCTCAGGACCCTATCTTAAAGTCCTCTGTTTGATTTTTAGTTATAGAACTTACTAGCTGAAGGGCCATAGAGAAGTTTCTTAATTATTCTAAAATCTTGTTTGTATAATTTTTAATGGGGACAATAAGATAAAACATCTTGGGGATAAAACTGAATACAAAGAACATATTACTTAGATTAGTTTGAAATACTTAGTAAATATAACTTTCATTATTCATAGTAGAATGAATACAATTCAAATACAAAAGTGGAAGAAAAGGACTGAAGTTTTCTGGCATTACTGGGATACAGGCTTTTATCATATATGTTGGGGAAGGTGGTGGGAAAGGAATGTGAAAACTAGCCTATGAAAGACTTTGGATGTGACCTTGAAACAATTGGATTTTTTTTTTTAAAGTCATGAACATATTTACAGCTTGCAACATGTTTGTTTCTATCATGAATTTTTTTTGTTTCTGAACCTCACCCCTCACTACCCATCTCCTCCTATACAGTATTTGATATCTACATTTTCTATATTGCTATTATACCTTTCCTTCTTTTAGGTTATGTCATAGAATATACACATTAAGTATATATAGAGTGGGAATATGCAATGTCTGTCCTTAGTAGTCTGATGTGTGTCACTTTGCATTAAACTGTTTATATTCATTCACTTTGTATCAAAAAGCAGGATCTCATTGGTTTTTATGGCTGAGTAGTACTCCAGAGTGTGTATGTAGCACATTTATTTTTTTAATCTAGCCGTCTGTTCTTGGACATTTAGGTTGATTTCATCTCATAGTAATTGTAAATACATTTGGATTGTATTCTACAGATTACAAAGAACCCATTAAGCAGGATGAATTTTTAAAGGACATGTGTGTATTACCCCCAGAGTCTGCACTGTGGAGTGGGGAACACTGGCAGTCAGTGAGACCAACTGAGGAAGAATACAGCCTTGGACCTTCCAATGCCTTCCAATTGCTCCAGGTACATCCCAGACTGGCCCCTCCCATATCCCCTTGTCATTATCCCCAGAGACTTGCTGCAGAGCAGGAAGCAGCAGCATTCAGTGAGAGCAACTGAGGGCGGAGAACTTTAGCTGCCTTCTAGCCACCTAGGAATATTTTGAAACTTCACAGTTTTCTGAAATGCATGGCATTCCTACTCCATCCCCCAGGTAAAACTTTCCAACCCAGCCCCAGGTACATTTGGTCCCAAGAGACTGGAAAAAGAATAAACACCTAAAGCTAGCTATATACACACTTCTCTGACTGGAAGACAAGGCCCTCTACCAAGAACATGTCAGAAAAGTAGAACTCTTCTTTCCACCTCACACTATAAAACCAACACCAGAAAAGTAGGAAGAAGTGTATAATCCATCAGAAGACTACAAACAGTGCAGAGGAACAAGAAGGATGGGAAAACAAGAAAACACCTCTTCCTCAATAGAACAGAGCAATTATTATTCAAGCATGGTACAGCAAAAAAGAATTTGGAAGCATGTCAGAAATAGAGTTCATAATATTCATGGTGACAGAGATGAGTAAGTCTTTCCAGGAGTTGAAGGAGGAGATAGACACTATAAAAAATAACTAATTGGAAGTTCTAGAGATTAAGATAGTAATACAGAAAATCAAGACCTTCATTGAAAGTTTTAATAACATACTGGACTGCAAAAAATTAGTAAAATATATGTGAAATACTAGACACTATCAAACACCCAAATATCTGAATAATAGGGATTCCAGAAGGCAAAGAATCACACAAGGACAAGGAAGATATATTCCATGAAATACTTGCATAAAATTTCCAAACCTAGAGAATTATTCAGACAATTGAATTCAAGAAATATAAATATAAAGTGATAAAATGTTTAAAGAATTATGATAATAATAATAATAATCTGGAAAAATTATGAAAAGCTATTTGATGATGATGCAGTGCAGATAGTCTTTGTCTTGACTGATATGCAAGGTATTCCTTCTGGAAAAGGAAATGCAATACACTGTAAAGATATATGTGATTCAATGTAATATAAAAATTTGATAATAATAAATAAAAAATAAAAGAATTGGAAGATATTCAAAATATTAAAAGAAAAACCATTTTGACCAAGAATACTATACTTGGCAAGATTAAACTACAAATGGGAAGAACGAATAAAATCATTTGCAGACAAACAAAAACTGGAAGAATTCACCAATATTAGACCAACTCTTCAAGAAATACTTAATGGAGTATTATATCAGGAAAACTAAAGACAAATAATAGAACAAAAAATAATAAAAATAACAGGGACAAATATACAAATATTGATAATAATGTTGAATATAAATGAATTCATTTTTCCAATTGAAAGACACAGCCTGGCTTAAGGGACTGAGAAAAGAAAAGTGAAGAAGAGGAAAAAGAAGAAGAAGAAAAAGAAGAAGAAGAAGAAAAGAAGAATGAGAAGGAGAAAGAAAACCAACCCAGAAACCCTCTCTTTGCCGCCTGCAAGAACCACACCTGGACCTTCCAGACCCCAAAAACTAGAAAGAACAGGGAAATTGCAGTCCCTTTCAGAAGGCATGTCTAAGGATTGCCTTGACAATTACAGGGACCAGGATCAGTTGAAGCCTTTCCTCTCCAATCTCACCTTCCACACCCAAAAAGCTAGAAAGGACAGGGAAATTGAAGGCCCTGTGAAAAGTCATGTCCATCTGATGTGTGTCCTGCCCATTTAAGGAACCACCGTCAGCTGGAGCTTTTGTATTCCAAACTCACCTTCCAGACCCCAAAATGTAGAAAAGTAGGTGAATCTCTCTTTTCTTTCTCTGTATCTCTCTTTTCTTTTCTTTTTTTT
The DNA here is from genome assembly GCF_000334495.1 of Tupaia belangeri chinensis. Taxonomy (NCBI): domain Eukaryota; kingdom Metazoa; phylum Chordata; class Mammalia; order Scandentia; family Tupaiidae; genus Tupaia; species Tupaia belangeri. The sequence goes on from NW_006159631.1 coordinate 224,305, forward strand.
TCTTTTCTCTTTTTTAAAAAAATTAAATGATAAAAAAATAGTTTTTACTTTCCTTTTGCAATTTTCTTTCTCTTAGTAATTCTCTCCCTTCTTTCTTCCCTTCACACAGGACAGGAAAATTGCAAGCTCTTTCAGAAGGCATCCACATCTGAGTCATCTCAGGCCCATTTCACATGGTGCACAAGCACAATGGATAATTTTTATTTTTTGCTTTCTAAAAGTTTTTTCTCCATTTTTGTGGTTTTTGTCCTTTTTGCTTTTTTCCCCCTTTGGTTTCTCTTCCTCTTTCTTCCTACTATCTTTCACTTTTACCTTTATTTCTCGTTTTGCAGCTCAGCTTTCACATACTGAATGTCTATACAGGTCTAGGTGCACAGTAGATAAATATTTGAATATTGTGAGGCTCAGATAAATCTTCACCTCCCCTCCCCTCCCACTGAATCTGGGTTACAAAGGGAGAAACTTCTCTTTATAAATCTGAACTCAAATATTTTCCTGTGGATACCACATTGCAAAACTGTAGAAGAAAAGAAGTTGGCTCAGAAGTACCTCGGTATAGAGACACACGTGAGCTTACAATTGCAGAAAACTTCTCCCACTAATTAGCCAAAAGTGAATACATTACAAAGTAACTAAAATTCAGACCAGCCTCAATAATGAGAACTGTGTTACCTATGTCTCTGACAAGGGAACACAGTAAATTATTTCATAGTATGGAATAAAAATTAGAGGAAATTAATGAAATGTCAGGAAAAGAGTTCAGAATATTTATGGTGACAAAACCTCTGAGATGCAAGAGAAAAGAGACATTGAACTTCAGGAGCGGAGAAAGTCCTTTCATGACTTGAAAGAGTGCCGGGGTCCAGCCTCGGCGTGGGTGGGTTATCTCGACGGAGGCGGCGCTGGAAAGGAAGACTAAGGCCTCGATGCTTTTCATGCACGTCCTTAGCCGGACACTCCCAAAGATCGCTCTCTGAGGAGTGACAACTGCTAGGAATCATCGTGCCTTTTTATTGAAAATGTGATACATGCAAGTAAATGGGTGAGGGGCAGTAAAAGATTTACTCTAAGGAACAGGGTATACAAAGCATGGAAGCAATAATTATAAAACATGCTGTTTGTCTTGTTAACTCAGGTAAAATCAATCACAGTTCTCAGGATGAGGAAGTCCATTTGTCTGCTGTATCTTCTTCTTGGATCTTGATTACTGGGAAGAGTCTTTTGAAGAGGGGGCTTGCAGGATGTTTGACAACTTCAGTCCCGGGCCAGGGCGATAACGTTGCTGGTTACAATGACCTAGATGGAAATCTTGTCTTGCTAAGTAAAGACACAGTTAATATATGGACTATCTATACATTACAACAAAGGAGAGTGAGTCTATGATCTATATGGGAAAGGAAGATGATCTTGTAGCTCCGGAGACAACACAGGATGTTTTATTAGCAGTTTTTCATAGTCAACAGCACATAGATGAGAAACTCTTTGTAGTTGAAAGCTACCTGTTGCTTTAGATAAGAACTCCCAGCTAAAATGGTTAATCTTTCTGTGGAGCCCTCAGCTTTGTTTATTCTGTTGTCCCATCCAGGCTTTTTCCTCTAATAAATCTGTGGGTTCCTGCATTTTGTTTGTTGAGTCTTGTCAATTAGTGAGTTCTTTTGTTTTATCTCTGAGTCTCTGTTATGTGGTGAATGTGCTGACTTTGCTAGTGTGAGTTAACTTTGGCCTGTAGCTTTAACAAGGGGTATGTAAGTAAAACTAACCTTAAACTAACTCAGTCTACATATGCTTCTAATGCTAATTTGGTTTATACTAACTTAATCTATATGTTAATTTTGACTTAAAAACAGACAGGTGGGGGAGTCTTAAACTTCCTGATCCTCCTGTCAGTCTTAGGGAACCACATTCCTACAAGATCACTAATTGGCTTTATTGCAATGGTTGGGGGTGATGTTTTACCCTTACACGGTACAGTAATAACAGTAAAACTCACGGCAGAGAAATTGAATACCGGCCAGTTCAAGGACACAAGGGAGAGCTCGTAAACTGGGCCTTGCCTCAGTTTCTTCCCAGTCCAGGCCTTGCCTTAGAATGGGAGGCAGCATCCTTACCAGCTTGTGTTGCCTGCATGGCCCCGTCAAAAGAGGAGATAGAAAATACAGAGGAGAATAAAATAGGATTTTCAGAGTTGAAGGGTATAATGAAAGAGATAAAAACCTCCCTTGAAAGTATTAAAAGCAGACTAGACCATGCAGATCAAATCTCAGGTTTAGATGACAAAATTTCTGATGTAGAAAAGATCACCAAGTAGAATGAAAAAATAACCATTCAAACTGAGGATAATATCCAGGAAATCCTAGACAGCATTAAACATCCAAACATCAAAAAATTGGTATAGAAGGCAAAGAATCTAATAAGAGTATGAATAATCTATGCCATGAAATCCTGAAAGAAAAATTTCCAAACCTAGAGAATTGTTCAAACGTCCAGACACAAAAAATGCAAAGAACTCCAAATAGAATCAACCCAAGAAGATCCTCTCCATGGTAGCCAGAGTGGCCAAAATAGCAGATAAAGATAAGATTCTAAAAATGGCAAGAGAGAAACATCAAGTTACTTATAAAGGTAATTATGGTAACATTGAAACTCTCAGTGTTAACAATATAGGCAAGGAAAGAATGAGAAGATATATTAAAAATGTTAAAAGAAAAACAATTTTGGTACCAGCAGCTAGTGTAATGGCTATGTTGCTGAAGTCCCATGTAGCCAACTGTGGTTCGAGTTTCTGGACCCAGTGGCTTAAACTCACGCCGGGCGCATGTGCCTGTGTACCCAAGATCAAGATCCCAAGAGGAGAATGGAGGAGAAGGGATTGCAGTGTGACCATCCCCCCTGGGGGGTGATTTCTCCCTTTCTGTCTCTATGTCTCTCTTTTTGTCTTTCTGGTGAGTGCATGCATGTGCCCTGTGGCAAAAACCTCTCCAAAAAATAAAAAGAAAAAGAAAAAAGAAAAAGAAAAACAATTTCAACTGAGATTATTATATCCAGCAAGATTATCCTTCAAATGGAAAGAAAAGATAAAAATATTCTCAAAAAAAGCCTGAAAACATTTGCCAGCACTAGATCAGCTCTCTAAGAGGGAGCTCTATACCAGCAAAACTAAAGACAGACAGAAATAACGGAACAAAAAACAACCTAGAAAATGACTAACATAATGGGAGGGACAAGTCCAGAAATATCGATAACAATGTTGAAGGTCAATGAATTAAATTCTCAAATCAAGAGACACAAAATGGTTGAATGTAAAAAAAAGAACAAATACAAACAAACAAAAAATACCTCTATCTGTTGCCTACAAGAAGTACACCTCATGGATAAAGACATATATAGACTAAGAGTGAAGGGCTGGATAAAGGTATTCCATACAAAAAAAAAACAAAAAGACTGGAGTCATGATACTTATTTCAGACAAAATAGACTTTAAGACAAAAATAGTAAGAGAAGACAAAGAAAGATATTTTATAGCAGTAAATGGGCTAATTTTTCAAGAAAATGTAACATATTAATATCTGTGCACCCAACTCAGGAGCACGCAAATATTTGAAGGAAGGACTGGTAGATCTGAAAGGAGGGATAGACTGCAACACAATACAATAATTGTTGCAAATCTTAGCACCCCACTATTATTTTTGGACTGATCATCTAGACAAGAATAAGCAAAGGTATACAGAATCTAAATGACATAATAAATCAAATAAACTTGGCAGACATCTGTAGAACCTGCCACCAAAAAAACCCAAACTATACATTTTTCTCACCCTCATATGGAAAATTTTTGAAGACTGACCACATGATAGAGCACAAAACAAGCCTTTACAGATTCTAATGCATAGAAATTATATCCAGGTTCTTCTCCAAACATTATGGAATTAAAATTAATTTAAGAAAAAAACATATAGAAAATAAACAACTTAATCATAAATGACTTCACAATTACTGAAGAAACTAGGATTGAAATAAATAGATTCATTGAAATCAATGATAATGGGTACATAGGTATCAATAACCTATGAGAAACAGCAAAAACAGTCATAAGAAGGATGGTAATAGTAATTAGTGAATTTTTTCAAAAAGATGGAAAGGTGGAAAATGGATAACCTAACATCATGCCTTAGGGAATTGGAGAAACAACAACAACCAACAACAACAACAAAAAAATCTGTAAAGAGAAAAGAAATAATAAATATTCGAGTAGAAAATAAATAATCTGCAGAAAATAAAATCAAAAGTTGGTTCTTTTAAAAATAGACAAAAATTGACCGACCATTAGCTAGACTAAGAAGAAGAAAGGAACTGGATAAATCAAATTCACAATAAAAAAGGCAATATTACAACAGACATAACAGAAATAGAAAACATCATCAAAGGACACTATGAGTGACTTACGAAAACAAAAAAGAAAACCTGGATGAGATGGATGAATTCCTGGACACATGTATTCTATTGAAATTGGGTCATGAAGACATGGAAAATCCGAATAGACTCTTAGGAAGCAATGAGATTGAATCAGTAATAAAGAATTTCAAAATAAAGCCCAGGCCCTGATGGATTTACTTCTGAATTCCACAAAACTTTTAAAGAAGAGTTAACCCCCATTCTACTTAAACTACTTTTAAAGATCTGGAAGAAAGAAACTCTCACAAATTCATTCTATGAAGTCTCCATTACTCTCATTCTCTAAACATATGTGAACATGAAAAAACGGAAAACTACAGACCAATATTTTGGGTGACTATGATGCAAAAATTCTCAACAAGATACTAGCAAATTGTATCCAACAACACTTAAAATTGATTATATGTCACGATGAGGTAGGTTTTATTCCAGGGATACAAGTTAGGTTCAGCATATGCAAAACCACAAATATAAAACACCATATAAAGAGATAGAAACAAAAAATCATATGATCATATTAATTGATGCAAAAGAAGCATTTGATAAAATGCAAAATTCCTTCATGATTAAGACTCTTAGGAAAATAATCATAGAAGGGACATTTCTCAATATAATTGAAGCCATCAATGAAAAATCCATAGTTAACATCATACTGAAAGGGGAATAGCTGAAAACTTTTTCACTAAATACTGGTTTTAGACAAGGCTGCCCACTAACTCCACTCCTTTTCAACATACTACTGGAAGTTCTAATCAATGCAATACGAAAAGAGAATAAAATAAAAGGCATTCAAATAAGGAAAGAAAAGGTAAAATTATCTCTATTTGCAGATGGCATGATTATATACATATTAAGACCTAAGGGTATTCACGGAACAACTGCTAGTGATGAATGGATACAGTAAAGTAGTAGGATACAAAATTAACAGAAAAAAACTATAGCATTTCTGTATACTAAAAACAAGGAGAATGAGATAAAATTTAAAAGTAATTCCATTTACCATAGAAACAAAAAGTAAAAGATAGCTAGGAACAAATCTAACCAATTCTGGAATAAAACCTACCTAGTTGTGATGTATAATCTTTTTTAAATGTTGTCCCTCTACAAGGAAAATTATGAAAATTTAAAAAAAGACATTGAAAATGTCACAAAAATGTGGAAAGACATTCTACATTCCTCAATTGGAAGAATTAATATAATAAAAGTGGCAATTCTACCCAAATTAATATATTTATTTAATGCAATTCTAATCATATTATCAGAGACAGTCTTCACAGATCTAGAAAAGACATTCATAAATTTTTTCTAGAATCAAGAAAGACCCTATATTGTCAAAGCAATCTTGTGCAAGAAGAGTGAATTCGGAGGCATCTCATCCCCTGACCCCAAAATATATTACAACGTTGTGATAATCAAAACAGCACGTATTGGTACAAAAACAGAACAGACATGTTGGCCAATAGAACTTAATAGAGATTCCGGAAATAAACCACAAAGCATACATCCAACTTATTTTTGAAAAAGAGCACCAATCAATCCAGTGGAAAAAGAAAAACCTCTTTAGCAAATGGGGTTGATAAAACTGGGTATCCACAGGCAGAAAGATGAACCTGGACTCCTATCTCTTGTTATTAACTAAATTAACTCAAAATGGATCAAAGATCTAAACCTAAGACTTCAAACTCTAAAACTCCTGGTAGGAAACACTTGGGAAACTCAGGGATACATTAGGGTAGGCAAAGAGTTCTTAAATAAAACTTCCAAAGCACTAGCAATAATCCCAAAAGTAGAAAAGTGAGATTACATCAGATTAAGAAGTTCTGCACAGAAAAAGACACAGTAATTAGTGTGAATTAACAACTTTCAAAATGGGAGAATATTTTTGTAAACCATGTCTCAGATAAGGGACTGATAACCAGAATATACAGAGAACTCAAGTGGCTCACCTGAAAAACAAATGGTCAACCCAATTAAAAGATGGAAAATTGAGCTAAACAAACAACTCTGTAAGGGAGACATATGAAAAGCCAAAAGGCATATGAAAAAATGCTCAACATACCTCATTATAAGAGATATGGAGATCAAAACCACAATGAGATAGTACTTAACCACAGTCAGACAGGCAAAGATTTTAGAAAAAAAATGATAAGTGCTTGAGGGGATGTTGTGAAAGGGGAACATTTCCTAGACTGTTGGTGGAAATGTAAATTGGCCCAGCCACTGTGGAGAACAATGTGGAGCTTCCTCACAGACATTAAAGTAGAACTACCATATAATCCAACAATTCCACTACTCGGTGTCTGCCCAAAGGACAGGAGAGTACTCAGTCTGAAAAGCGCTTACACAGCTATATTCATTGCAGCATTATTCACGATTTCTAAGACATAGAACCAACCCAATGTCCTCAAACAGATGAATGGATTGAAAAAGCGTGGCACAAATACTTGATGGAATACTATTCAGTCATAAAATACAAGGCTCTGTAATTTGATAGAAAGTGGACGAATACATAAGATTTATTGTTGAGTGAAGTCAGTCTCTGAAAAGAGTCATTGTATGTCTCCTCTTAATATATACAGACTGTCTGAATTCTGTGGTAGAGACTGAAAGACTAGAGAACATGACAGCATCAAAAACTGTAATAGAAACTAGAGACAAAATGGAAAGAGGATGGGAGAGGAAGAGCATAGGAAAGGAAATTTGGAATAAAAATAGAAGAGGTAAGACACTTGTGGGACACAGATAAAGTTTATTATCTGTTGATGAAGATGTGTATAGCATTTGCAATTGGGCTGGACTTGGACTGAGGTATACATCATGCTTGGTAAAGTCTCTTTACAATGTAAATGATGTATAGCAATTGAATGTATGAATAATAATAATAAGAAAGAAAGAAATAAAAAGAATTACCTTGTCACTATAGCTTTGCCAGCACTTATTAATTTTCCTAATTTTAGCCATTGTGAATGGGGTTAAGTGGTATCTCATTGTGGTTTTGATGTGTATTTTCCTTATGATAAGAGATGTTAAGCATGTTTTCATATGAGTTTGGACCGTTCATATGTCTTCTATGGAGAAATGCTTGTTCTGTTCATTTTTCCATCTTTTACTTGGATTGATAATTTTTTTTGTTGGTGATCTGCTTGAGTTTCTTGTATATTCTGGTTATCAATCCCTTATCTGAGTTATAATTTGCAAATATGTTCTCCCAATATGAGGGATGTCTTCTCACTCTACTTATATTTTCTTTGACTGTGAAGAGGCATCTTAGTCTAATATACTCCCATTTGTGTATTTTTGGAACTATTGCCTGTGCTTTTTTTTTTTTTTTTGAGAGGTTTTTGTTATAGGGCACGTTTGCTCACCAGAAAGACAGAGAGAGACAGAAAGACAGAAAGTGAGAAATCACCCCCCAGGGGGATGGCCACACCACAATCCCTTCTCCTCCATTCTCCTCTTGGGATCTTGGGCACGCACGCACACGCACCCACCCGGTGTAAGTTCTAAGCCACCAGGTCCGGGACTCAAACCATGGTCTACTGCATGGGAGTCCAGCAACATAGCCATTATGCCAACTGCTGGTCCCAATTGCCTGTGCTTTTGAGATCTTCTTTAAAAAGCCCTTGCCTACACAAAGGTCTCCAAGAGTTTTTCATGTGTTTCCCCCCAGTATTTTTATTGTTTGAGGTTTTATGTTAAGATACTCAATCCATTTTGTATTAATTTTTCTTAGTAGTGAGAGATAAGGATCTAGTTTTATTATTCTGCAGTTCTCCAGCACCATATGTTGAAGAGGTTTTCTTTTTCCCACTGGAATCTCTTGTGCCCTTGAGTTTTAAGCCACTGAGTCTGGGATGTGAACTGCGGTCAACTACATGGGAGTCCAGCAACATAGCCATTATGCTAACTGCTGGTCTCTGGTCATGCTATTTTAATTATCACAGCTTTGTGATATGTTTTGAGGTTGGGAAGTGATATATCTCTTTTGTTATTCCCTTGTACAGTATTACTTAGGCAATGCAAATTTTTCATGCTTCCAAACAAATTTTATGATTTTCTTCTCTTTTCTCTGAGTAATATCTCTGGTAGTTTGATTGAAATTGCATTGAATACGTAGATTAATTTGGGTAGAATTGTCATCTTAATTGTATTAATTTTTCCAATCCAGATGTTTTTCTACATTTTTGTATCATTTTAAATTTATTTTTCTAGTGCTTCATAGTTTTACTCATAGAGATTTTTGATGTCTTTGGTAAGATTTATTCCTAGATATTTTATTGGTACTGTGGTTATTGTAAATGGGATCTTTTTCTTCAATTCTGTCTCAGTTTGACCATTTTGAAGAATAAAAATGCTATAGATTTTTGTACGTTGATTTGTGTCCTGCCACTTTACTATACTTATAAATTCCAATAGGTTTTTCATGAATTCTTTTGAATTTTCTATGTACAGCATGAGATCATGCAAAATTAGATATAACTTTGCTTCTTCTTTTCCTGTTTGGATGCTTTTTATTTGACTCTCTTATCTAATTACATTGACTTTAAATTGTAGTAATATTTTTAAAAGGAGTAGAGAAAGTGAGCAGCCTTGTTTTGTTCCAGTTTTTAATGGAAAGGATTTCAGCTTTTCCACATTCAGTATGATGTTACCTATGGGTTTGTCATAGATGACTTTTATTGTGTTAAGGAACATCCCATCTATGTCAGTTTTAGTGAGTCTTGATAATGAAGTGATGTCCTTTATCAAATGATTTTTTGCATTGATTGATATAATCATATGATCTCATCTTTCCTTTTGTTAAAGCAACATATTAAATTTATTGTTTTACATATGTTGAACTATCCTTGCATCCCTGGAATAAATTCTACTTGTTCATAGTGTATAACCTTTTGAATATGTTTTTGAATACTATTTGTTAGTACTTTTTTGAGATTATTTTTTATCTATATTTCTCATTGAAAAGAATCTGAAGTTTTATTTTGTTGTAATGTCCTTGTCTGATTTTGGAATTGAGATGATAAAGGTTTCATAGAATTAATTTGGGAGTGTTCCTTCCTTTTCAATTAAAAAAAATAGTTTAAGGAGAACTGAGGTTAGTTCTTTTAAAGTAGAGGGACCAGCAGTTAGTGTAATGGCTATGTCGCTAGACTCCCATGTAGTCGACCGCGGTTCGCGTTCTGGACCCGGTGGCTTAAAACTCACACCAGGCACGTGTGTGTGCGTGCCCAAGATCCCAAGAGGAGAATGGAGGAGAAGGGATTGTGGCATGGCCATCCCCCCTGGAGGGTGATTTCTCACTTTCTGTCTCCCTGTGTCTCTCTGTCTGTCTGGCAAGTGCACGTGCCCTATAGCAAAATTCCCTCTTTCTGGGTAATGCGCGGGCAAAAAAAAAAAAAAAAAAAAAACCAGCAACAACAAAAAAACAAAAACAAAAAAACTCTCCCAAAAATAAAAAAGATAAAAGTTTTGTAGAAATCAGAAGTAAAGCCATCTGGATCTGGACTCTTCCTTGTTGGGAGATTATCTATTACTGATTCAATATTGATTGTTATGTGTCTAGTCAAACTTCTATTTCTTTCTGGTTCAATCTTGGTAAGTTATACATGTCCAGAAATTTGCCCATCTCATCTAGATTTTCTATTTGTTTGTTTGTATATAGTTGCTCATAGTACTCCTTGATAATATTTTGTATTTCTGTTATATCCATTGTAATAATGCCTGTTTCTTTGTTGATTTAATTTATCTGGATTCTTTCTCTGTTCTTGATTAATCTAGCTAATGGTGTGTCAATTTTTTCTATCTTCTCAAAAAATAAACTTTTGGTTTTATTTATTTTCTGTATAGTTCTTATATTCTTTATGTCATTTATTTCTATTCAAATCTCTATTTTTTTTCCCTGGAATTTTTTAGTATTTTGTTGTTGTTTTTCTAGTTCCCTGAGTTGTGTCTTTAGGTTATTTATTTGCCACATTTCTGCTTTTTTTTTTTTTCTTTTGGGCACTAACTGTTATGAACTTTCCTCATATAACAGCTTTTACTCTGTCTTATAGGTTACAAACACTTTTTTTTCATTATCATTTATTGTTATGAACCTTTTGTCTTTAGTCTTAATTTTTTCTATGTAAAGTCATTCAGGTGTAGGTTGTTTATTTTCCAGGTGTTCGTGAATTTTTGAGGGCTCTTTATGTAATTGATTATTTTTCTGATATTTCTGTGTATTTCTCTGTGCTGTCCACTGTTGGTGAGGAACTACCACTCTCATCTGTTAAAGAGCTACCATCTTGTATTCTCATGTTTCTTCAAGATCTGTGCTGTTTTCTAGTCATTAGATGAAGTATTTCCTTTTTCTTTATTTCTTGGAGTATATTCTGTAGTACTGTTGGAGAAAATTTCACCATTAGGATATTCCTTTTGGAAGGCTTTATCTCCCAGGTCAGAGCAGTTATGGGTAACTTTAGGTGCTTGGATCCTCTATTAAATGTTTAGCTTTTTTTTTACATTTGTATTTTATTTACATTGTATAACATCTTTAAAGTATAAAATTCTTTTTCCAAGATAAATATCATGTATGTCAGTCAAGACAAAGATATTACTATGTACATTATCATCAGCAAATAGCTTCTCATTTTTTGTCAATTAAGCATTATTTTACCAGTATTTTCCTTTCCTTTTCCCCTGTCTCCATTCCATACTAAACTTTTTTTTTCATTTTTTTTCACATTTTATTGAGTCACAAAAGATCTTACAGTGTGGACAAAGTTAGAATCTAGTGACAAGTGCACTGTAATTTTCTTCTGAAACATTTTTTTTCTCTCTCCATTCTCCCTTTTACAAAAAAGAGATATAAACTAACTAATTTGCAAAAACAAATGGCTAATCTCAATTTGGTCTGTTATTAGCATGAAGCCCTTTAAGAATTAAATTTCTGATGCAAGACAACTGATACTACTGTATTATTGAACTTATGCAAATAACCATTCTGCCACAAAATAAGAATGCTTACCAATATTTTCGAATTACAAAGAGGTCAGGAAGGGAGAAAATTTTATGTTTTAATTAAAATATTCTTTAACAAATTGCTGAATACAACTACTCAAAAGAAAACAAAAATCTTTAAATCTGGAAGACAAAGCATAGAAGAAAATCAGTAATGTTTCAGGAAAAAAGTCAGAATTTTATTTCATCAGTCCTGTCTTGTTTAATCTTTCTTTTGCTGAATTTGCAGTGTTACTGTGATCTGACAAAATTTTCAGTTCTTGATGAGGTGGCAGCAAGCTAAGGCGATATAACTTGGTCAAGATGATACACTCACATGTTCTGCTTTGTGTAATATGTGGATTGGTGTATTAAAAGTTCCAAAGTGTCTTCCAGAACTTATGCACAGACTCACCCTAAAGGCCTGCCCACATCAGACTCAAGACCACTGGTGAATGGGTGGACAGGGCAAGCCATGGCCACTAGAATGGTGGGTAATGGAGTCCAAATATTCTCAAGTAGCTTCCAGGTCCCAAACACTGGCTTATTCTAAAGATCTGCCCAGATCAGACTCAAGACTTCAGATGGGTGAGGGGGCAGTGCAAGCTCAGGCCCCTGGGATGGTAGGCAATGGAGTCCATATGTTTCAAAGTTTGCTCCATGCCCTGAGAACATACTTACCCTAGAGGCCTGCCTAGACCAGGTTCAAGACTTCCAGAAGGTGAGCTGGCTTATCCCAGGCCATTGGGACAGTGGGCAATGAGGTTCAAAATTTCTGAAGTGACTCCCAGAAAGTGGAATTCCTGAAAATGGAATTACCCTAGAGGCCTGCTTAGATTGGGGTCAAGACTTCCAGCAGGCAGGTGGGTGGGGTAAACTCAGGCCACTAAGATAGTATGTGATGGAGTCCAAAAGATCCAAAGTGACTCTCTGGCCCTGAGCATACACTCACCCAAAAGGCCAGCCCAAACCAAGCTCAAGTTTGTGTGTGTGTGTGTGTGGTTTTTTTTTTTTTTTGTGATAGGGCGCATGCGCTTGCCAGACAGACAGAGAGAGACAGAGAAACAGAAAGCAAGAAATCCCCCCGGGGGGATGGCCACACTGTAATCCCTTCTCCTCCATTCTCCTCTCGGGATCTTGGGCATGCACACACACATGCCCGGAGTGAGTTTTAAGCCACCCGGTCCAGAACACAAACCATGGTCGACTACATGGAAGTCTAGTGACAAAGCCATTATGCTAACTGCTGGTCCCCAAGCTCAAGACTTCTGGCAGGTAGGTGAGAGTGCAAGCCAAGGCCACAGGGATGGTGGGTGATGGAGTTCAAAACTTCTGAAGTGCCTTCCAGCCTAAAGCATGGACATACCCAAAAGGTCTGACTAGACTAGGCTCAAGACTCTTGGCAGGTGGGTGTGCAAGGTGAGCCCAGGCCACTGGGATGGCGGTTGATGAAGTTCAAAAGTTATTAAGAGGCTCCTAGGCTCCCAGAATGGAGTCACTCAAAAGGCTGGTCCACAATGAGCTCAAGTATCCTGGCAAGTGGGCAGGCAGTGTGAGCACAGGCCACTGGGATGGTGGATGATAGAGTCCAAAAGTTCAGAAGTGGTTTTTAGTCCCCAAGCACAGACTCACCCTAAAGACCTGCCAAGACTGGACTGAAGAGTCTCAGTAGGTCAAAAGGTAGGTCAAGCCCATGCCACTAGGACAGTGAATGATGGATTTCCAAAGTTCCAAAGTGGCTCCCAGACCCTGAGTGTAGACTCATTCTGAAGGCTTGCTGAGACTGGGCTCAAAACTCCTAACAGTCAGGGCAAGTCCAGGCCACTAGGACAGTGAGTGATGGAGTCCAAAAGTTCTGAAGTGGCTCCCAAGTCCTAGCACAGAATAACCCAATAGGCCTTCCCAGACCAGGTTCTAAACTCCTGGTGGTCAGGGTGAGTCCATGTCACTGAAATGGTGGATGATGGAGTACAAAAGTTCCAAAGTGATTTCTAGGTTTCTAGTATGGATTCATAGAAAAGGCAGGCTCAGACTGCTCAAGATTCCTGGTGGGCAGGCAAGTGGGATGAGCCAAAGCCACTGGGATGGTTAGTGATGGACTCCAAAAGTTTTGAAGTAGCTCTGAGCCCCTGAGCACCCTAAAGTCCTGGTAAGACCAGTCTCAAGGTCTTGCCAGAGCAGGGTGAGGCCAGGGCACTGGAGCTGTGGGCAATGGAGTTCACATTTTTGGCAATGGCTCTTAGGCTCTGAAAATGGACTTAACCTAAAGGGCTGCCCAGAACGGACTCAAGACTCTTTATGCATAGATGGGTGGGGTGATTCCAGGACACTAGGATGATAGGCAAAAGAGTCCAAAAGTTCTGAAGTGTCTCCCAGCCCCTAAGTGTGGGTTCACTCAAGACATCTGTCCTTACTGGGCTCAATGCTCCAGGTGGACAGGTGGGTGAGGTGAGCCCTGGCAAAAAACAAGCAATGAACTGTAACAGTGGGTGATAAGTTCAAAAAGTTCCAAAGTGGCTCCCACGCCCCAGGAAGGTACTCATCCTAAAGGCCTGCCCAGACCAAGCTCAAGACTCTTGACAGGTGGAGAATGGGGCAAGCTCAGGTTCCTGGAATGGTGGGTAATGTCTAAATATCTGAAGTTTCTCCCAGCCCTGAGCATGAACCTACCCTAAAGGCCTGCTTAGAATGGGCTCAAGACTCCCAGTAGGCAGGTGGGTGGGGCAAGCTCAGGTCACTAGGATGGTGGGCAATAGAGTCTAAAAATTCTGAAGTGGCTCTGAGGCCCTGAGCATGAACTCCCTCTAAAGTCCACCCCAGATGAGGCTCAAGACTCCAGGGAGGAGAAGTGAGCCCAGGCCACTGGAATTGTGGATGATGGAGTCCAAAAGTTCCAAAGTAGCTCCCAGGCCCTGAACATTTATGCAGTGGCTTCCAGGCCTTGGATTCAACCTCAAGTCCTGACCAGAGCGAGTTCAAGACTCCCAGCAGACAGGGGTGCAGGTGGTGCAAGTCCAGGCCACTAGAACTATGGGAAATGGAGTGAAGGTTCAGAAGTAGCTCCCAGGCCCCAAGTACAGACTCAGCCTAAAAGCCTACCCAGTCTGGGCTCAAGACTCCCAGCACGTGGGTGAATGGGGCCAGTCCATGCCACTGGAATGGTGGCTGATGGAGTCCAAAAGTTCTGAAGTGGCTCCCAGGCCCTGAACATGGGCTCAAATATGCATGTTTCCAACCCTTAGATGGAAACTTTTTGAAAACTGATCACATGATACCAAAGCAATTCTTTCAAATTTAAAGTCAAAGAGACTATATCCAGCAAATTCTCCTTCTATGACAGAATTAAAAGGAAATTAATTTCAGAAAAAAACCCCTCCAAATTACAAACAAATGGAAACTAAGCAGCCTATTTCTGAGTGACTTCACAACCACTGAAGAAATTAAGACTGGGACCAGCAGTTAGCATAATGGCTATGTCGCTGGACTCCCATGTAGTCGACCATGGTTCACGTCTGGAACCCAGAGGCTTAAAACTCATGGCAGGAATGTGTGCTTGCAAGCCCAAGATCCCAAGAAGAGAATGAAGAAGAGATTGCGGTGTGGCCATCCCCCCTGGGGGGTGATTTTTCACTTTCTGTCTCTCTCCCTCTCTCTCTCTCTCTCTCTCTCTCTGTCTGTCTGGCGAGCGCGCGCAGCCTATAGAGAAAAAAAAGAAAGAAAAAGAAATTAAGACTGAAATAAAAAGATTAATTGAAACCAACAACAAGTACACCAGTTTGTATAATCTATGGAATACAATGAAAGCAGTCATAAAAGGGAGGTTCATAGTAATTAGTGCACATAAGAAAAAGATAGAAAGGTAGAAAATAGACCACCTAATTATAAATCTGGGAATTAGAAAAACAACAACAAAATCTCCCCAAAAAAATGCTGGGAGAAAAAAAATAATGAAGATTTGAACAAAAATAAATTAAGTGAAGTATAAAATAAGTACAGAAAAAATAACTAAAACCAAAAGCTAGTTCTTTGAGAAGATGAAGAAAATAATTGATATACTATTAGCTAGACTAATTAAGATGAAGATAAAAAGGAACCAGCCAAATCAAATTCACAGTGAAAAAGGCAATATTACAATAGATGTACCAGAAATACCAAGATCATAAGACAATATGATGAGCAACTATATGTCAAAAAAAAAAAAGAAAAAGAAAAAGAAAACCTGGATGAGACGGACAAAATTTCTGGACAAATATAAGCTATCAAGACTGAATCAGTAAGACATAGAAAGCGTGATAAACCAAAAACAAGCAATGAAATTGAATCAGTGATAAATAACCTCCAAACAAAGAAAAGCCATGGTCCCACTGGTTTCACTTCTGAATTCTACAAAACTCTTAAGAAAGAGCTGACCCCCCTTCTATTCATACTATTATTAAAGATCCAAAAGGAACACTTTCAAGCTCATTTTATGAAACCTTCATCATACTTAACAACAAAAGTATACAGACCAATATCTCTGACAAATAGATTGGAAAGGATAAAAGTATGGAAAATGGAGAATAATGGTGATACTGAAGACAATGAATAATGAGGGTGGAAAATATGGGAAGGTGAGAGGGAGAGAATCAAGAAGAATGAAAAAGGAAGCAAAATATTTAAGGAATGCAAATACAAAGAAATATTTTGAGTATATTGTATACAGTAATGTCTTTGGATTGATATGTAGTGTACTCAAAATGGGAAAATTCATTTGGTGTGCTATAATGATACACTGTGATTGAACATATAAAATAAATAAAGAACTAATATTAATGCAAACATTCTCAACAACATATTAGAAAATTATATCCAATGATGCATTTAAAAGATTATACACCATAACCAGGTAGGCTTTATTCAAGGGATGGTTCAACATATACAAAATTATAAATGTAATACACCATATTAACAGAAAAAAAGATAAAAATTATATAATCATATCAATGGATATAGAAAAAAACATTTGATATAAAACAACACTTTTTCATGATTAAAACTCAAGAAAATCTGCAAGGGGAAACCTTTTTTGCCACGATAAAAGCCATCTTTGAAAATACCATAGCAAATATGATACTGAATGTTGAAAAACTGAAAGTTTTTCAACTAAAAACTGGAATAAGACAATGTTGCGTATTTTCTACACTCCTTTGCAATATAGAACTGGAAGTTCCATCCAATGCAATCACACAGGAGACTAAAATAATTGGTATTCAGATAGAGGAGGACAAAGTGAAGCTATTTCTATTTGCAAATGACATTACTATATACAAAGAAAACTCAACGTGTGCGCGCGAGAGAAAGCCTCCATGACTGGGACTCAGGCCATTGTTGGCCATGTGGGAGTCCACCCATTAATCATCATGCCACCAACTAGCACCTTTATAGCATTTTTATGCATCGACAGTGAACATATTGAGGTATAATTGAAGAAACCAATTTAATTTACAATGGTCACCAATAGTCACAAAAGAAATAAGATATATAGGAATAAAGCTAACCAAAGAAGTAAAAGACTTCTACAAAAAAAAATAATAAACTTTAAAAAAATGAAAATGACTAAAAAAAGTAGAAAGACATCTCATGTACCTGGATTGGAAGAATTGATATAATCAAAATGGCAATCTTACCTATATTGATCTACAAATTAAATTCTATCTCAATGGATTTACCAGAGAAGTTCTTCACAGATTTAGAAAAAAACAATCACAGAATTTGTGAAGAACCATAAAAGAATCCTTAATGCCAAAGCTATACTGTGCTAGAAGAATGGAGTAGGAGGCATTGCACTTCCTGACCCTGTAATATATTACAAACTTATGATAATCAAAGCAGCATGGTACTGGCACAAAAACAGACATGTGGACCAATGGGGAAAAGAAAAGGCCCCTTAAATAAATCTAAAAACATATAGCAAACTGATTTTTAACAAAGAACACTAGAAAAGCCAATGGAAAAAAGAACATCTTTTTAGCAAATGAGCTGGAAAAATTGGATATCTACACACAGAAAGATGAAACTTGACCTCTATCTCTCACCATTAAAAAAAGTCAACTCAAAATTTTGAACAATCTAATCCTAAGTCCTTAAACTATAAAACTACTGGTGGATAACATAGGGGAAATCCTGGAGACTTTATAGTAGGCAAGGAATTCTTAAATAAGATCATTAATGCAAAAACAATAATGCCATTAATAGACAAGTGGGATTACATTGGGCTAAAAAGCTTCAGCACAGCAAAAGAAATAATAATTAGAGTGAATCAGCAACCCTTGGAATGAAAGAATATATTTGCAAATTATGCCTCAGATAAGGGAATGATAACCAGAATATACAGAGAATTTCAGCAGCTTACCCAAAATAAAATAAGCAATCTAATGAAAAGATGGGGGACCAGCAGTTAGCATAATGGCTATGTCACTGGACTCCCATGTAGTTGACCGTGGTTTACGTCCCGGACCTGGTGGCTAAAACTCAGGCCAGGTGCATGTGCGTGTGTGCCCAAGATCCCGAGAGGAGAGTGGAGGAGAAGGGATTGCGGTGTGGCCATCTATCCGGGGGGGGGTGATTTCTCGCTTTCTATCTCTCTGTCTTTCTCTGTCTGTCTGGTGAGTGCACGCGCCCTGTAGCAAAAACCTCTCCAAAAAAAAAAGAAAAGATGGACAAAGGAGTTGAACAGACTACTCTCTAAGAAAGATATATGAACAGCAAAAAAGCATTTGAAAAAATACTGAACATCTCTTACCATAATGGAAATACAAATTGATACCACAGTGAAATACCACCTAACCCCAGTCAGAATGGCTAAGATAAAATAAAATAAAATATAAAATAAAATAAAAGGATAAGTGCTGGCAAGGATGCAATCCAAAGATAGTGCTCCTACAATTTTGGTGGGAATATACATTAGTACAGCCACTGTGGAGAGCAATATGGAGGTTTTTCAAAGACCTACAGATAAAACTACCATACTATCAGTCTATTTCACTTCTGGCTATCTACCCATTACTTAAAAATGTTTCCCATCAGGCTAATGTCAGATTTCTCAATAGAAATAATGTAAGCAAGGAAAGAAAGGAAAGTGTTATAGTCAAAGTGTTAAAAGAAAAACAATTTCAACAAAGATTACTATACCTGGCAAGATTATCCTTAAACTGGCAAAAAAAAAAAAAAAAAAAGAAAGAAAAGATAAACGCATTCTTAGATTTAAAATATCCTGAAAGAATTTACCAACGCCAGACCAGCTTTTCAAGAAGTACTGAAGAGGGACCAGCAGTTAGCATAATGGCTATGTCACTGGACTCCCATGTAGTCTACCACGGTTCGAGTCTCGGACCCAGTGGCTTAAACTCATGCCAGGTGCGTGTGTGTGCGTGCCCAAGATCCCAAGAGGAGAATGGAGGAGAAGGGATTGTGGTGTGGCCATCCCCCTGGGGGGTGATTTCTTGCTTTCTGTCTCTCTGTCTCTCTTTGTCTTTCTGGTGAGCACCTGCACCCTATAGCAAAAACCTCTCAAAAAAAAATTTAAAAAAAAGTACTGAAGAGAGTGCTATTGCAGGAAAATGAAAGATAGACACATAGAAATAAGAAAAAAAAATCAAGAAAATGGCTAACATAATGGTAGGGATAGGTCTACAAATACTGATAATAATATTGAATATCAATGGATTAAATTCTCCAATAAAGAGACATGGACTGGTCAAATAGATAAAAAATAAAAATAAAAACAGAAACCCTCTATCTACTGCCTACAAGGAACACAGCTCATGGAGAAAGATGTGCATAGACTAAAAATCAGGAGCTGGAAAAAATTACTTCATGCAAATGGAAATCAAACAAAAGAGTCATGATACTGATCTGAGACAAAATAGGCTTTAATGCAAAAATTGTAAGAAAAGACAAAAATGGCATTATACAGAGGTGAAAACGCTAATTCATTAAGAATATATAATGTTTATAAATATGCATCCAAATCAGGAGCACTCGTGTTGCAGAAAAACAGATGCTGAGGAACAGAAATGGCACTCAGGAGAGACAGGAGAACTCTTTATTATGTCAGCAGGCACAGAGAAGTTAACACTTTGAGTCTATGGCCCCGGACTGGAGGTTGGACACAGTCTTTTATCAGGGAATTGGTGAGGAGAAGTCTCTGCATGTTAGGAATGGGGAAGGGGCTCAGAACCTGCCCTAAAATGGAGGTGGAAGAGAAGCAGGAAGTCTAACCTATTCAAGGTTTCAAGTTACCCTGTAGCTCTGGGGAGGGACAGTAAGTTTGCAAGAGGGAAGAAACCTCAGCCAGCTATCATCCCTGAGTTATTCATGAATTCAGGGTATCTCCATATTACTCTCCCCTCTTGAGCCTTCTCAACTATACTCAAGGAGGGTCAAAGTTTTCTGGGGAAGCGACAAGCCATTGATACTTGATGGTTTAAAGACGGGAGGTTACAAATTACTTAATTAGTTTAAGGATGCTTGCTGCTAAATCAGATTTAGTACTCTGACTGCCAGTGCTAAAAGAATAACTGCTAGGGTCCCACGGGAGGTAGTAGCCATGGGACCCATGTCCAGAGCCCATTCTAACCTGCCCAGGAGTCAGCTGATACTTGTCACTTTTTGGAGACCAAATCTTTAAACTTCTTGACTGTGTCTTGAACCCCACCTGATTTGTTGGCAAAAAAGTGACATTCCTCTCCCAGAAATAAACAGAGTCCACACTTTTTGGCAGTCTGGAGATCTAACCCTCTCTGGTTCAGTAGGACCACATCAGTCAAGGGGTCTCGCTAGACTTGTAGTCTCAATAATATTCACTACCTGTTGGAACCCATCTGCCAGCACAGTGGACAGCTGCTGGTAGTAAACAGCAGAAGATATCATTCCTTCAATCCTGATCCTAACCCCAGCATCAATTCCCAGTCCTACTAGGAGGGGAATGAATTGTATTGCCCTTCAGGCTCTAGCATGTACTATCAAGGGGACATTGACATTCTCATTTCTCTGTAAAATGTCTACCATGGGGGAAGGTGAGAATTGCCCAGGTATAGGTTCTGGACCAGTTTTCTGGAAGGCACTGGTAAGCATAGGGCCCACATATGAGGTGGAACCCCAGGTATTGGGAACAAATTGCAGTCCTATTTTCTGGATATGTACTGTGGCAGGTCATATTACCTATTTAAATGGTACCTTGATTTGTAAAACAGCCCTGGGGCATAGAAGAGAGGTGAATCTGGGAGACTGGTCCCTCTCATACAGTGGTCAGATTAACAAGTATGGTGTCATTTATAGGGTAGGAGCCTGTCAGGCTCAGTAAAAGAGCAAGGGCCAGGGTCAGGAGTATAACTAAAGTGAAATTGGTATTAGGAACAGAACCCCAATGAAAATGCCTCCAGTTAGTTAACCCACGCTTCTTAGGCTTATCAAGGTTGCTACTACCAGGAGGTATAATATTGCTAGCAAAAGCCTTTCCCAGAATTCCCAGCCCCTTGGGGCCACATCTGCCAGACCAATGGAGAGAAGCACAGCTAGCACTATGGGAAGAGCTAGGAGTAGAAAATTGTAAGGGTTTGGTGGGGGTGTCATTTGTCACTGTCCTCAAGCTTCTGACATACGTAGATTGGTCAGTGTCTTGACTGACTAAAGCAGGGCTGTTGACTCCTCAAGCTTCCACAGTGTATAGAGCAGCCAGCCCAGGAGTGGCTACAGCACGGCTGCCGTGATTGGTTGTGGTCCTCTGGAAGGTTATTTTAGTCAGCTGCTCAGTGTGCTTTTTCACCAGCCAGGTCCCAGGGTCCTCTAGTATCATGACTTGATTCACTCATGAGTGATGGATTCATGGGGCTAGCCCTGTAGCCTTAACTGCAGTAAGGGTAACAAACACAACAACATATGGTCCCAACTGGATGGGCTGTAGTGATTCTTTTTTCCAATTTTTAACCCACACAAGATCCCCAGCTCATGTCTGTGCTTTTTCACCAGCCAGGTCCCAGGGTCCTCTAGTATCATGACTTGATTCACTCATGAGTGATGGATTCATGGGGCTAGCCCTGTAGCCTTAACTGCAGTAAGGGTAACAAACACAACAACATATGGTCCCAACTGGATGGGCTGTAGTGATTCTTTTTTCCAATTTTTAACCCACACAAGATCCCCAGCTCATGTCTGTTTACCCAGTTTCCGAGGGGGTTGGGGGTTCTTCCTAAGGTGACACAGGATGATTTCTTTAAAGTCTTTCCTGGGACCAGCAGTTGGCGTAATGGCTATGTCGCTGGACTCCCATGTAGTCGACTGTGATTTGAGTCCTGTACGGGTGGCTTAAACTCATGCCAGATGCGTGTGCATGTATGCCCAAGATCCCAAGAGAATGAATTGCGGCGTGGCCATCCCCTCAGGGGGGTGATTTCTTACTTTATGTGTCTCTGTCTTTCTGGTGAGCTCATGCACTCTATAACAAAAACCTCTTCAAAAAGAAAGAAAAAAGAAAGAGAGAGAGAGAAAGAAGAAGAAAGAAAGAAAAAGGAAGGAAAGAAGGAAGGAAGGAAGGAAGGAAGGAAGAAGAAAGAAGGAAGGAAAAATAAATAAATAAAGTCTTTCCCAGGGTCATCAGATCCTGAGTCAGGATTGCCTTGCCTAGCTCACAGATGTCCACCATTAGGACCCGGGTGACTAAAAGGAGGTGGACAGTCAAATAGAATCTCATAAGGGGAATAAAATTGTTTTAGGGTGTACATCAAACTTGAAGCAGGGTCATTGGGAGGACATCCACCCAGGGGTATCCAGTGTTCTTAGAGCTTAGCCAGTGTGGATTTGAGGGTACAATTCATTCATTCAACTCTCCCAGAACTCTGAGGTCAGTAAGCAGTGTGAAGCTTCCATTTTATGCCCAAGTCTTTTGCTACTTCTTGTGTAACTTCTGCCATAAAAGCAGGGCCATTGTCTGATCCGATCATAAGGGGAAGCCCAAACTAAGGTATAACTTCTTTCAGAAGGGCTTGAGTGACTTCTCTGGCCTTTTCAGTTTGCATAGGGAAGGCTTCCAACCAGCTTCAGTAAGTACACACCAGGACTAGTAAGTACTTATAGCCTTGGCATGGTCGCACTTCTGAGAAGTCTGCCTTCAGTAATTCCAGGAGAGTTGTCCTGGTAGCTTATATTCCAGCCAGCCAAGTTGGCCCCTTGCTGGGGTTACTTCTGTCACAGTTCTCTCACTGATTCAAGAAATAGTATAGGCTTAGCATGTTCTCCAAGTTAGTCTTTCCCCAGTGAGTCAACTTGTGGTGTTGCTTTACCAACAAATATCCCAGGGACTGAGGTATATATATATATATATATGGATATCTCCACCATCCATCTTCTTTCAGGGTTTCTACCTCTGACTTTGCCCAATGATCTTCATTGGAGGTATAAAGGGGGGCTTTTGGGAGACTTGTGAGTGGTAACATGTTGGTTACAGCAGTTGAGGTTCAGTTGGTGGTCTGGGCTGTCTGGCCTACCAACTGTTTTCCCAGGGTGATGGAGTCTTCCCCCCTCTGGTATTCACTAAAATGGATGATTTCCACTTCCTTTGGCACCCAGACTGCTTCTAATAATCGGCAGATTTCCTCTTTGCTTTTAACTGTCTTTCCTTCTGCCAATAGGAGTTCTCACTCTTGGTATAATGCTCCATGAACATGTAGGGTATCAAAAGCATAGATGTTTAGATGTTTACTATCTTATTGGTTGCTAATCTTAGGGCTCATATTAATGCCCAGATTTCACCATATTGAGCTGAACATCCTTGGGCCAGTGCCCCAGCCTCGATCACTGTATCTTTTGAGGTAATGTTAAAGCTAGCATATCGAGTTCCATCCTTCATGTAGCTGCTACCATCAGTGAAAAGGATGAAGTAAGGGGCCTTCACCAGTGTGTCTATAAGATTAGGACATCCAAAAAAGACCTCATCAAGGGCTTCTTCACAATTGTAGTCAGGAGGCCCTAGTGTAGCTGGGAGGAAGCTAGCAGGGTTGAGGGTCTGCAGAGTCTGGAGCCTAATTCAGGAATTTCCAATCAATAAGCCCTGGTAGTGGAACATCCTAGAGCTGGCTAGCCATTTATATACCCTGATGTTCATCAGGGTTGTCACTGAATGAGGGACAAAGGTATTGATAACTTGGCCTAAGGTTAGCTTGTCTGCCTTTTTAATCAATTCAACAGTGGAAGCAGGGGCTCATAGGCAAGGGGGCCATCTAGATGCCACTAGATCTAACCTTTTAGACAGGTAGGCAATGTGTCTCCCCCAAGGTCCAATGGGCTGAGTTAGAACTCCTAATGCTGTCTGACTTTTATCATATACAAACAGCTTGAATTCTTAGATGATGTCTGGGAATCCCGAAGATGAGACTTTCCTGAGACTTGACTTAAGATCCTGGAAAACATGCTCTTGTAAGGATCCTCATTTAACAGGATCCTGAGACTTGACTTAAGATCCTGGAAAACATGCTCTTGTAAGGATCCTCATTTAAAAGGAACTTCTTCTGGGCCTTTTAATATTTCATAGAGAGGCTTAGCCTTTTCATAAAACCTGGGATCCAAATTCTACAGAATCCTGTGGCCTCCAGTAATTTACATAGTTGATTCAGACTTGTAGGCTGAGGCAATCCACATACTACCTGCTTTAGTTTCTGCCCATGAGCATGATATATTTTAGTCAAAATGAATCCTAAGAATAGTACATGGGTACAACATATTTGGGCCTTCTTCATTGAGACTTTGTACCCAGCCTGGGACAGAAGCTGGAGCAGTTGTCAAGTTCTCTTCCAGCAATTTTCTCGAGTCACTCGAGCAAGCAGAAGGTCATTGATATATTGAAGTAGAGTGCACCCAATCTATTGGCTTGGAAAATTTTCCAAGTCAGTAGTAAGTGCTTCTCCAAACAAAGTCAGGGAATTCTTGAACCTTCAGGAGACCTGAGTCCATGAGAGCTGAGTTTTTTTTTTTTTTTTTTTTTTTTTTGTTTTTTTGATGTCAGGATTTTCCCTTTCAAAGGCAAATATCAGTTGGCTGATGGCTGCTAGTCACAGGCAAAATAAAGCATCCTTGAGATCCAGACAAGTGAACCATTCAGACACGATGTGGAGGGCACTCAGCAAAGTATATGGATTGGGTATGGTGGAATGTATGGACTCTGTGGTGGCATTCACAGCTTGTAAGTCTTGGAATGGCCAATAGTCTCCAGTGGTTATCTTCTTCACAGGGAGGGCGTGTTCCAGGGAGACTGACATTTGACCAGGATTCTGGCTTCCCTTAGCCAGAAAACGTGCTTCTTCATGGTCAGTCTAGCATCTCGGCTTATCAGGTACTGTCTTGTGCATGGGTTGTGCCAAAGGTGTCAGTCGACCACTACAGGTGAGTGGTTAATTGCCATCCCTGGCATGCTCCCTTCAACCCAGACTACAAAAAAGTCTCTAACAAATGAACAAAGTATCTCATCATCTCTGCTGGGTGCCTTGGGGGTGAACAGTTGCCATTCCTCGTTCTGGGGCATTGTCACAGTTAATATTTTTGCAGGACTGACAATTAAAGCAGCTGAGTCTGATAAATCAAAGGTGATTTGTGCTCTAAGTTTAGTCAATAGGTCCCATCCCCAGCAATGGGACTGGGCTCCCATGATAGTAGCTTTTTAGCCTGATGGGGAAGCCAGAGGCTGGTTTACAACACATTGTTCAGTGCTAGTATCTACCTTAAATTTTATCGGTTGATCTCCTATCTTGATGTTGACCAGGGACTCCCAGGGGCCTGGGATCATGGAGCCCAGTCAGTCCTATTCTGATTTCATCATGGCTAGGAGGTCTCTCGGGGGCTCTGTGTGGAAAATCCCAATGGGCTTCTAGTTGTTCTTCCTTGGTTTGCCTTCTTGGGGCATTCATCTTTCCAGTGTCTGTCCTCTTAGCAGTATGTGCACTGAGTTGGTCTAAGCCTGGGGCTGCCAGTCCCCCCCCCCTTGGATTGGGTGAGGCATCCTATTATCTGAGGGTGGTGGCCAACAAGGTTGGTTTTTACTTCATCGGCTGATCTGCTTCCTTTCTTTACTCCTGGTCTCAGCTCATGAAGACTCGATTAGCAATTTCCAGAAGCTAGGTGGTGTTCATCCCAGCAATGCCTTCCTGCTTTTGTAGTTTTCTACAGATATCAGGGGCTGATTGGGTGACAAAGGTAACATTAATTATTTGTTGGCTTTCAAAGATCTCTGTATCAAATGGAGTATAGGTCTGGTATGGCTTGCAGAGTTCTCTCATGAAAGTTCCCTGACAGCTCATATGTCTTCTGGATTATTTCTGTAGTTCTTTACATGTTAGTAGATTTCTTTGCACCAGATTTCATTACCTGCATGAGTGCCTCCCAATACTTGCTGAGATAGGTGTGGCGATTCTCAGTATTGAAATCCCAGTCAGGTTTTTTATTCAGAAAAGCAGTTCTGACCCAAACCTTGGGATCTACCACATCATTGGGGGCATGCTTTTGTAGCCATTTCTTTGCTGCCACAAGGACTCTGCAGCATTCCTCTGTGTTAATAAGGGTGAGGAGCAGTTGTTGACAGTTGTCCCAGGTGGGCTGCTGGCTTTGGAGTATAGACTCCATGAGATCTATCACTGCCTGGAGCTGTTCCGAGTACGAGGGGGTGTGGTGTTTCCAATTAAGCAAATCAGTAGTGGTGAAGGGCTGGTAGTAGAAAGTTGTTCTGATTTTTGTAATAGCCCCATCTGTACCTATCGGGGGAGGGGGGGGTTCTTCGGTCTCCCTAAGAGGCATCTGAAGAGTGAAGTGAGTGAGACTGCCCTGGACTGCAGTGGCTTGGCAGGTGACAGTGGGTAAGGCAGAATTGGGGTGCAGTATTTTGGACGGCTGGTGGCCTCCCCCAAGAGGTGGCCGAGCTGGTGCTTGCTTCTCAGGCTTCTCTTCATGGCCTGAGAAAATAGATGGGGGCAGGGTTTTAATTACTGACTTAGGGAAACCAGCAGTTAGCATAATGGCTATGTCGCTGGACTCCCATGTAGTCGACCGTGGTTTGTGTCCTGGACCCGTGGCTTAAAACTCACGTTGGGTGCATGTGCGTGTGTGCCCAAGATCCCGAGAGGAGAATGGAGGAGAAGGGATTGTGGCGTGACCATCCCCCCTGGGGGGTGATTTCTCACTTTCTGTCTCTCTCTCTCTGTCTGGCAAGCACATGTACCCTATAGCGAAAACCTCTCAAACAACAACAACAACAAAAAAATATTACTGGCTCGGCTGGGACATATGGGGTGAAACTGCTAATGGATCCTCTTCTGGGGGACCCTACAGGATTGGAGCCATGAATTTCTTTTGGTCAGAGTTTGGTACTGGGAATATGACACAGGTGGCCAAAATAGTGCATTGTTTTTTTCCTTCTTATACAGATTCACTCCCAGAGCAGAATGACTTGGGCTATCTGTAACCAGGAGTCAGCACAGAGAAACTGGGGTGTCCAGGGTTACTAGTAACAACAATGTTGTACATAGCCCACATGGTAGGGAGATATAAGGTTCCCTGTGGCAGCCATTCAACCTTTAAGGAAGGCCATTCAACCTCACAGAGGTCTCTCAACTTCTCCAGTTTCATTTTAACTCTATAATCACCAGAGAAGCTCTTTTGAAAACTACTCACCCTATAGTCCAGCACAGTGGGTTTGGATGACTTGGATTGAGGTTTTCCCATTGCAGCCCAAATATCTCTGACCTCTCCAGTTATCAAAAGCCTGCACTTCCCAGAAGGCTCAAGAGATCACTGACTGGAGGAATGATCAATAGTGAAACTCTGGATGGATGGCAGCTCCAGGGAATTGGCCTTAACCAAGAGGCTCAGAAGCTATGCAGCCTCCTAGGGGCACTGCTGAAAAGGCCAGGCAGCACAGGTGATAAGTTTGTTCAAGTCTGCAGGAGGGCCTTGGCTTAGGGTTACAAATCAGAAGGACCATGGCTGTCCCTCGCTGGGGTCCATCTTCTCAGTATTCCAACCGTGGATACTCTGGTACTGGACAGGGGTATTTCTGTGTTAGGTGGCAAATGGAATTGAGGAGAACAAGGGAATAAAAATCTGTCAAGCTAATTGACAAGGGAAGGTTGTCTAGGGAGAGGGTGATGCCTACCCTCTCCTTTCCCAGACAGGGTGGGCAGTGAAAGTACATGCCAGTGGACTTTCACTCCACAATGGAAGTCTTTGTAGGATGGTCAAGATGGGCTCTGGGAGGATGTTTTTTATCACAGTGGAGAGTAACTTGTGTCCTAGCCTTTGAGGATAGAATCAATGACCTGACATTTGCTACTCTGCCTATCCACCTCTACAGGGAGGGTTTTCCTCCCATCAGTCTCTGTGTCCCCCCTCCTGTGAACAATGTCACAACAGACAAAGAGTGAATGTCCCAAGAAGAGACCAATCAGGTGTCCATCTGGCCAAGTCCCTCATGGGCTTTGTGTAGTTCCTTGGCAGTAAGCAACTAGAAATAAACCCTTCAACAGATTGAACACAAAGAGGAGGACCATGTCCCCTAGTGTCAATTTTTCTATTTAGCCTTTTCAGAACTACCATGGAAATGCAATCACAGACCCAATAATGCTCCATAGCAAGAAGCCATGGACCACAAACATTTTCAGTCACCACGAACACTCACATTTATTCAGAGGTTATACATTCCATCCCCATACCAACCAATTACCAGATAAACCCTAACTTCTGGTCCTGCAACTGAAGGGGAGTGATTGGGTCTCTATCCCTGGAGGCTTATCAAATTACCAGAGTTGACCAAGGTTGATTCATCAGGGTCCAGGAGTTGGTACTTTTCTTCAATTAGAGTCTAATGATCCATGAACGCTTGGCCTTGGGGCAGGCACCCCACCTGAGGGATCCATCAAATGACATGGGTTGTGCCTATCTCTCCACAGCATAGTGCCCATCCCGGGGGAAAGCTCTGGGATAGGTGACTCAAAGGGCCAGTCTGATTCCGTTTTCTAGTCAAATGCACCAAATATTGCAGAAAATTAGGTAGTGAGGAACAGAAATGGCACTCAGGAGAAACAGAAGAACTCTTTATTATGCCAGTGGACATGGAGCAGTTAACACTCTGAATCTCCTGACCTTACTTGGGGAATTGGGGAGGAGAATTCTTGGGATGTTAGGAATTGGGAAGACACTCAGAACCTGCCCTAAAATGCAGATAGCAGAGGAACAGAAAGTATAAGTTATTCAAGGTTTCTGGTTACCCTGTAGCTCCGAAGAGGGGCAATAGGGTGGCTGGATCACAGAAACCTCAGGCAGTTATCAACCCTGGGTTATTCATGAATTCAGGGTCTCTCCATATCACCCAAATACATGAAGGAAAGAATGCTCAATCTAAAAGGAAAACTAGACTGCAGCATACTAATTGCTGGGGTTCTCAACACTCCGCTCTCTCCTTTGGACTAGACAAAAAAATAATCAACTAGACAAAAAATAAGCAGAGATACAATATTTAAATGACACCATAAAGCAAATTGACTTGACAGACATACATAGAACTTTCCCCACAAAACCCATAAAATATACAATTTTCTCACCCCTGAATGGAACCTATTCAAAGATTGACCATGTGATATGGCACAAAACAAACTTTCACAGATTCACAGGTTTAGAATTAATATCCAGATACATCTTTGACCATGATGAGATTGAACTTGATATTAATTTTAGGGAAAAAAAACCCTCTAAAATAAACAAACATAAGGAAACTAAACAACCTACTCCTGAATGACTTCGAAACTACTGTAGAAATTAAGAATAAAATTAAAATATTCATTGAAAGCAACAATAATGAGTACATGAGTTTTCATGATCTATTGCACATAGCAAAAGAAATTTTAAGAGGTAAGTTAATAGCAATTGGTCCACATAAGAATAGGATGGAAAGATGTCAAATGGACAATCTAACATCATGCCCTTGGGAATTGGAAAACCAGCAACAACAAAAGTCAAAAAAATGCCAGGAGAAAAGAAATAATAAAAATTCTATCAGAAATAACCGAAATAGAAATTAAACAAACTACATGAAAAAAAGAAGACAACTAAATTAAACCATGATTGAATGTGTGAAAGAAATAGAAATAAAAAGAATAAAAGTGGGTTCTTCAAAAAGATTTTTAAAAATGAAGCATCAGGGACCAACAGTTAGTGTAATGGCTATGTCGCTGGACTTTCACATAGTCGACCGCAGTTTGAGTCCCAGACCCAGTGGCTTAAACTCACGCTGGGCGTGTGTGCGTGCATGTCCAAGATCCCAAGAGGAGAATGGAGGAGAAGGGATTGTGGCGTGGCCATCCCCCCTGGGGGTTGATTTCTCGCTTTCTGCCTCTCTGTCTCTCTCTGTCTGTCTGGCGAGTGCACGCGCCCTATAGCAAAAACCTCTCCAAAAAAAAAAAAAAAAAAAGAAACACCAGTAGCTAGACTAATTCAGAAGTAATAAAGGAACCAAATAAATCAAATTTGAAATGAAACAGGCAATATTACAACAGACATAATAGAATAATAAAACATCATTAGAAAATACCATGAGCCACTATATACTAACAAACAAGGAAACCTCTATGAGATGGACAAATTTATGGACACATGTACTCTGTCAACATTGAATCAGGAAGACATAGAAAGCCTGAATAGACCCATTACAAACAACGAGATTGAATCAGTAATAAATAATATACCAAGAAAAAAATGCCCAGGTCCTGATGACTTCAATTGTGAATTTTACAAAAATTTAAAAGAACAGTTAACCCTTATTCTTATTTTAAATTTTATACATTTAATCAATATACATCACTTTGCTTGTAAGTTGAATTTACCCAGCATGAATATACTTTGTATCATTCCAGTTGAGGATACAAAACACATTACAATCAACAGATAATAATCCACTTTGGTGTCCCATAAATGTCTTGCTTCTCTATTTTCCTTTTTACTTCTTTCCTAAAACACTACCCCTTCTCTCACCCTCTTCCAATATTATCTCCATAATCTATAACCATTTTCAATACTTCCATGTCCTCTAATATCTTGATTTCCACCAAAGAGTATGGACAGTTAGTGTATGTTAAGTGGAGACATTGTTAAGTGGAGACATACAATGTCTCTCTTTCATAGCCTGGCTTCCTTCACTCAGCAATAAATATTCCATATTCATCCACTTTCTATCGAATGCCAGGATCTTGTTTTTTGTTTGTTTGTTTGGTTGGTTGGTTGTTTTTGGCTAAGTAGTATTTCACAAATTATATGTGTGACACTTTTCAAATCCATTCATCTGTTCATGGACATTTGGTTCCATGTCTAAGCAATTGTTAATAATACTCCATAAACTTAGATGTGCAAGCACTTTTCTGACTGACTATTCTCTTATCCTTTGGGTAGATAGCCAGGAAGAGAATTGTTAAATCATTGGGAAGTTCTAATTGCAGGTCTTTGAGGAACCTCTATATTGTTCTCCACAGTGACTGGGCCAATTTACATTTCCAACACCAGTGTAAGAGAATCCCCATTTCACCACATCCCCATGAATACTTACCATTTTTGCATTTTTTTAAATCTTCCTTATTCTTACTGAGGTTAGGTTGTATCTCACTGTGGTTTTAATCTGTATCACCCTTATAATGAGGGATGTTGAATATTTTTTCATACTTTTTTTTAACTATTCATATGTCTTCCTTAAGAGTTGTTTATTCAGCTCCTTTTCAAATAGTTTAATTGAGTTAATTTTTTTTTTTAGGTAAACTGCTTGAGTTCCCTTTGTATTCTGGTTACCAGTCCTTTAGCTGAGCCATACTTGACAAATATATTCTCCCATTCTGAAGGTTGTCAATTTATACTAATTATTGTGTCTTTTTCCATGCAGAAACTTTTTTATTTAATGTAATTCCACTTGTCTATATTTTGGATTATTGCCTGTACTTTGGTGGTTTTATTTAAGAAGTCTTTGCCTACCACAATGTATCCTAGAGTTTTTCAAGTGTTTTATACCAGTGGTATTAGAGTTTGAGGTCTTAAGTTTATATCTTAGATCCACTTTTAGTTGAACTTTGCTAATAGTGAGAGATAAAAGCTAGTCCCCATTCTATTCAAATTATTTCTTAAAATCCAAAAGAAAATAACCCTTCCAAATTTATTTTAGGTAGCCACCATCACCCTTATCTCCAAAATGGACAAGGACATGACAAGAAAGAAAAACTACAGACCAATGTCTCTGAAGAATATAGATGAAAAAAATTTCAACAAGACGGAAGTTAATCATATTCAACAACATATAAAAAAGATTATACATCACAATCAAGTGGATTTATTCCAAGGATTAAAAAGTAGTTAAATACATGAAAAACCATAAATGTAATACATTATATTAACAGAAAGAAAGCTAAAATCCATTTGATCATATCAATTCATGAAGAAAAAAACATTTGATAATGTACAACATCCCTTCATGATTAAGACTCAACAAAATCAGCATAGAAGGAACATTTCTCCATTGTCTTCAAACCTCTAAAAATAGAAGTATCATATGATCTAGCAATTCAACCTTTGGGTATCTATCCAAAGATAGAATGCTCACTCAGAGAAGTGACTGAACATTTAAGTTTATTGCAGAATTATTCATAAATTTTGAGACATGGAACAAGCCCAAATGACCCCAAATAGATGAATAGATTACAAAATGTGGCACATATACTCTTCAGAATACTACTCAGCCATAAAAGCAATAAGACCCTGTTTTTTATATATATAAAGTGTACAAATATGGAAGATATACAGCTGAGTGAAGCAAGCCAGGCTATGAAGGAGAGACATTGTTATGCTTCCATTTAATATATACCAACTATCCTCACTCTAGGAATAAAACTGAAAGACTAGAGGACATAAAAATATAGAAAATATTTACAGATACAGAATACAATTTGGGAAGAGGGTTGAAGAAAGAAGAAAGACAGTAAGGAGAAAAACAGAGAGGCGGGACATTTATGGGACTCATAAATGGATTATTGTCTGTTAATGATATTGTGTATAGTATCCTCAACTGGAGTGTTGTCAAGTGTATTCACATTGGGAGAATTCACTTTACAAGTTAAGTAAAGTAGAGTGATTGAATGTATAAAATAAAATAAAAAAGTAACACTACTCAACACAGTATAAGCCATGTATGATAAATCAACAGCTAACAGAGAAAGACAGCTTCATGACTCCTGCTATCCAGCCATTTTGGGAGAAAGGAAGATGTCCCACTGATAACTGGGCCTCCAGCATACAAAACTCGCGTGAACAACCCTTCATCAAGAGACAGACTGCTCCATGGCTCCTGGGATCTAGCCATTTTGGGAGAAAGGAAGATGTCCCACTGATAACTGGGCCTCCAGCATACAGGTAGATATAATGGTGAATTTTCAAACATTCTAAGTTTTGTGCTCAAACTTTGGAAAATTTGAGTTCTACAAAGTTAAGCAAGTTCCTAGACTCCATGTTAATGTGCATTATGAATTTCTAAATTATAGATATCATATTAAAAGTTTTCATGTTACCCTTTATCTGTGTGTTGTATATTAAGTGACCCTTAGAACATAGTTTGTGAAATCCAAGACTAAATATTCAGACAGACAGCTCCATGGCTCCTGCGATCTAGCCATTACGCATGGTTGAATATTAAATTTTTTCAATTTATTTAAAAGGTTTTCTCTTCTTGTTCTCTGTTTCTTGTCTTTTTTTTTTTTTTTTTTTTTTTTTTCTTTTTTTTGTTTTTTTTCCCTCTTTCTAGACCATCAGTTTGAACTTCCAAGTTTGGGAAGAAACCAACCATCCACCAGATGACTAGAAATTGCTGCAGGACCACAAGAAATATGGGGAAGCAGGAAAATACCTCTCCCACAAGGGAAATGGATAGCTCCTCTTTATCCACACACAGTTCAATGGAAATCATGGAAATGTCTGATAAAGAATTCAGAACATTCATAATGGCAAAGCTAACAGAGATGGAAGAGAAGAGAGACAAGGAACTGCTGAAGAGGAAGGAGAAAGGAGTTGAAGAGTTCCAGGAGGTAAGGAAATTCATGCAAGATCTAAAAGAGGAATTTCACACTTTACAAAAGAATCAGATGGAACTGTTAGAGATGAAGGCTATAATACAAGAAGTCAAAATCTCCCTTGAAAGTATTAAAAGCAGACTAGATCATACAGAAAATAGAATCTCTAATGTAGAAGAGAAAATGGTTGGCCTAGAAAAATCCACCGCGAAGACTGAGAAAATGGCCCAAAAATTTGAGAATAATATGCGAGAAGTACTAGATACCATCAAACGTCCAAACATCCGGATAATAGGCATCCCAGAAGGTGAAGAGACTCATAAGGGCATTGATAATCTATTCCATGAAATCTTACAAGAAAATTTTCCAAACCTGGAGAGGCACTCAAAGATTCAGTCCCAAGAAATACAGAGGACCCCAAATAGAATCAACCCAAGAAGATCTTCTCCAAGACACATTATAGCCAGATTGACCAAAACCACAGACAAAGACAAGATACTAAGACTGGCAAGAGAAAAAAGGCAAGTTACCTACAAAGGGTATCCCATCAGACTAACGGCAGACCTCTCATCGGAAACAATGAGAGCGAGGAGAGAATGGGAAAATGTATTCAAAGTATTAAGGGAAAAGCAATTTCAACCGAGAATTCTGTACCCAGCAAGGTTATCGTTCATTTGGGAAGAAAAGACACGAACTTTCCCAGATAAACAAAACCTGAAAGAATTTACCAGCACCAGACCGGATCTCCAAGAAGTTCTTAAGGGAGTGCTATGTCAGTAAAATTAAATGCAGACACACAGAAATAAGAGTTCAGAAACTAAGAAAATGGGCAACTTAATTGTAGGGCCAAAAGCTGGAGTTGAGTATTACATCCCAGATTTCAATCTGGAACATCGAACCTCAACAGATACAGAAGAAAGATTAAGTACATGAGACTGAACTGATGAAACAGTATTCTACGACTTGACTAAAATATTGCTGCTTTTCTTCTAAGCTTTGTTGTCTGGTTTTAAGGACTTTTGTCCTGTCTTCAGCTATCAATAGATTCATGTTCCTTTTATGGATGATAACATGCATGATTAAGCCACTATGCAGGTTACTCTAGAGGGGAAACCACATTTAGTATGTTGTGATGATGCTCAGGGAATGAATGTAAATTTTTAAAAAAATCAGAGAAAAAAAATACTAAAGCTCTTACCAAAATTTAAAGAAAAAATTGTGTATTTGATGACCACAGTAAGCTTTATAGCCCCAGCTAGGTACTATTTTATAGTATGTTCATTCTACTCACTGAGGTTTATGCCTACAGTCAGACATGAGTTCTTGTTTATGTTTATATCAGTTGTGCTTGCTATTGCAAATATTTAGACAAATTAAGTTCATTAGCAAATCAATTAAATTGAGGGGGGGATAGGCATAGAAAGCAATCATGGATACCAGAGACAATGGGAGGAGGGTTGGACTGGGCAGAGGGTTAGGGATAGGGAATCAAGGATGGAAAAAAAAACCCGCAAAATATACAATACATAAGAAATGAAAAATTGTTTGTTGATAACACGTATGTTAGTGTGCTTGATTGAGCCAACAGACAGTGTATTTTGGATGAAAAATTCATTTTGTATACTGTAATGATGTATAGCATAGTAATGTTAAAAAAGAAAAATAAATTAATTTTAAAAAATAAATCAACAGCTAACATCATATTAAATTGGGAAAAGGTGAAAGCTTTTCTATTAAAAACTGGAAGAAGATAATGCTTACCCAGTTTCTCCACTCTTTTTCAATATATTATTGGAAACCTAGCATATGTAATTGAAAATAAAGTAAAATAATAAAATAAAATAAAATAAAGAGCTTAGGTCATTGCCCAACAAGAAGTGAAATGATCTCTATTTGTAGATGAAATGATTACATAAAGAGAAAACCCAAGAAAGATATTCCTGGAAGTAATAAATGAACAAAGCAAAGTGTCAGCATACAAAAGCAATGTAAAAAAATCTATAACATTAATACAAACTGAAGAAAGTAATCCCATTTACCATAACCAAAAAAAGTATAAGATACCTAGGAATACATCTAAACAAAAAGATAAAAGACCTTTACAAGAAAAACTATAAAAATCTAATCAATGAAAATGAAAAGGTCACAAAAAAGTGGAAGCAATCCCATGTTCCTGGATTAGAAGAATATAATCAAATGGCAATTCTACCCAAATTAATCTACATATGTAATGCAATCCCAATCATATTATCAGAGACATTTCTCACAGATATAGAAAGACAATCATAGAATTTATCTGGAATTTTGAAGATTTGTATTGCCAAAGAAATCCTGTGCAAGAAGAGTGGATTAGAAGGGCATCTCACTCCCTGATCCCAAAATATGTTATAAATCTGTGATAATCAAAATAGCATGGTATTAGCACAAAAACAGACATGTGGGCCAATGGAACAAAATAAAGACCATAGAAATTAATGACAAAACATACATTCCACTGAATCTGACAAAGTGCACCAGTCACTCTAGTGGGAAAAAAAATAAACTTCTTTCACAAATGGTGCTGGAAAAACTGAATATCCACCTGCAGAAAGATGAATATGAACTCTTACCTCTCAGCAATAATAAATATCAACTCAATGTGAATCAAATATTTAAACCTAAGACATAAAAATATAATACTGCTGGAAAACACTGGGGAAACTCTTGAAGATATTAGGGTAGACGGAGACTTCTTAAATAAGACCTCCATAGCACATATAATAATTCCAAAAATAGGCAAGCAGAATTATATCACATTAAGTAGTTTTTGCACTGCAAAAGACACTGTAATTAGTGTGAATTGACAGCCTTTAAAATAGGAGAACATTTTTGTAAACTATGCTTTAGATAAAAGAATAATAACCAGAATACAAAGGGGACTCATGAGGCTTATCCCAAAAAACAAACAAACAAACAAACAAACAATAATGAACCCAATTAAGAGATGTGAAAATGACGTCCCATCTCAAGCCCCATGGCCAGCAAGGAACTGTGAAGCAGGGCCACAACTGGTCCCAGCTCCAGCTCAAGCTAGCTCTCCCCACTCCATAACACTCTCCTTCAGAAAGGTAGGCAGATTTTTTGCTCTTCTTCTATCTTTTGTTAATTTCCTACTCTTCCTTGCCCCACAGAATGGTCTCCACATGCTCCCCAGCAGAGCCCCAGTTCCATCTCCAGCCCCACGGCACGTGACTTTTTTCTTCCCTTTTATATTGTCCTCTCCTCCTCATCCTTCACCTTCCCAGGAGAATAGACAGGTATAGAATAAAAGTTCTGAAATATCATAGTATTGTAAGGTACCCTGGGATCCTTTATTTTACTAAAGCACTTGAGTAAAAGGAGCTACTGCCCTTCAGACACCTGAATAGAATACTCCTCCTGAGACCACATTGCTAATACAACAGAAGAGAGACTTTGGAAAACATCAAAAGGGAAACACACTTGCTCCTAGTCGAAGAAACATTCTCCAAAAAGGTCTTCAAAAGTGAACACATCTTCCAATGACTAGAAGTAGAAGAAAAGCCTCAGGTCTGAATAAATCAGGAAATAAATCTCCATCAAAAGAACACAGTAACTACCCTCCTTCTCTCTAAAAAACAGAGGAAGTTACTAAAATGTCAGAGAATGAATTTAGAACATTAATGGTGACAACATTCTATGAATTGGAACAGAAAAGAGACAACAAACTACAGGAGATTAGGAAGTCCTTCCACAATATGAAAGAAATGGACACTCTAAGAAAGAATCAGATGGAACAAGATGAAGTCTATAATACAGGAAATAAAAACCTCTCTCAAAAGCATTAAAAGTCATTTAGATCATGCTGAAGATCTAATCTCTGATGTAGAAGATAAAACCTCTGACCTAGAAAAAAGCTACCAAAAAGATATACAAAAATAACAAAAAACCACAATGATAATATATTAGATTCCATTAAACGCTCAAACCTACAAATAATTGATATCCCATAACGTGAAGAAAATAATAAGGCTATGGAAAATCTATACCATGAAATCCTGGAAGAAAATTTCCCAAGTCTAGCGAGGCACTCAAACATCAAGACCCAACAAATACAAAGGACCCCAAGTAGAATCAACCCAAAAATATCTTCCCTAAGGCACATCTTAGCCAGACTGGCAAAGACCAAAGATAAAGACAAGATACTAAAACTGGCAATAGAGAACCTACAAGTGACTTGCAAAGGTCATTCCAACAGACTAACACTGGACCTCTCAACGGAAACAATGCAAGCAAGGAAAGAATGGGAAGAGGTATTGAAAGTGTTAAAAGAGAAACAATTTCAATCAAGATAATTATATCCTGGAAGATTATCCATAATATGCAAAAAAAGATTAAAATCTTCTCAGAAAAACAACAACAACAACAAAAAACAAACCTGGAGTAATTTGCCAACACCAGACAAGCCCTTCAATAAACCCTGAAAAGTGTACTGTTCCAGTGAAACTAAACAATGAACAGCCAGAAATAAAGGAATAAAAGGCAACAAAGACAATGGCCAACTTAAACATTAGGACAAGTCAGGTATTATCGTTAAAAACATTAAATGTGCATGGATCAAATTCTCCAATCAAGAGACATGGTCTGGCTGTATGTATAAAAATTAGAAACCCTCGCTCTGTTGCTCACAGGAAATCCACTTCATGGATAAAGACATACATAGACTAAAAGTGAAGTGTTAGAAAAAGGTTTTGATTCAAATGGGAACCAAAAAAGAGCTGGGGTTGTGATACTAATTGCTGACAAAATAGCCTTTAAAACAAAAACTGCTCAAAGAGACAAAGAAGGGCACTATATAGTAGTAAAAGGGTCAATCAACCAAGAAGTTATAACGCTTATAAATATCTGTGCATCTAACACAGGAGCAGCCAAATACATGAAGGAAATAATTTGAGATATAAAAGGAGAGGTAGACTGCAGCACAGCAATTGTTAGAGACCTCAACTCCTCACTATCCCCTCTGGATAGATCATTTAAACAAAAAATAAGTAAAGAGATAAAGAATCTAAATAATACTATAAATCAAATGGACTTAACAGACATCTATAGAACTTTCCACCCCAAAAAACAAGGAGATACATTTTTTTCACCTTCACATGGAATCTTTTCCAAGCGTGACCACATGATAGGGCACAAGGCAAGCCTCTACAGATTCAAAGACATAGAAACTATACCCAGCATCTTCTCTGATCATGATGGAATTAATCTTGATTTTTAACTTCAAGAGAAATCCTCAGAAATACTTAAATACATGGAAACTAAATAACTTACTTTTGAATAACTTCACAACTACAGAAGAAATAGACTAAAATCAAAAGATTCAAGTGAGGACACGAGTTTCCATAATCTTTTGTACACTGCAAAAGCAGTCATAAGAGGAAAGTTCATAGCAATTTGTGCACATAAGAGGAAGACAGAAAGAATAAAAATGGATCACCTGACATCGTGCCTCAGAGAACTGGAAAAACAACAGAAAAAAAAAATCCCAGGAGAAAGAAAATAATAAAGATCTTAGCAGAAATAAATGAAATAAAAAATAAAAGAAAGTAAAAGCTTGTTCTTTGAAAAGATAAAAAAATACACCACTAGTGAGACATAATCAAGAAGGAGAAAGGAACCAGGTAAATCAAATCTGCAATGAAGCAAGAAATATAAAAACAGATGTAGTAGAAATAAAAAAAAATCATTAGAGGATACTATGAACAAATATATACCAAGAAACAATACAATCTGGATGAGATGGAAAAATTCCTGGACACATATAACCTACCAAGACTGAGCCAGGAGGATATATAACATCTGAATAAGCTGATAACAAGCCAGAAGATTGAATCAGTAATAAATAACCTCCCAACAAAGAAAAGCCCTGCCCTGAAGGCTTCGCCTCTGAATTCTACAAAATGTTCAAAGAAGAGTTAATCCCCATTCTGCTCAGGTTATTTCTAAAACCCCAAATGGGTGAATCTCTCCCTAATTCATTCTATGAAGCCTTCATCAACCTTATCCTTAAAACAGATAAGGACAAGACAAGGAAGAAAAACTATAGACCAATATCTCTGATGAATATAGATGCAAAGATCCTCACCAAGATACTAGCAAATTATATTTAATAACTTATAAAAAAGATTATACATCACGATCAGGTAGGCTTTATTCCAGGAATGCAAGGTTGGTTCAACATACATGAAACAATAAATGTAATACACTATATTAACAGAAAGAAAGTAAAAACCATATGATCATTTCAACTGATGCAGAAAAAGCATTTAGTAAGATAAAGCATCCATTCATGATCAAGACTCTCAGCAAAATCATCATAGAAGTGTTATTTCTCAACACAGTAAAACCTATCTATGAAAAACCCATAGCTATCATCATCCTAAATGGATAAAAGCTCAAAGCCTTTCTGCTAAAAGCTCTTACAAGATAAGAATGACCACTTTCTTCACTACTTTTCAAAATAATACTGGAATTCCTTGCCAATGAAATCAGAAAAGAGAATAAAATAAAAGATATTCAAATAAGAAAAGAAGAGGCAAAATTATCTCTATTTTTAGATGATTGTTTTCACAGAAAACCCAATGGTATCCATGAAAAAGTTTCTGTAAGTAATAAATGAAGGGTGATTTTTCAATACAATAAAAGTTATCTATGAAAAACCCATGGTGAACATCATCATGAATGGAGAAAAGCTGAAAGGTTTTCCACTAACAAGGAGTACAAGACAAGGATGCTCACTTTCTCCACTCCTTTTCAAGATAGTAGTGAAAATCCTTGCCAACTCAATCAGAAAAGAGCAAAGGACAAAATACATTCAAATAGGAAAAGAAGAGGTGAACCTCTCTCTATTTGCAGATGACATGATTGTATACATAGAAGATCCAAAGGTATCCATGAAAAAAATTCCTGGAAATAATACATGAATGTGAAGTTGCAGGATTCAAAAAATCAATGTACAATGAACAGCAGGCAGACTGAGATAGAACTGAAAAAAGTCATTCACTTTACAATAGCCATAAAAAGTATAAGGTAGCTAGGAATAAATCTAACCAAAGAAGTTAAAGACCTCCA
Source organism: Tupaia belangeri chinensis (assembly GCF_000334495.1). Lineage (NCBI taxonomy): Eukaryota > Metazoa > Chordata > Mammalia > Scandentia > Tupaiidae > Tupaia > Tupaia belangeri. The sequence continues at coordinate 264,969 of NW_006159631.1, forward strand.
CAAGGAAAACTATGAGAAACTAAGAAAGAAATTAAAAATGACACAAAAAAGTGGAAGGACATCCCATGTTCTTGAATTGAAAGAATTAATATAATTAAAACGGGAATTCTATTCAAATTAAGCTACATATTTAATGCAATCCCAATCAAAGGACTAGACACATCCTTTGCAGATCTAGAAAAGATAATCATAAAATTTGTCCAGAGTCATAAAACACCTCGTATTGCCAAAGAAATCCTGCACAGGAAGAGTGGAATGGGCAGCTTCTCACTCCCAGATCCAAAAATATACCACAAAGCTGTGGTAATCAAAATAGCATGGTACTAACACAGAAGCAGACAGGTGTACCAATGGAACAGAATAGAGTCCCAAGCATCGAGTCAACTGATTTTTGACAAAGGGTACCAGTCAACCCAGTGGGAAATGGAAAACCTCTTTAGCAAATGATGCTGGAACAACTGGATATCCACCTGCAGAAAAATGAATCTGAACCTCTACCTCTCACCACTGACAAAAATCAACACAAGGTGGATCAAAGATCTAAACCTGACACCTCAAAGTATAAAACTGCTCCTGGAAAACACTGGGGAAACTCTGGGAGACAATGGGTAGGTAAAGACTTCTTAGATATTACTTCCAAAGCACAGTCAATATTCCCTAAAATAGACAAGTGGAATTACATGAAAATAAGGAATTTTTGCATGACAAAAGACACAGTAATTAGCGTGAATCAACAGACCTCAGAATGGGATACTATTTTTGTGAACTTTGTGTCAGATAAGGACTGATAACCAGAATACACAAGGAACTCAAGCAACTGTTGTGAAGAAAGATGGTCAACCCAATTAAAAGATGGGGGAATGAGTTGAGAAAAACACTCTCTAAGGATAACATATAAATAGCCAAGCGGCTTATGAAAAAATGCACAACATCTCTCACTGTATGGGAAATGCAGATCAAAATCACAATGGGATACCACTTAACCCCAGTCAGAATGACTAAGATTAAAAATACAAAAATGAAAAAAATTTAAAAAGGGGACCAGCAGGTGGCATGGTGGTTAAGGTGCTGGGCACTCCCACATGGCTGACCACGGTTCAAGTCCTGGACCTGGTGGCTTGCTTTCTCACTTCCCCTCTTTCTCTCTCCCTCTCTGTGTCTCTCTCTGTCAAATTAAAAATAAATGAATGAATAAATAAAATTTTAAAAAATCCAAAAATGATAAGTGCTTGCAGTGGTGTAGTGAAAGGGGAACTCTCTTACACTGCTGATGGGAAAGTAAATTGGTCCCATCACTGTGGAAAACAATTTGGAGATTCCTCAAAGATCTACAAATAGAACTCCCATATGATCCAGCAATCCCACTCCTTGGTGTCGACCCAATGTACAGATGAATTTTTAATCAGAAAAGTGATCGCATATCAATGTTTATTGCAGCATTATTTGCAATTGTTAAGACATGAAACCAACCCAAATGCCCACGAACAGATGAATAGATTAAGAACTGTGGCACATATACTCTATGGAATACTACTCAGCCATAAAAAATAACAAGACGCGGACTTTTGACAGAAAGTGGATGAATATGGAAGATTTACTGCTGAGCAAAGCAAGCCAGGCTATGAAGGAGAGACATTGTGTGTCTCCACTTAATATATACTGATTGTCCACACTCTGTGACAGAAATGTATTAACTAAAGGATATAGAAGCATAGTAAATGTTTTTGAATATTAGATACAGTGTGGGAAGAGGATGGGTGAAAGAGTAGAATCTGAGGAAGGACATTTAGAAGAAAAATAGAGATGCAAAACATTAATGGGACAAAGAAATGGGATAGTGTCTGTTGAAAATAACTTTACATTATTATCAAGTGGACTAGGGAAAAATGTTCACATGTTGGAATATTCACCTTGCTAGCTAAATAACATTATTGAATGTATAAATGAACTTGAAATAAAAAATAAACAAACGAAGATGTGGAAATGAGCTGAACAAACAATTCTCTAAGAAAGACATATAATAGCCAAGAAACACATGAAAAAATGCTCAATATTCCTAATCGCAGAAGATATGGAGATCAAAAGCACAGTGAGATACCACCTAACTCTCATCATTATGGATAAGATTAAAATCCAAAAAATGATAATTAATGGGGAGGCTGTGGTGAAAAAGGGGGACTCTCTTACATTGTTGGTGGGAATGTAAGTTAATTCAGCCACTGCAGAGATCAATATGAGAGTTCCTCAGAGATCTACAAATAGAATTACCATATGACCCAGTAATTTTACTCTTTGATATCTACCCAAAGTTTAGGAAAGTTTTCAGTCAGAATTAAGTTTGCACATCTACATTTATTGTGGCCTTATTCACAATTGCTAAGACATTGAACCAACCCAAGTCTTCACGAACTGATGAGTGAATTTTAAAGTGTGGCACATGTACACTACTCAGCCATAAAATAACAAGATCCTTGCATTTGATGGAGTTTTAAAGATTTACTACTGGGTAAAGCAAGTCAGACTATAAAACAGAGACATTTTACATCTCCACTTAATATATACTGACTATTGGCACTCTATGGTCAAAAATGTAAGATTAGATGATATAGAAGCATAGAAAATAAATACAGATATGGGAGACTATGTGAAAAGAGAGTTGGAGATGTGGGAGAGTGATAAGAAAAGAATCAAGGAGAAAAAGAGAAAGGCAAGACAATTGAGGGACACAGAAATGGAGTACTTTTTGTTGATTATAATGTGTATGATATTTTCAACTAGACCAATTTGAAGTGTATTCCAGTTGGATAGATTCACTTTACAAACTCTAGTGATGTACAGTGTTTGAATGTATAAAATAAATTGAAATAATACAATTTTAAGGAGGAAAAATAAAATATAGTAAAATTTAAAAAAAATCCCACATGCATAAAAAGTTGCAGAAAATCAGATAGCCATAAGTGATACCCAACAAACATCTGCTTTTTACCTGGTCCTGAGCTAGGATGCACAGAGCATAAAGAGGTGAAGCCTTTGGCTTCTGATCAGTAGGGGTGACAATATCATCCAGTCATACCATTCCTGGATATTTACCCAAATGATAGGAAAATGCTCATTCAGAAAGACACTTGCATATTCAAGTTTATTGGAGCATTATTAACAATTGTAAGATATGGAAAGGAGTACTGAACCAGCAGTCAGGTGCACTTATTCTGGCCCACACTACATAAAATCTTTTGAAAGTCCTTTCCCTTCTTGAGCCCCAAGTTCCTATTTTTCCCCCAGTCTATACCATGGTGAATTTTCTTCTTACATCTTCATTTTAAATCAGTTCAATTCTTCCTTTCTTCATAATCTTATACAGAGCCCAATATTTGAACTAAATGCTGAATTGTTTCTGGCCTGCGAGTGTGTGTGTGTGTGTTTGAACCTTTTTGGGGTGTGTGTATTTGTGTGTGTGTGTGTGTGTGTGTGTGTGTGTGTGTAGAGGGGTGCTCTTCTCACCCCCTATCTCCCACTAAAATTCTGTGTTTAAAATGTACTGCTCTATGATTTGCCAGGTGCCTGGGTTCTGATGACTGATGGCACTTGGCTCTTAAGACCTTCATGTTTGAGTCCCTCCTGCACTTGTCTCTCACCTTATACCTATATCCTGCCCTGCTTCTTCCCTCCATACTGTCCACACTGCCACTGAGTGAGCCTCATGACCCTAAAGTCTTTGAACAAGACTCTTTACCCTCCCCCTTGCTGGACTATGTGCCCCTAGATACTTCTCAAGGGATCCTCATGACCCCTGAATGTTTCATCCCCCAGTTTCCAGTAGTTAGCGTACCCCTGCTCCAGCTAGCCTACCTGGTCTAGGATCAGGTAAGGACTAGAGATGTCTTTGAGTGGGAACTTGGAAAATCTTTTCTAACTCTTATGATCTGCATTTCATTTTCCCCAACTGTTTAACAAGTCTGTCCCATCACTCCACTGCTTCAGGTGGTTTTTCATGCAAGGCATTCCAGGAAACCTTAGTTCCTGCTTATTTATCTAACCTTACCTTCAACATCCTCTGGGTTATCAGACTGTTATTATCCAAGCACTAGCTGTACAGAAGTTGAATCCATTTGACCTTCAAAGAATCTCATAAAGAGTCCTTAATGCCTTATCTGCTGAGTCTAGATGATAAAATGGTAATCAAAGGTCATTTAGATCCAGAATGACTATGAGAATAATAACTATTATATAATTGAGTCTCTCCTATATTACAATTAATTTCTGTTCATTGACTTATTTGATTCTCACATCACCATGAGAAGTCTGTACTATTAGTAACCCTGTTTTCCAGTGGAGAAAACTAAGGCTCAATACAACCTGATGACCTGTAAACAGAGAGTTTAAGATTATGTGCCCATGCTCTGGTTATCATGGAACTGATATTTTTTTTGAGAGTTTTTTTGTTTGTTTGTTTGTTTGTTTGTTTGCTATAGGGTGCGTGCACTTGTCAGACAGAGACAGAGAGATAGAAAGCGAAAAATCACCCCCCAGGGGGGATGGCCACGCTGCAATCCCTTCTCCTATGTTCTCCTCTCAGGATCTTGGGCACTCACGCACAATGTGCCTGGCGTGAGTTTTAAGCCTGGTACCAGGTCCAGGATGCAAACGGTGGTCGACTGACTATGTGGGAGTCCAGTGACATAGCAATTATGCTAACTGCTGGTCCCATGGAAGTGATATTTTTAAACTTAACACAGAACAATAGATGGAAGCTACTCTGGCCATTCTAGAAGGCAAGTACAAAGTCTTGGGGGATCCAATAGTTAGCTCCCTGTGGTCCTGGACATATGTAATCACCTAGCCCTGTTCCTGTCTGTTGGCAAAGTATCACTCTTATTCTCTGTAGATCTTCAAGATGGGAACTCCTACTGCTCAGCTAGGCATTACCAGAAAAAGGGAGTGGGTATCCATGAAACCAATGAGTGTGAATTTTTTCTGGAAAATGGGGAAATCAACAGTCCCAGACTTGGGTGCTAAGTCAAATTAGATTCTCTGTTTCTTTCTGGGGGCATCAGAGACACCAGAATATTATGTGCATGCAATTTCCTAGGCACTGTCCCTGAGATTCTAAATCAAGAGGTATAGCAATAAGACCCAGACATTCACATGTAAATTACTCTTTAAATTATTTGAGTGCAGACTGTTCTGGTATGCATTTTCTTCAATAGGGAGACAAAATAACCTTTCGAGTATTTCCTAGTTTTGAGATTTCTAAGGTTCTTAAATATTAATACATATGGCATGGAAAAGAGAATTATCATGATCAATTCAGAAAGAGAGGAAATAGATGGTGGTGCTAATATTATTTCTTAATATATAAGCAGAAATGGTTTCATGAGAGTGGTCACTCTTATTCTTAGTCTTGAATAGGGATAGAAAGTGTGTAGGTACAGAAGATGTAAATGATATTCTGGGAAAGAGAGCTGACAGGAGAAAATCTTCAACTATTACAATGTGTATGGTGGTGGCTTTGACTGAACCAATATGCAGTGTATTTCTGATGGGAAAATTGATTTGGTAAGCTGTAATGATTGAATGTAAAACGATTATAATAATAATAATACAATTAAATCTTTTAAAAAAGAAATGATAACTTTTAAAAAAAAGTATCTGTCAATAAAAGACTAAGGTCTGTGTTTTGTTGGATGTGATGAGAAGGCTGAGATTATGAAACCCAGTTTGTTACCTTGAAGCAAACAAATAATTGGAGAAAACTGGTACAGAAGCACTACAATAAAATGCATATTGAGCTAAACCCAGAGGATTGAGGATTGAGAAACAAATGGGGTCTTTGCAATTTCTGATGCATAGATAAGAAGGGAGTCTAAAGCAGTATTATCAGGGTTTTTTTTTTTTTTTTTTTTTTTTTTTTTTTTTTTTTTTTTTTTTTTGCTGTTGTTGAGATTCACAGAAAGAAAGTGTTAGCTAGCAATTGAGTATATACTTCCAATATACTTGTAGAACAAATTTTGAATGTGTACAACACAATGCAATGTTAATTTTATTATATCTTTCTTCTTTTCTGTTTATTTTATATATTTAATCACTATACATCACAACAACTTGCAAAGTAAATATTCCCAGCATAAATACACTACACACCAGTACAGTCAAAGATATTATACATATCATCAACAGACAATCCTCCACTTCTGTGTTGCCTAAATGTCATATCTCTCTATTTTTTTATTTGATTCCCTTACTCACACCTTTCCCCACCTTCCACCCTTTTCTCACAGTCTCCAATATCTGCAGCTACTCTTTGTGCTACTATGTTCTCCAATCCTTCAGATTTCACCATGGAGTGTGGACATTTGGTATATATTAAGTGGGGACATACAATGTCTCTCTTTCATAGTCTGGCTTGTTTCAGTCAGTAGTAAATCTTTCATATTCACCCATTTTCTATCAAATGCCAGGGTCTTTTTTGTTTGTTTGTTTGTTTTTATGACTGAGTAGTATTCCATAGTGTATATGTGCTGCACTTTTCAATCCATTCATCTGTTTGTGGACATTTAGGTTTGCTCCATGTCTTAGCAATTGTGAATAATACCACAATAAACATGGATGTGCAAGCACTTTTCCAGCTGAGCATCTTCTTATCCTTTAGATAGATATCCAGATATGGAATTGCTGGATCATATGTTAGTTCTATTTGTAGGTCTTTGGGCAACCTTGGAAATGGTAAAGTCTGTATATACTCATTGTCATTATTACACATTGCAAACATGCTTTAAAAAACATACTTTACACCACAAAGATGCACAATTATTATATGTAAATAGAAATAAAAAATGTTTAAATGTACATAACCACCTGGTATGTGTGTGTGTGTATTAGGATGTATGTATATGAGAAAAACTAAACTTTCCTGAAAACTACACACAAACACATATATACACACATCCAATGGTTTCAATCTACCCACTAAATTAATTTCATGTCTTCCTAGTGGTTTATAAATCAGTTTGAGAAACACTAGGCTGAAGGCAATCAGATCATTTCTGTCCTTATTATTTATGAGTAGACAATTATAAATGGCCCAGTAGAAATTCTTCAGAAAATCTAGACATTTAATTTTAGTTTTATTCCTGAAATATATCTTAGGAATGTTGTAAATCATTGTAATCAAAACAATTTATGCATGAATTTTTGAACATGTGATGCACTAAATTCAGACTCTTTCAGAAACCAGTTATGCATTAACGGGGACTGCACAGTTAATCTGTTTTTAGTATATATATTGAAATAATACTCTGAGTATGTCTGCACTTTATGCTGAACCTTTTTTCTAAGTGTGTCATTGTTCAGTAAGGTCATACTTTTGTCCTGGTCTTTCCTTGAATTCAGTCTGTGTGTTCACTCAATTGAATTACCAAGATTCAGGCCCATTGGTTAAGCACATACACTCCTCTTGACATGATAGTCTTTTGTACAATATCAGATGAATATGTAACCTGTTGCATTGTATTCATCTACTGTGGATAGGCAAATGCTTGAGCTAAGTTTGGGGTACATCATGTATAACTTTTAAATTTATTAATAGCTCTATTAACTGCTGTTGTTCAGAGACATAAAGAACCTTGTTTAACCCAGCTTAGTAGACTCAATGAGATATTATTCTTGGATTTGTATTATTGATTTTACTTGTAATGATTAACATGGGACCGTCATAAGATTCAACTTCAAAAGAAAGTTATTTATAGATGACCTTTGTTATTGTGTTAATCCCTGAAGCTTCTAACTCTAGAGCATGCTTTATAGAGTGCCTATGTGAGAACTGGCTCCATCACAAATTAGAGCCTGCCTTTTAGAGCACTTGATATTATGGCTTATAATAGTGGTTGTGCTACACAGTAAATGCTTTCAAGTAAATACAAATTTTCAAAGCAAATGAGATCACTCCAGAGTATCAAAGTATTTATACTTACATCCTTTACGATGACACTGTGAAATGTGCTATTGTAAAGCAAGATATTTATGAGACACAGAAATGGATTATTATTTGTTGATGATAACGTGTATGGTAGCCTCAACTGGACTGGTGTGAAGCATATTCACGTTGGGAAAATTCACTTTACAAGCTAAGTGATGTATAGTGATTGAATGTATAAAATAAGTTACAATAAAAAATCTGTGGTTGTAGCCCCTATTGTTAGCCTTTTAATTGTCTGGGTCCAAATGTAGTCCACAGATCCAGTTTTCTTTGTTTTGCCATCTCAGAGGCTGACTCTGACATGACCTGACTGTTGGAATAGAGTGTACTTTTAGGCTCACCTTTTTATTTCCAGGAGCTCTTCTTACAAAGTTGATTTGAGCTTTTTTGAAACCTGTTTTCTTTCTCTCTCCAAAGTATGTCTTCTTCCAATTGGCTGCCAAAAGTCCTTTTTGCTTGACTTTTCAGCTTCCTAGGAATGAGCTTCTCATATTGGCAGTGATGTGAGCTTTGGGTTGTAACTGGGTTGTAACATCCTCAGCTGTTTCAGAGGGTGAATGTTGCTTCTTTGATGCTCAGCTATTCCTCATGTTGAGCCTCAGTTACAGTTGCTGCTGTGTCACTGGCACCTAGCATAGAATTGGCATACAGGGAAACCAGCAGTTAGCGTAATGGCTATGTCGCTGGACTCCCACGTAGTCGACCGCGGTTCACATCCCGGACCTGGTGGCTTAAAACTCACGCCGGGCGCGTGTGCGTGCGTGCCCAAGATCCCGAGAGGAGAATGGAGGAGAAGGGATTGCGGCGTGATCATCCCCCCTGGGGGGGTGATTTCTCGCTTTCTGTCTCTATGTCTCTCTCTGTCTGTCTGGCGAGTGCACGTGCCCTATAGCGAAAAAACCTCTCCAAAAAGAAAAAAAAAAAAAGAATTGGCATACAGAAATTGTCTCATAAATTTTTGTTGAAAGAATGACTGAAATGTTACTGTGTTCATTAATAGACCTCTGACTTTTCTTAGATTGTTCCCATAGCACTTTGTCTAAATGTTTATTAAAGTTTTTGTCATACTGTGCTCTATCCATTTCTGTCTCCATTTTGCTTATTGTACTGCACTCTCCTTGTCTTTGTCCTTGACTTTGTCTTACTTGCTTTGGTCTCTGCAGTGCCAGGCACATTACCTGCTGCAGAGTAGGTATTTAATGTTTATTGAAAAAAATATATCAATAAGAGCACAGACAAGGCAAGGAATTCATTGTGAACATATTTAACACTTCAGGTATTTATGAGTCATCTATGAAAACTTCTCGTCTTCTCCAGGTATCATTGATCCTCCTCTCTTTGAATAACTTACTATTCACTCATACATTCATTCCATAAATATTCATTGACCACCTACTTTGTGTCAAACACTATTGCGACAAGAATACAATGCTGTACAAAACAAAATCTCTACCCCCAAAAAACTTACATTCTAATGAAGGAGATAAAATGTCAAAGGTTAAGTATTGATACATTCTGTAAAGAGAAATAAAGTAGGATAGCAAATGACAAGAAGGTGAGATAGTATAAAAAAGTCAGGAAGATATCTCTGAGGAAGTGAAATTTAAGACGAGATCAGTGAAACATTTGGAAGCGAATGAGTATAGTACCTGTGGAATGAAATAGATGGAAAAATGAGAATAGGAAAAGGAAGTAAAAGAGAAAGATAAATAGATGAATAAGTAAACAAAAATAGGAGATGAATCTTTCGTGGACCAGTCACAGTAAGTGCCATAAGCTAAGATATGTGATTAACTCTACCCTTATTATATAAATAAAATTTTAAACAAAATTATAGTAGATTAAACAAAAAGAGGAAAATTTATGCTTCAAAATGTGATCTTTGATTTTATATAGATTTGAATTTATTGTGTTGAATGGATCATAATCACATTTCTCCAACTAATACTTAACCTCAAGGAAAAATGATGAATTACAATATTTTTCTTGTTCTCCATTGTGCCAAGGACAATAAACTCCTCACTACATTTATTTTACTTTATTTTATTTTATTATTTACACATTCAATTGCTATACATCATTTAGATCGTAAAGAGATTTTACCCAGCATGATATGCATCTCAGTCCAGTTCAGTATACTATAGACATCCACATCAACAGATAACAAACCATATCTGTGTCCCACAAATATCTTATCTCTCCTTATTTTTCCCCTAATTTCCTTTTTTTTTCTAATTTCCTTTTCTGCACTCATCCTCTCCCACACTCTCCTTCCACTTTGTCTCTAGTGTTCACAACAATTTTTAATGCTTTTATGTTTCCTTTCTTTCAGTCTCTACCATAGAGTGTGGACAGTCTGTATACATTAAGCAGAGATGTACAATGTCTCTCTTTCATAGTGTGACTTGCTTCACTCAGCAACAAATCTTCCCTATTTGTCCACTTTCTTTCAAATGCCAGGGCCTTGTTTTTTATGGATGAATAATATTCCATGGAGTATATGTGCCACACTTTTTCAATCCATTCATCCATTAGTGGACATTTAGGTTGGTTCCATGTCTGAGCAATTGTGAATAGTGCTGCCATAAATATAGTTGTGCAAGCCCTTTTCTGACTGAGTGTTCTCCTGTCCTTTGGGTAGATACCCAGGTGATGAATTGCTGGATCATATGGTAGTTCTGTTTGAAGGTCTTTGAGGAACCTCCATATTGTTCTCCATACTAGCTGAACAAATTTACATTCTCACCAACAATGTAGAAGTATTCACTTTTCAACACATCTGGTCTAGGACTTACCATTATTATTATTTTTTCAATCTTCACCATTCTGACTGGGGATGGGTGGTATCTCATTTGACTTTTAACCTGCATCTCCCTTACATTGAGGGATTTTGAGCATTTTTCATATACTTTTTGTCTGTTTCTATGTCTTCCTTAGATAGTGGTTTATTCAGCTCATTTTCCCATCTTTTTTATTGAGTTAATCATCTTCTTCCAGGTAAACAGCTTGAGTTCTCTGTGTATTCTGGTTATCATTCTCTTATCTCAGTTAAAAAAAATTCTCTCCCATTCAGATGGTTGTCAATTCACACTAATTAAGGTGTCCTTTGCTGTGCAGAAACTTCTTAATCTGATGTAATCCCACCTATTCTGGGGATTATTTTCTGTACTTTGGGGGTCTTGTTTAAGAAGTCTTTTTCTACCCCTATGTCTCCCAGAGTTTCCTCAGAGTTTTCCTCCAGTAATTTTATAGTTTGTGGTCTTAGTTTTAGATCTTCAAAACACTCTGAGTTGATTTTTGTTCATGGTGAAAAATAGGGGATCAGATCCATCTTTCTGCAGGTGAATATCCAGTTTTCCCAGCACCATTTGCTTTAGAGGTTTTCATTTTCCCACTGTATAGACTGGTACTTTTTGTTAATGATCAGTTGGCTGTATGTTTTGAGGTTTATTTCTGGGATCTCTACTCTGTTCCACTGGTCTTCATGTCTGATTTTTGTGCCAATACCATGCTGTTTTGATTATCACAGCTTTGTAATATATTTTGGGGTCAGGAAGTGAGATGCCCCCCACTCTGCTCTTCTTGTGCAGGATGGCTTTGGCAATGTGGGTTCTTTTATGATTCCAAACAAATTCTATGGTTGTCTTTTATAGATTTGTGAAGAATATCTCTTGTCATTTTATTGGGATTGCATTAAATATGTAGATTAATTTGGGAAGGAGTGCCATTTTGATTATATTAATTCTGTCAATCCAGGGACATGGGTGTCCTTCAACTTTTTTGTGTCCTTCTTGTCTTCCTTTTTATGGTTTTCATAGTTTTCCTTATAGAGGTCTTTGACATCTTTTGTTAGTTTTATTCCTAGACATCTTATACTACTTGTTGCTATGGTAAATGGGATTACTTTCTTCAGTTCTGTCTCTGTTTGTTGTTTGTAAACAGAAATGCTATAAATTTTTGTAAGTTAATTTTGTGACCTGCCACTTATTACTTTGAGAAGTTTTCTCATGGATACTATTGGGTCTTCTATGTACACAATCATGTTGTCTGCAAACAGAGATAATTTCAGCTCTTCTTGCCCTATTGGAGTGCCTTTTATTTCCTTTTCCTTCTCTTTGTTCAATAGGAGTGCAGAAAGTGGGCAGCCTTGTCTTATACCAGTTTTTGGTGGAAAAAATTTCAGCTTTTCCTCATTCAATATAATGTTAGCTATAGGTTTTTCATCAATGGCTTTTATTATGCTGAGAAATATTCCTTCAGTGCCAACTTTCCTGAGAGTCTTAATCACAAAATAATGTTGTATTTTGTCAAATGCTTTTTCTGCATCAGTGAGACGATAATGTAGTTTTTATCTTTCTTTCTGTTAATATGGTACATGACATTTATGGTTTTGCATATGTTGAACCACCCTTGCATCCCTGGAATAAAGCCTACCTGGTCGGATGAGTAACTATTTTTTATAAGCTATTGAATATGATTAGCAAGTATTTGTTGAGAATTTTTGTATCTATATTCATCAGAGATATAGGTCTATAGTTTTTCTTTTTTGACACATCTTTATTCATTTTGGTAATTTGTGCTGTCCAAATATAGAGATCTTCATCTGTTGTGTTAATTGGTGTATCTTAAGCACCCAGAATAGTATCTGGCACATGAAAATTGCAGTATACATTCTCGATAAATAGATTAATTTAGCTCTTTGAAGGCAAGATTAGTCTTTTTTTAATTTTGAGGTTTTTACCATAAGGCATGTGTGCTCTCTAGAGAGAGACAGAGATAGAGACAGTAAGAGAGAAAGTTAAAAATCACCCCACAGGGAGAATGGCCACACTGCAATTCCTTCTCTTCCTTTCTCCTCCTTTATTTGTGGGCATGCACACACACACACACACACACAAACAAACATGTCCAGCATGATTTTTGAGGCCCTGGGTCTGGAATTGCAGTCAGCCATGCAAAAGTCCAGTGACATAACCACTATGCCATTTGCTGGCCCCAGCAGGATTGATCTTTGATTTTATTCTCTTCTCTCAGACCTTTCCACTGAACATGGCACATAGTAAGTGTTTAGCATATGTGAGTTATTTTTCTCTGTTCTTCCCATCCTTTTCTTCTGATGGCTAGCTTTTTGTTTTCATTGTTGAAAGATTGATCTTTCTCAATTGGATGAAGTCCACATGTAATGAGCTTTCTCCTTGTGGCAGAAATTCTGGAATTCAGTCTTTACAAAGAACTGTCTGTATCACCAGCCTAGGAATATTTTTCCTTGACCTGTTGTAAGTTTTCATGGATTGTCTCTCTGTAGCTGACTTGGAGATCATACAGAGCTAACGGGTGACTCTCCATTTTTTTGTTAGAGCTTAATGGGTGACCAATGCTTACTTCATTTCTGCTAACTGCACTTAATATAGGCAGCATGAGAGATGACTGTTATAGGTTCTATATCTCACTCCAGGTAGGTATGTGTAGCTCTGATTATCCCATGTTCTCCCCTCTCCTCAGATTAAAGATGGGAGACTGAGAGTTAAGAGATGGCACAGCCATAAAACATTACACACTGTGAGGCTGACTCACATTACAATGTTCTGGGTTCATATATAGAGATCTCCCCGTGTATGCTAAGCCCATGAATGCCCATAATTCAGGGTTAGGTAAAGGTGGGATTTGAATCATGGTGTCAAGTCCCTATTGGAGGTGTTGTATCTCCATCTCAAACACTGAAGTACTAGACCAAAATGAACGAGACGAAATTTCAGAGCTATAAATGCCAATTCCTGAATTTAGGCTCAATTTTCACTTGTACAAGTTTAGAAAGAAGGGAAAATTGGCAGACGTGGTAAGATTAGCGGAGTTGGAAGGAACATTACAGAATATGTTTTAACTTTCCTTTTATAGGTATGGAAACTGAAACTGGGAGAGGAAGCAGAAATTACCTGAGGCTACACTGGAAATCAGATAACCTAATTCCTAAACCAATTCTCCTCTCTCAACTCCTATCCAATTATTCTATTTTCATAACTTCTGACGAACAGGATTAAGTCTACTATGTATCTTTTCAGAACATTTTATGCACTTTTGTGGATTTATTTCTATATAGTACTTCTATATATACTTTTATGGATCAGAAGAGTGTAGAAAAGGAAATTTGGGGAAAAATAGAGAGGTAAGATATTTGTGGGACACAGAAATGGTTTATTACCTGCTGATGATTATGTGTATAGTATTCTCAGCTGTACTGGTCTGAGGTGTATTTCATGCTGGATAAATTATCTTTAAATTAAATTATGTATAGTGTTTGAATATATAAATAACAATAATAACAAAAAAGGGATGCATAATGAGAAATGTCTTAGGCAATTTAATTGTTGTAAAAATATTATAGAGGATACTTGCACAAACTTAGGTGGCATCACCTGCTACACATCTGGGCTATATGAAACAGCTCACTGCTCTTAGACTAAAATCCTGTACATGTTACTGTACTGAATACTTTATGCAATTATGACACAAAGGTTAAGTATTTGTGTATCTAATAATATCTAAAACCAGGACAGGCACAGTAAAAATAGTATATAAAATGTAACAACAAAAAAATGGTACACTTTTATAGGGTACTTACCATAAATAGAGTTTACAGGACTGGAAGATGCTCTGAGTGAATCACAGAGTGAGTAGTGAGTGAAAGTGAAGGCCTAGAACATTGCTATACACAACTATAGACTTCATAAACAGTATATATCTAGGCTACACTAAGCAACTTATAAATATTTTTCTTATTTCAGTAATAAACTAAGCTTAGTGTTACTTTTTTACCTTATTTTAAATTTTTTGACTTTTTGACTTTTCTTATAGTAACACTTAGCTTAGAACATAAACACATTGTACACATGTACACAATATTTAATATCTCCTTATTTTATAAAACTTTTTGAATTTAAATTTTTAATTTTTTGTTAAAAATCAAGATACAAACACACACATTAACCTAAACCTACACTGTGTCAGAATTATCAATTTCAATTTATGACACTGCCAAATCTTGTCCCCAAGGAAACTTTGCAAGAGCAATAACATCCATAGACCTGTAACAATATCTTCTTCTGTAATACCTTCTGAATGAAGACTCTTCCTGAGTAAGTATCACTCTTTAGGAATATGCCCATGGTGATTTGCTTGTTTTGTTTCTTTTTACTTTAAAAAAAAAAAGCATATATTTACTCATAAACAGATAATGCACCATGAAAATTTCTCTATTAATAAAATTGTTTGTTTTTGGGTTCCATGCTTTCAAACTTTGTAAAGAGCTTGTTGAAGTCTGTAAAGGTTTCTGCTAAACCCTTCACTGCAAATTTTCTTGGTTCTTTTTCTTCTCCTGAAGGTTCCTTTTCTGTTGTCTCTTCTTCAGTTATGCATATCTGTTCCAGTTCCAACAACTCCTCATTTGTTAGTTCCTCAGAAATCACCTCTAGGTGTTACTCCATAACATCCTCATTTACATCCAGGGTAAAATGATTTACTATCTCAATCATAGCCTTGTGGATTTTTGTAATCTCCAAATTCTTGGCAAATTCTTTGATGTTATGTACGAATCTCTTCAGTGTCTTCTCCCAGATATCATTTATATATTCCTTGATGACATCATTCCCTCACCAAGCAAGATTATTGATGCAGTGATAAGGGTTTTAATCCTTCTGGAATTATGTCAGTATCATTTCAAAGTATTCTTCAGTTGTAGTATTAGACTGAAAAAAGGTCTTCCTCAGGTAACAAGCCTTAAAAGCTGTTATTACTCCTTGATGCTTTGGTTGGATTAAAGATGTATTGTTTCAAGGGAAAAACACAATTTTGATACTGATATGAAGACCATCAATAAAAGGAGGATGAGATAGTATGGGACCAACAGATGGAGTAATCGTTATGTCGTTGGACTAAAAAAGTGTAAAATAAAAAAAAAAATCAATTGACTGTATGTTTCTGCCTTTATTCCTGTGGTCTCTATTCAGTTCCATTGGTTCACACATCTGTTTTTTTGCTTTGTTTTGTTTTGTTTTGTTTTGTTTTTACCATTGGCTTGCTGTTTTGACTATCACTACTTTGTAATATATTTTGGAGTCAGGGGGTGAGGTGCCTGCTACTCTAACCTTCTTGTGCAGGATTGCTTTCTCAATAGAGGGTCTTTTATGATTCCAGACAAATTGTATGATTGTCTATTCTAAACCTGTGAAGAAGGTCTCTAGTAATTTGTTTGGGATTGTATTAAATATGTAGATTTGCTTGCGTAGAACTATCAGTTTGTTTATATTAACTCTTCCAATACAGGTTATGGGAAGTCCTTCCACTTTTTAAAAAGTTTATTTACTCAATAAATATTTATTAACAATCATGTACATACTGAGTTGTATTTTGCACACTGAAGGTAAGCAAAATTCAAACACCAAACTGATTTTTCTACAAGAGATTTTTGCTATAGAGCATGTGCACTCGCAAGAGAGAGGGAGAGACAGAAAGACAGAAAGCACGAAATCACACCCCCAGCGGGCATGGCGATGTTTCAATTCCTTCTCTTCCATTCTCTTCTCAGGATATTTTTGGGAATGGATGCACACATGCCCAAAACAGTTAAAGCTACCAGGTCTGGGAGTCAAACCATGTTTGACTATGTGGTAATCATTATGTCTTCTGTTTCCTCAACTATTAAAAATTATTTATTATTATTATTTATACATTCAATCAATATACATCATTTATATTGTAAAGAGATTTTTCCCAGCATAATTTACACCTCAGTCCAGCCCAGTTGAGAATACTATACACATTATCAACAGCTAATAAACCGTATCTGTGTCCTACAAATGTCTTACCTCTCTATTTTTTCCCAAATATTTCCTTTCCTATACTCTTCTCCTCCCATACTCTTTCCACTTTGTCTCTAGTGTCCATAACAATTTCTTTTTTTT